>NW_024096692.1:0-515000 GCF_016545835.1 Crotalus tigris
CAGGGGAGCCTTTAAAGTAAAAAGGCTACAGGTTGGAGTAAATGTCGCTCCTGGGATTTTCCAAAGCGTAATGGAAAACACACTACGAGGTATACCAGGGGTCTGCCCCTACTTTGACGATGTCTTGATTGCAGGAGACTCCACACACATTCTAGCTGAAAGACTTAGGGCTGTCCTGTTAAGATTCAGGGAATCAGGCCTCAAGCTCAGAAAAGACAAATGCAAGATTGTGGTGCCTTCTACTGAATTTCTGGGATTCAAAATTGATGCTGCTGGGATTCATCCTGCTGAATCCAAACTAACTGCTATTTTAGAAGCACCCAGGCCAAAGTCTAAGGCCGAACTTCAGGCCTTCCTAGGCCTCCTGATTTTCTACAATTCTTTTCTTCCACATAAAGCTAGTGTAGCTGAGCCTCTTCACAGGCTACTAGACAAACAAGCTGTGTGGCTTGTGGTCACAATCACATGAGAATGCCTTTGCTTAAAAAGGTCAAGGCCTTGCTCACTTCTACCAGTGTTCTTGCACATTTCAACGAGTCTCGTCCTGTGTGCATCGCTTGTGATGCATCCCCCTACGGGGTTGGAGCTGTCCTGAGTCACCTCAGGTCTGATGGAACTCAGGTTCCTATTGCATACTACTCCAGAACATTGTCTTCTGCCGAGCGCAACTACGCTCAGATAGACAGGGAGGCTCTGTCTGTTGTTGCTGGAATTAAAAAATTCCACGATTTTCTATATGGCAGGCATTTCACGGTCTTCACTGACCATAAGCCTCTACTGGGACTGTTTACCACACGTAAGCAGACTCCCCACATCATTTCCCCTAGAATGCTTAGGTGGTCTATTTTCTTGTCTGCCTATGATTTTTCATTACTCCACAAGCCTGGGAAAGCTCAATGGCCCATGCTGATGCTCAGTAGTTGCCTCTGCAGTAGTAGAAGCTGAGCCCCACACCCCGCGCCAGTTGTCAACATTCTATCAATCCAGCCCTTGCCCGAGCGCCTCTCCCTCTAGTGGCCAGAATGTTTACCCGCCTTGAATCAGGTACAGATCACACACTTTCACGTGTCCGTTCCTGGGTTTTGTCTGGTTGGCCTGAGCACTGCCCTAGTCCTGAGTTTCAGTGTTTCTGGTCCAAAAGGAACGAGCTGTCCCTTTCTCAGGTTGTCTGCTTTGGGGAAACAGAGTTGTCATTCCCACCTCAATGAGGACTAGGGTCTTAGAATCCCTCCACGAGGGTCATCCTGGCATTGTCCTTATGAAGGCTCTTGCACGAAGCCACTTGTGGTGGCCTGCTTTAGATAAAGATATTGAGGCTAAGGTGCACGCATGCCACCTCTGCCAACGATCTCGCCCAGAGATGCCCCAAGCTCCAGTGCATAGATGGGAGGACACACAGTCCCCGTGGTCTAGGGTGCACATTGACTACGCTGGGCCCTTTCAGGGCCTTTCTTCCTTGGTCCTTGTTTGACAGCGCCATTCAAAATGGCTTGAGGTTTGTGCCTGGTCTCATCCACCACCACTGCAAAGCTATTCGAGTACTGAGGGGGATTTTGCTGCACACAAGCGGGGCCTGCCAGTGTCATTTGTGGTCCGACAACGGCCCCTCGTTCATTCACCTCACCTCCGAATTCCAGCTTTCTACAGGCAAAACCTGATTCGGCATGCCACGTCTGCGCTTTTCACACATCACCCGTCCCACCAACGTAAATGTGCGCTGAACGCGATTTTTCACACGGTGTCTCTGTGCGCACTCGCAAGGAACAAAACCTTGAAGAGAATCCCTACGGGGACTTTTTTTTTTGTTGGGCCAATCAACGTGTTGGCTGACTTTTTTTTTTTTTTTTTTCCCTTTTTTTTTTTTTTTTTTTATTTTTTTTTTTTTTCCCCCCCCTTTTTTTTTTTCTTTTTTTTTCCTTGTTTTTTGTTTTTTTTTTTTTTTTTTTCTCCTTTTCTTATTTCTTATCGCACCACACCGTCCACTTCTACAGGTAGAAGTCCAGCTGAACTTCGTTGGGGGGCGCCAACTTACTACGAGACTTGACCGGTTGCATCCGGACAGACTGCCTTCATCTACCTCACATCCTAGGGCACCTAGACAACTACTTGTGGGTGCCCCGGTTTGGGCTCGCAATTACGGGCCTGGTCATACATGGGTCCCAGCTTCTGTGTCCAGGATCACAGGTCCTCTCTCCTACGAGGTTGCCCTGGACAACGGTCGTGTCCTGCGTCGGCACCTCGACCAACTTCGCTCTAGGCGAGACTTTTCTGCTGAGACTCCTGGGTCTTTTCCAGGGGGGGAGGGGGACCCTTTGGAGCAAAGAAGGGCAAGGAGTCTGCCCATCTCCACTGAGGGAGCCACAAAAACGGGCTCGTCCCAAGGTTCCTGCAATTGCTCGAAAAGAAAGGTCATGGGAGATTACCCACACAACCGGCACTCACGCCTACTCCAGCCAGGGAGTCACCCCGGGGGCATACTCACTTTCCACACACATCACACAGCACTCCAGCAACGGAGGATACCCGGGGGCATCCCAACAAATCATTCCCCGCAAGAGAACTGGCACACAATTCCCAAGGTTAGCCTGACCTTACCCCAAATCCTACAGGGGGTCAAACATACACAGAGTTAGTCAAGGAACCAAGTCCCGACTACAACAACCCTAGCACAAATCAGGGAACACCTGAGTTTTGGGAAAGTACAGAAACCCACACGAGCCCGAACACAGAATGGGGTTCAGGGAATGGACAGCCTCCTGACAGGTCTTGGACTGACCTGGGAGGTTCTACAGAGACGCCCAGCAGCGGCTATCACTTCAAGGGGCCTGAGGGTCTACAGCTAGGTAGGTCAACCAGGTCACAAAGTAACAGAAGCCCTGGCCTGACGAGCCCGGTGGGCAAGCAAACAGGCCAGGCATCGGGGCACAGTCCTTGGAAGACACCAGGGCACAATAGAGAGAACAGGCTCACGCCTCCTTCCAGTCAGGGGAATTATGCCAGTAATTCAGAGCTAAGAAGGTCACAGAGAGCAAAGAAATCTCCCAAGTACCTAGAAGACTACATAACATTGCTGGCAAAGCAAAAGCCAGTAAACAGTGGGAACATTGGGGAGCAAAATGTCATATAAAATAAATGTATGTTGGTAGTAGTTTTAGCCCGGGGGAAAGGGGTGTTATGTCCCGAGCCTTTGCAAATGGCTCGGGCGTTTGCAGGCAGTCCCGGGCAGGTGCAAAGCTGCCCGGGACCAGACAGGCTGTCGCCAGCGCCGTGCGCATGCGCTGGTGCTGGCGCGGGAAAAGTAACCCATTTACCCGGGAGTTGCCTATATAAGAGGCTGCGAGGCGTTTGGGCGAGGCTGAAGCCATCTTCCTGTAAGCTGAACGCTGAATAAAAGAAACTGAGAACTCCAGCTGCTTCTCGTGTCTGTTTTCCCGCCACGGACTCAACAGTGATGATGACTACTATCTAAAACGGGCAGTGGTTAAGCAGGATAAAACCTGTCTAGTATTTAGATGTGAGACTACCAGGAAATACCAGAACTTTAGGCTAGACAAAGAGGTTGAAAAGCATGCCCTGGAAGAAGGCACTTTTGTGCTGTAGCCAAGAAAACTCCATGTTACTATAGTCACAAGGAAAAAAGATTAATTTGAAGGAGGTTTCCCTGCACATTTTTATTATATAACTTTGCAAAGTTGTGGCTTCTAGTTTTATATTACTCATTCCATTATTAAGAGATCAAACAATCCAAGTGCTCCAGCCTTGAATTGTTTGTCTTTGGCCTCTGTTTAAATAAAAAGAAAAAAATGCCAACTAATATTACATTTCATGGAAAAACAACAAAGATCTCTCATAGAACTGAGTGTCCTGTGCAGACTTTTCCTGTGTGGAAAAAAATAACATATAAGAAAAATGTTTATATGCTCAACTTGGGCAAACTTGCCAATAAAAGCATAAAGCAAAGCTGCTAAAAGAACTCAAACGAGCCAACATATCATGTCAGCAATTTCATTACTTAAAAAAAGGAGCATGAGTGTTCTTTATTTGTTGGCTGTATATAGAAGCTTCATCGACCCCCCCCCAAAAAAAATCAATACATAAAATATTTGTCAGTATCAAAAAATCTTGCACACTACAACTTATCATAGGAGATCACAACTATGTGATCAAAACCCTGACCTTTTTTACATATGTCACAATGGATGTAAAAAAGGGTGGGTCACCACCTTGACTTTTTTTCACCTCTTTTCCTGTAGACCCCTTTGGTCTTGGCTCAGAAATGCACATATATTAATCATTTGATTTTTAGGAGAGTGTGCCTACAGTTTAGTCTCAATGAAATTTTTTTTAGAAGGTGTAGTTCTAAATGTAGTTATTGCATTTATAATCAAGCTTTTTTGGTACACTTTTAAGAATAAAGTTTTCTGGTATAAGCTATTCTTTCAATTAATTTGTTGTTGTTAGTTGCGAAGTTATGTCCAACCCATCGCAACCCCATGGACAATGTTCCTCCAGGCCTTCCTGTCCTCTACCATCTTCTGGAGTCCATTTAACTCACACTTACTGCTTCAGTGACTCCATCCAGCCATCTCATTCTCTGTCGTCCCCTTCTTCTATTGCCCTCAATCTTTCCCAGCATTAGGCCCTTCTCCAGTGAGTCCTTCCTTCTCATTATGTGGCAAAAGTATTTGATTCAATTAATTACTGTCAAATAATTGTAATTTTCAATAGCGTGCTTCATTTTCAGATGCTTGGAGGGGGACTGCTTTATTCTAGACTTTCTATTTTGAAAAGTGGATACTAACTGGAACGTTAATGCTCACCCCCTACAGAATATAGTGGGAAAAGCATCTCTAAATTCATTCCCAATAGATTTCAAAGTTGAATGTTTTGCTTTAACATCAAGGACATTTATATTAGCTTGACTTCATTTTTGACTTCATTTTTTATCACTCAAGCATTTCAAAATAGTTTAGAGTATGATTTCTGGTTTCATTGTGATAAGGTGCTGGAGATGGTAGCATATATCTGAAGGACATTAGGCTAACCTGTAAGCAAAAGAGTTTAATTAATTCTTTACCCCCTTACCCTCCCCCCCAAATATTTTATGGTACTTGTAATGTACACCA
Organism: Crotalus tigris; assembly: GCF_016545835.1. Taxonomy (NCBI): domain Eukaryota; kingdom Metazoa; phylum Chordata; class Lepidosauria; order Squamata; family Viperidae; genus Crotalus; species Crotalus tigris. The sequence continues at coordinate 5,127 of NW_024096692.1, forward strand.
CATAGATACTTTTGGAGCATATTGATGGAGTAATTTGGCTAATAATTATAATTTCCTGCGACAGGCCTGAGTATTAATCCCTGTCCTCCTGTTAAATGCTCTTTCTTTCCCCAAATGAGGAGCTTGGAAACCATCAACCAAGGAATAAGCACAGCATGGAAAGTCACAGGTACAAAAGATGACAGTGTAGAAGTGCAGAATCTCCCAGCATCTTTTATAATTGCATCCAGCCCTCCTGGCGATTGAATCTACAATTAGCAGTACTGTCTGTCCTGCCTTCAAGACATCCATCAAAGCTTTGGGGAAACCCAGCTGCAGCATTTTTTTTTCTCAAGGACTTAAACTAGGACAAAAAGTAGAATGACTTTAAGGGGGGGAAAACAAGTATTGATTTGCAGGAAACTTGCCCTGCTACAGTTTACTATAAACTAGTTCACCTAGGCTAAGAAATCAAAGATGCTACTGCTGTGCTCCTGTAAATACTTTAATCACATCTTTGTTCTGACTTCTTTACAATCCAAATGTTTTGTTCTTACTATCAGGGGAAAATAATGAATTTTGCAATGGACACATTTATCTGCCCTGATATCTCAGATTAAAGTTAAGCATTAACCATGTGCTCAGTGATAGTGTGTGTGTGTGTGTGTGTGTGTGTGAGTGGGTGTGGGTGTTTCTATGTGTGTGTTTCATACCCAAGATCTAAGCTGCTTGAAAAGGCATGATGGTTATCCATTACTTCATTGCTAAGAAAAGGATTGTTAACTTCTGAAAGGCTGTGGAAAATGATAATTCCCACTAGTCTAGTCACACAATGATGAGGAGTGATGAGAACTTACCCACTCATATCTGAGTGGCCTTATATTTTCCATTCTTCTTTACTGTTCAGTGGAAGGTTATGAGTCTGAAAAGTTAATAAAACCAGAAATTATACCATTTGAAATCAAAATACTAATACATGGCACAGCAGCCTTCCATTTGCAGTCACCCTAACCCTTCAGAATAAAGAGAATAACAATTTGGAAGCTATGCTTTTGTATCTGGAGGAGTGCAACTGTTTTAGGAAATTAACAGCCAGTTGGACTAGTGGCTATGGCACCAAGTTAGAAAGAAGGAGATTGTGAACTCTATTTTAGGCATGAAAGCTGGCTGGATAGTTTTGTACTAGTCACTCTTTCTCAGCTCAACCCACCTCACAGGGTTGTTTTTGTGGGAAAAATAAGAGGAAGGAATATTAAATATGTTTGATACTTTGAATTATTAATCAAAATAATAAAGGAGAGAACTAAATAAATAAATACCCTGTTTTTAAAAATTCAACTTCTACCAAAAGTTAAATTGGGGATGATTAAAAGGAAATTGGAAAAAAACTTGATGTAAAGATCTGGGGAGTTGCTTTAATCTATAAAACTCACTAAAACACACACAGCATACCAAAAATCTCACACCCACCTCCTCTGGAGTATGGTCCCAGCTACCAGAAAGATACAAAGCAAAGATATAGAGGTCAAAAATTCTTACCTCTCAGTCTATTTGAAACAAGCTAGATAGGGAGAAAGATTTTTCAATAATGGTCCACAAATTGTATAGTAGAGTAACTTTCTGAAACCTGAGATTTCTTTTATGTTCCCCACCAAATACCTTTTGTATTAAGTCCTTTTGTAACCTTGCAAAAGATGTTCTAGATGTAGTTTTTCTCTTTCATTTTTTAAGTGGAAAACCTTTTCTGTGATTCTAAGGTACAAAATCTGTTTTTTTCAACAACTATTGAGAGCACCCTGGGAGAGGTAAATGGATGACAAGGAGTCAGTTTATCTTTTGGTAAATGGATACTTTGTGATTGGATACACTGTCTTTATAGATGTAGACAAGTTTAGCAAATTTAAGATATGTGAACATGCTGACAGCAGAATCCTGGGAGTTGAAGTCCAGGTGTCTTGAAGTTGCTGAGGCTGAGGCTGAGAAACACTGTACTATAGGACAATCCCTCAAGGTAGCCCTTTTCTGGAAAGACTCAAAAGTGTCCATCAACATCCACAAAAGCTGTCTGCCTCTGATCTTACTGACCAGCATCAATATTTCCTTGAACTTTGTCCTACCATTTTAAAGACTGAGAAGGGTGCTGTAAATCTTGCAGCTCCAGACATTGAAATACTGACTGCTGAAGCTAATTTTCCAAGAGAACCATGACTCTAACTAATACCTGTGACAGCTATACTTAAAGGAGAGAATATATGGGTCATTTACAGCATGTTATGTCTTAATGCCCTCTAGGCAATAGCATGAATGGAAACCAGTTTACATAAAGTTGTCACTCATCATTTATGATTTCTGTTGCCCAAGACCTCATCACTTATGGAACAAATAGGAAGCAAGCAGCAAATGGTTTTAGAATTAAGTCTTAGTTACAAAAAAAAAAAAAAAAAACCTTGCTGAAATGTGCAGCTGCTACACCATTTGGCTATAACTTTAAACAGCTGTATGTGAAAACATTTGAAGATTAGGAACATAGGGTGACTTTCTGTTTTGCTTCATCTTACTTTTCATATTATAACACCAGGGTGTTTATTCAGCTTTTTGTGTTTTACCTGTTGCTCTTTGAGTACACTTTCAGCAGCAAAACAAAAAAAATGTATAGTCCTTGTCAAAAATATGACTGAACTTAAGGCCACCATCCAGGTGCCTACTGTCAATTTCCCTTTTCAGGTGCCTGCTGTCAATTTCACATTCACTGTCAATTATTATGCCATATGAATGTCATAGCAGTATCTTAGTTTAAGAGTAAGAACAATATGTCTTTTCATTCTGTCACACTTATGTAGAGAATCAAGAGAGATGTGATATATAGAACATGCCTTACAACTCAACTTACAAGTCTGTTTAATACCAAATTCCTCTGTTTTCCCAGGCTTGATTTCATATGTTCAGGCTAAAACTTGCATGTAAATAATATTTAAAAGGAACAAGTTAAACCCATTCTGATCCAACTAAAAAGGATTATGTATATGCTTGTACAATATTCTTGGAAAAGCACACACTTAAGATTTTTATGACAGAATTCAATCTGATAATAAACACATTTACACAAGCTTCAGAAAATCACTAATAAAATCTAATATTTTCTTTTGAGAGATTTCCAGCAGTGTATAATTTCAGTTATGGAACATTAATAGATTTTATCTAAGGAGCACTTAATAATATTTATGTATTCATCTGTTTGTTAGTTTACACTACACCTTTCTCCAGGAACTCAAAAACTCAAGCCCGAGTATGTATGTATATACATGCACACATGTACATATGAGTACATATGTGTGATGTGCATATATATGTGTTTGTATATATTCTCAAATAATTTTGAGAATTAGCTGAGTTTCAGCAGCAGAATTTGAGCAATCATAATTCATGTCTTCATGGCTGAATTAGAATTTGAGCAAATATTTTCCTAGTTTATGTGTAAGCTAGACTGAATGACATAAACTGATATATGAAGGTAATACATACAGTAAATTTTGGAAACAACCCAACTTCCCCATTCTTAAATGCCTTAGAAAAATCTACATAAATACCAAATAATCCTGAAATATACATGACAAATGCTTGGTTAACCAGTTCTGTTTGCCACAGAGCAGGCTTGCATTATCTTCCTAATTGCTAAAAACAACAAATGGGAAAGAAAACACAAAGTTTTATCTTTAGCCATATAGACTAGAGTCTTCCATTAACTAGAGTTTGTTGGTTTATTTATCTATTGATTAAAATATTTATCTAACCGCCCATTTTATAAGAAACTCTGAGCAATTCTCAATCAAAAATTAAGATAAAATGAAAACCATATTAAAACTATTAAAAACAAATGTATAAAAAACAAAAACTTGATGTCAAGTCTAACTTCCAATGTGCAATAATCTCATCCTATCCAGAGCTTGAAGGTAAAGCCAGGTCTCCAATGGTTTTCAAAAGGCTAGTAGGGTAGAGGCTTGTCAACCTTCAGAGACAAGGGTGTCCCATAGGGCAGAAGCTGCCACATAAAAAGCATGATTCCTAGCTCCCATAATGAAGTAATGTTTAAATGAAGGGACTAATTTAGTAGGACCAATTGTCTGTCAGGCTAATCCCAAGAACAATGCAGAACAATTCATGCAGAGTTCAGTTCTTCATTTGCTTACACATGATAAACAGAATCTTGCCAAAGTAAATCTAAACTACTCCTACCCTAAGAGATATACTTTCTATTGAATGGCTATCCTTACTCTCTTCATGTATCTCCTATCCAGCTCCAGGCTGAACTTTCATAATGTCCTTAAGAAAAGACAGTTTCACAAGTAACCTGGCCTTGCATTACAGGATTTTAAAAATGATGGCCAGCATTTTGAATTGCACCTGGAAAGAAACTGGAAGCCAGTGCAGTTCACACAACAGAAATGTTGCATGGGGAAACCTAAGGACTCCCATTACAGTGAACACTGTCATGTACTGGCCCAGCTAAGATTCCAGGTGGTCTCCAAGGGTCTATATAGAGTGTGTTGCAGTAATCAAAATGGGAAGTGAGCAAGACATCCATGACTAAGAAAGAGCACAATTGTCACACTAGACAAATCTGTATAAAGGCTCCCTAGCCATGGCTGCCACCTGCATCCATGAGAAAAGGGGCTCAAAATGTCAAATAACCATGCAATTAAAGCCCTGCTCCCTTTTCACATTCAATATACGTTATGTGCGATGCATATAAAAAAGGAGCTAAACATCAATCATACAGTCATAAGTAACTTAACTTTTTGACCTCTTTCTGGATATCCTTGAGCAAATAGTGAACATGAAAGCAACTTATGTTCCAATTTTAGCAATGCACTGAAGATGCGTATTTCCTGGAATTTGGGTGTGTGGCACTACACACACAGGCCAACTGGGCCACTTGCTCTATTCCATTCAGGCTGATTCATAAGATAAATCAGTAATAATTGCCCACCCAAGACCAACAATAAATGCCAAAAAAAATATGTATATATAGTGCCCATGTTGACCATGTTTTGTCTTCCAAATCATAATCTATTCACAGATTTTTTTAAAGGGCTGAGAGTAGAAAGAACACAGATACAAAAGAGCTCCAGATTATGATGATGTGCTGTGTTATGTTACATTATGTTTTATGTTGTATTTTGTTGTTAGTTTTGTTGGTTTGATTTGCTTCATTTTGAAGCCTGATTTCTTAGCAGAATGCATCACCTTATTTAGAACAGGGATAAGTAGTTTAAAACTAAGGGTTAGGACATAGCTTATCCTATTTGAGCCTCTCCTTAGGGCAATTCCAGCTAAACATTCTTCAGATGTTCTTGGCTGATTGGAATTATTTCCCCTGCCTTGATTTACTAACTGTGGAAGTTAAGGAGCCCTTTGTATCCTAATAAATGCCTGACCTATCTATAAAATGTTTTTAGTCAGCTAACTGGAGAAAAGAGCTTAATATAGTGTGGCCTTTACATATTTTTCTGCTCAGAATTTTCCAGCCAACTGATCCCATTTATTTATAGTTCACAATATCATTGCAGATGGTCTGTTTTATTTCTATGCTGATCTTCAACAGAATGTACAGGGTTTAATTATTTGCATGCCTTTACTGGGCCCACCTTAGAAGTTATTAAATAGCTTGTTAGCACAATTGTGGACACTTTGTGTGGGTGTCTACATGTGTGTTTGTGTATGTGTTTAGAGTCTATGAGTTCTGGAGTAATGCAGATTGCTGTTTTCTATTTCCTTGACAACATGAAACAAGTTGTCTTGTGTGTATGTATTATTAATAAATATTATAATGAGATTTCCATTTCTCACATTTGCCACAGTCTTGTGCAGATGCTTTTTAGTGGCATCCCTACCAGATGGCAAGGAAATTTGCTTTCCTATGAACAATTTATATTTTGTAGTTGTTAAATTTAATCATACAGTAATCAGCCAAAATCTCCTCCCAAGTATTTAAAAAAAAGAAAATTAAGAAACAAACTACACAAAGTAAGTAAAAGAAAACTAGCATAATTTGGGATTCTATATAATCCCTAATATGAAGAACAGAGATAAATGATAAACATCCATAGTTTACATATTTATTCTTTTTAAAGATAATCTATTAAGAGCTATTTTGTTGATCTAACAAAGGATGGAGATGTGAATAAAGAGATGCCGTGTGAGGTCTGAGTTTTTTTTAAAAAAAATAGTGGTCAGTTGCCATCATAGAAAGAGACAATTTGATATGGTTGTTGAGGATGCTAAAAAGGCCTTTTGCATTTTTCATATTAATAATTAGTGATTATATATATGGACATAGCAAAAGGGAACCCAAATCTTTTATTATTATGAACTGCTTAATAACAATAGCAGAGATACCCTAAAACTACCAGTTTTCAATATCCAATGCTAGGTTGTGTGCCTAGCACGTGCCTAGTTCCCAACAATAACCCAAATTTTTTATCAAAACCTGGCACCACAGTTTCATGGGCTTTTTTCTATAGTCATGAGACTGCAAGACCTGATCTTGAGTAGGTGGCCTATGAATCTGAGATAGGACTGAAATTCTGAAATCAGAGGAAGATTCCTTCCCTTCTCCTTTAGCAAGTGAGAGTGAGAAACAAGCAGATTAGCGCAGAATGAGCTCTAAATTTCTAAAAAAAAATTAATATGAGGAGAAATCAAAATATTCACTAAACTCTGCAAAAGACAATGGCCTTTCATATTGCCATCATATCTCCTTGGTACAGTGTTATAATTATGAGAATAAAGCTATGTAAGAGACTAGTATAAGAGATTAAAGACAAGGCTGGTTCTGGAGAGGGATATGACAAAGCTTGTATTAGAATCAGTATTTGGCACCTCTCAAGTGTTTTTCTTTTATTTGGGAGTATTCTCCAACTACAGATCTCAGTGACCTTTCCCTAAGAACATAATTCTCTAAATTAATCAAACTTCTAGCAACCAGAACTGAAGTTATGAAATATTCTTCCGCTGTAATTAATTTGATCATTTTAATTGCCATTTGTCTCCTGTTCTAGTTTGTTTCAAAATCTATCTGCTGCCTGTTTAAATCTTCACCACTATAACAGAGTACCTCTCCCACCACTACAACTGCAATCTTGACCCTCATATCCCTTTTCAGTAGTATTTGTTTGGACCGCACTTCTCTCGGTACTAAATTCTGCCCCTCTCAGCCCAAACTTACTAACTTTAGAGGCCTTTTCCACAGTGGTGCAAAGTCCATTTGATTGCATCCCTGTTGCTTATAATATATTAAACTAAACAATGCCATAGGTGTGTGTGTGTGTGTGTGTGTGTGTGTTGTGTTGTGTTGTGTTGTCTTTAGAGAATCTCACAGACAAAAGCAGTGTTGTAAAGGCTGTCACAGAGAAGAAGGGATTGACTCAGTCTCCAAAGGAACAGAGGCCAGGACAAGAAGTAATAGGTAGAAGCTTGTTAAGGACAGATCCCAAAGTAGAAGTAAGGGGGAGGGAATTAACAGTGACAAAAATTAATCAGTGGATTAGTTTGCCTCCCAGAGTTGTGACTAGACAATTATTTGCCCAGGGAAGTATAAGGTCTCCTGCCTCAAGCAAGGCATTGGACTACATAATCAGCCCTATGATTCTATATTTTATGTTCTATGATACAAGCTTTCCTTTTTAGATGCATTACAGCACTGTGTGCTTTTCCAAAAGAGACTAAATTTGCATCCCTATGTCATAATGCTGTTTTTGTATTCTTTTTTCTTTCTTTCCTTCCTTCCTTCCTTCCTTCCTTCCTTCCTTCCTTCTTTCTTTCTTTCTTTCTTTTTTTGGGATGAGGGTAGGAAAATCCTTCATTGAATATGAAGGCTCCTTTCGGTAGTTACTGCAATCACAACAGCCTTCCATTTCATGGCCACAATAAAGTAACAAAATTAGGCCTCTGGCCTTTTCAATTGATCTCTTTCTAATGTGAGAACATTTTATAATATTCTGATAATACAATGTTTTCTTAGAATAAATTGGAAGCCTTACTCTTCTCTCAAAACTCATATTTGCCGTCAAAGGAAAAAAGTATGTCTCCTATGCAGCTCTAAATTTCAGAAAAAATGGAAGATTTGCATCAAAAACTCAGCACTTAAGAAATATAGATTTATTTTTAAGTGCATAATTGTTGACTGGGTTTTATTGCATAGTGGTTGAAAATGATCTTTCAAAATTAGATTGATTATAATTGTGATCTTTAACTTTGGAAATAGATGTTTTCATGAGAAAAAAATAAAGCAAAACACTCATAAAATTCTGCTATTACTTTGGGACCAAGACAGTTATGAGAAGCTGCCACATAGAATAAACTTGGAAAATTTCTTTTTAGATGATTGGAAAGCAACTGGCTGCTGCTTTCCTTCCTGGTCAACATGACATTGTTATGAAAAAGAAAACATATTAAATTGCAAAGCACTGTTATGAGTCATCCTGAATGAGATTTTATCCACCGTCTGTCAGAGCACATGTATAATTTTGTCAGAGTTGGGGGTGAAGAAAATGAAAACTTTTAAAAGGGGCAAAGTTAAAAAGAAAATGGTTTTTTTTCTTTACAGTAAATGTAGAAATTTGTGTAATTTCTATGAACAATGAATGCTGAATAAAAACAAACAATTAGATATATGCTGCATTCTAAAATACAACTGGAAAAATAGGCTTGTACTGAATCCCGAGCAAGTTGGTTAAGTAAGATTCTTTTTAAAATCACTGTGAAAAGTTACTGAATACTAATGAGGATTCAATTGTCCTGAATGAATATTTTGTGTCCACTAGAATATGCAATAAAACCAAGTGAAGGAGACATAAATTATTTATTAAGATGCATACAGTAAGCTAGAAACAATTGTACGAAACCTGATAGTAAAGATGCCTGCATTACTGCTGTACACTGAGATTATAGGAAATAATGATCTTCTTCCAGAAATTCATGAATTCTTGTTCTATGAAAACAGCTAGTAAATCTAGTACTATAAACTATCTTCTGATTTTCCTGAGGTGATAACCAAAGACAAAGCTTTCTGTTTTATTTGATATCAGTTGGTGATTTGAGGCTGGGCATTTATCCTTGAGAATCAACAAAGCAGAATTACAGTTAAACTGTTTTAGCTTTCTGGAAAGCATTGAGATAGCTCGGAAATTGTACTATTAGATGAACTGGATAATGCTGGTTGAGATGTCAAAGTTTGGTTTTGCTATTTTGGGTGCTATATTATTTCTGCAAGCTGCCCAGGATTGTTTTCCACAAGATGGACAGCCATATAAATCTTTTGATTCATCAATTAATTAAATATACCAGTTTTGGTTTATTAAAAATGACAAATGTGGTAGCAAATTTGGAAAGGTTTGGATTATCTCATCTACTGATTAGATTGTACATAAGATACCAGGAAACTCAATATGTATGAACAAACATTTCTTGAAAATGACACAGAGGATAACTGATCTTATCCATGATAGCGGCGAAAAACAATGAAAACAAATCCTGACTGCTTCCAATAGGTTGATGTTTCTTAAACTGGGCAACTTTAAGATACGTGAAGTTGAACTCCCAGAATTCCCTTGCTGCGGAAAACTAGCTCAATAATTTTGCTGAGTGTCAAAACTCCCTTCAGATCTGTATGAACCTGCTAGGATCTTGTGTATACATCTCTCTCCTAGAGTAGATCTAATCCTAGCACAAGTGCACGTGACTAATAGGCTCTTAAAGTCAGGAATACATGATGTTGCTTTTATCCATCCCCAACCCAATAGAGAAACAATTTTTCCTCCATGCATCAAAAGTACTATTTTCAGAACTGTGATTATTTATATGATGCTCTCACTGGTCTATTGGTGAATGTATGGGTATGTAGGAGTGTGAATGTCCAGATTTTAATGATGTGGCAATCCAGGAGAAAATGGCTGTGAAAAGAAATAACCAGTTATGGAGAAGAGGGGTCATTTCTGTCACAGCAGCTGTTTGTTTTTTCAACAAGTGGTAGTTTCTTTTCTTATCTGCAACCATCTAGCAGTGCTGTACAAGAGGGAATCATGGTAAGGGACTCATAGACTCATAGACTATCATTGCAATGTCCTCCAAGGTAACCTCATCTTCTTCGTAGAAAGAAAGTGATGTGTTTTTGCATTCCCTGTAGAAGAGGGAGGGTTAAAGAAGCATAACAACCATCCATTCATGGCATGGAAAGTGAACTTGGCTAGAGCATCAGACATATGGCATTTTTATTTTTATTTTTCTCTTTCTTTTCTTTTCTTTTGTTGCTTTGCTTTCTTCATATATTGGAAATTACAATGATCAGATTGAATAATTCCAATATTAATATAAGCAAAGAGACTACTTTATATTTTTTTCCTGTTTTACAAACTTTCTAACAGTTATTATTTAAATATTTTGTGGCAATTCTAAAATTGAAAGCATTAAAAGAACTCAAGAGCCAATAGAAAACTGAGTGACAAGCAATTGTGACATGTCAAAGTGGTTGCTAGTAGGTATCCCTCAGGGTACAAAAATGTTTTAGGAGCTGCAGGCCAACATACTGTGAGAATTCTAGTAAGTGATGAGCTGGACAGCAGATTCCAAACTCCAATGAATTTTAAAATGTGAGATTGCCCTCAATCTGTTAATATCTTACTCTTTATTCTAATCTTCACAGCCCTGGAACTTTTCAGAATTGTAAGATCTGCAATGTCTAAAATTCTCATTTAACATATTTGACAGCAAATAGGTCTTGGAAAGGGATTAGTAACGTATTCTACAGGGGGGAGGAAACATATTATTCTCTATGGTCTCATAGAGAAGTTGAATCTATTTAATTACTTAGATCAAAGATCACCAGAAATTCTAAAGCTCTAGGTTAGTTTTACATATATATATATATATATATATATATATATATATATATATATATATATATATATATATATATATAGGTCTTTGGTTGCTCGGGTTTTCTCCCGCGTAAAATTGGAAGTGTCTTGGCGACGTTTCGACGAAGTCCCATTCGTCATCTTCAGGCTGGTGCACCAGCCTGAAGATGACGAATGCGACTTCGTCGAAACGTCGCCAAGACACTTCCAATTTTACGCGGGAGAAAACCCGAACAACCAAAGACCTACATACAAACACCCGCGAAAACCTCAGAAAACACCCAGAACGGTTAGACATCTCCGAGCATCTGAAGGAGCGTCGGGAGACATAGGAGCACTAACATGTGGACCAGGAATCTGCACGCACCCCCCAGGATATCCGGAGAGGAGAGCATTGCCTGATAAGAGGTCCACATCTAAAATACCCTTGGTGGGGACACTGAATTGCCTGCCATGTTTGGGAGAAGAAAGGGTAACTTCTCCAGCCCTACTGCCTGTAACAACTCGATCACTCCATTCATCAGCACCAACCCAAATGCGTCAACGGGAGATGTGGAATGAACCCGATGAAGATGCATATGGGAGGAACACCGAGAGTGGAGGGGAGAGAGCAACGAAGACTGATACTCCTGATTGCTGTATAGAGAGCATCCAGAGCAAGTTTGTTAAAACTAGGATGGAATGCACAAAGATCGGAGATAAGGAAAGGAGACGCCTGGGAGCAACAACTACCAGATCGTACTCTAAAAGGGGAGAAACAACCTCATTAGCATGTTTGGGGAATACGACACACCCACCCCACCTTGTAATGCCGATCCATTCGTATCAACAGACAACATGGAAGAGACCTCAAGGCGACACCATGCAAGCAAGGAGTAAGGAGGAAACAAGGGGTGTGACAGTAATTAACTCGAATAACATCTGCGGAGACCATGACTGGGGAAAATACAAAGAAAACAAGAGACAGTGCGTTGCAACGGGGCAATCAGAACAGAGTGGGAAAAGGAGAGGAGGGAGGGGTGCAACTAAACAAAGTAGGTGTAGCAATAAAACAGAAAAGGAGAGGGAGGATATTCTGTTAAAGCCCAAATTTGGGAAAGAGAAAACACCCGATGATAGCTACACAAGCAAAAAATGCAAGAAAGCAATTATTGCTAATAAGAAACCAGCAACTGAGAAACAGTCTATTGCATCAGGCCCGATGACGAGGTCTAGGAGCCGAGTGCAGACTCTGACCAATCTATAAAGAGGACTCTCCCACTGACCGGCATTTTGAGCCCTGATGATGTCAGCAGTTGCTGACGAAAGCTAGGCGTTTTATTGATTTTATTGTAATTTTATTGGCATTTTATTAAATTTTACTAAATTTTTAAGCATTCCCTGGTGCTCACATTTAAATTGGAAGTGTCTTGGCGATGTTTCGACGAAGTCCCATTCATCATCTTCAGGCTGGTGTTTTCAGCTTCATGCTTTGAGCAGCAATGTGTGGTCTTAGCTGTTTCTTCCTTTTAACTGCCAGTGGGGGTATGAACTGATTGGGTGGGAGCTTGGCTGTGTTCTGATTGGGTGGATGTGTGTTCTGAATGGTTAGGGGCTTGGCTGTGCTCTGATTGGCTGGGGGAGTGTTCTGTTTGGTTGTGCTCAGGTTAGTCTGAGTTGCAGAGGGGTTTGAGATTTTGGGCTGCCGTGCTATTTTTTGGCTTCGTGTTCGTGGTCGTGTTCGTGGTCGTGTTCACGAAAACCTCAGAAAACATATATATATATATGTGTATATATATGTATGTATATATATATATATATATATATATATATATATATATATATATTGTTCTTGAGTCAACATGAGTTGTGCATGGCTCAAGAGAGAACTTCCTAGCTTTTATCTTTTCTATGAGTTTTGTTTTCTATTTTGCTACAAGAATTTACACATTTAGCTTCCTATATCATTTGTCCATGGATTTGAAAAATAGATATGTCAGAGAAATACTGTCTACCACATATAGACTTAAAGGCTCACAAGTTACAATATACAACAAAGGGAAAGGATAGATAATCATATGGAAATCAGTTAGTACTTTGAGATTGACTTTCCTTTTTTAAAAAATAAATAAATAAATTTATCCCTCTTTTTATGTGTATAAATCACTGAAGGCATTGAATATACTAAATAGTCCTCCCTCCTCCTCCAACATAGGTGTGATGACATAGGTTGAAAGAGAGTGATTGGCACAGATCACCCAGCCAACTTTCATATATAAGGTTGGACTAGGTCTCACCATCTCCCAGTTTCTAGCCTGGTGCCTTAGCCATTACATCAAATTGACTCTTTTGTTTTTGGGATATAATCAAGCAAATGCTGAATGTTTAATCTGGATTCCTGCAAAGAAGATTTGGTCTTTTTGGTATAGGTAGTCCCTGCTAATTATTTGACCTAAATAAAGATCTCAGAATAAAAAAATGAGTTGATGACTTTTTAAAAATAAAATAATGTAAATGCGTTATAAATGCTATCTCAGACATTTTTTAACACAGAATTGCAGATCTTTAAAATCATTTTTCCAGACTCCACGATAAAATATTTCAAGAGCATATTTTATTAACTGGATAGATTATCACATATAATTGTGGAAGATTACAAAGAGTATACAAATGCAGTAAAATCTCGCAGATATAATGTCATTCAAAATAATATTTATTAGCATTAATTCCATGAAAAGGTAATTGTGATTAAAAGACAATTGGGTTGAATTTCCCACAAATCATTAAAAGATTTAGAATTACTTATAAAGTAATAAGAAACAGTAAGTATCAGGCTCACCCAAAACAGATATAATGGAAAGCAATAATTGTTGTATTGGTTCAACAAGTTGGAAAGATACATTAATTATAAATGGAACATAACATTGGTTCACCAACTGATACCACAATGGTATAGGCAGGTGAATAAAAGGCACTATGGAGGCTGGTATAAAATGCTAAATGCAACACCTTAACCACGGTCAGGATCTCTGAAAAAATAACATGTGCAATGGTCTTATTTGTGTTATGTTCAGACCACAGTTCCACACTGGTATAATTGATCCCATTGCATAAGATACTTTCCTTATAGAAATACATTTTTGGCAGAGTGTAAGAATGAAAGAGATTTCTGGTGGTATTTATTTTATCAATCAAATGAACAGCATCTTTGAATTGCTCTTTTGTAGGACGGAGTATTTTTGTTTGCACTTCTCTGCGGAAAAAGAGATTACTTTTATTTTGGGAATAAACAAGTGTACAAATCTCTGTGAGCCAAGAATCTGTGATAGAAGCATTCCATGTGCACTCATTGTGGTCCTTCGGTCTACAGAGATCCCAGTCACGTTCTTCCTCGCCAGTTTGACAGCGATAGTCTGAACCACCGTATTTGGCACATTGATAGTTAATGTGGCAGGGCAAACCTGTGGGAGTCACATCTCGGAATGGAGAGCAGTGTTCAACGCCATGGTTACTCTCACATTGAAAATGTTTTCCGGATACTTGGCACCTGTTCTTACATGAGTTGTTTTTCAGTGAATATTCCATGGAATCCCACTCTAATACCATGCTGCAATAATACCAACTTCCATCTCTGAAGCGACAGTAATTATAGGAACCTCCCCATAATTCACAAGATGTGTAACATTTCTTACCAGAAGCAGCCAGGCCTTCTTCTAAGGAACAATAATCCCAACCATACCCATTGCCACCCGTTTGCTTGCACCAGGTATATGTATAACCATGATACCCACAGGTATTTGTACATACTCCCCCTGAACTTGTGTAATGAACAACATAGGAGGATGTCCAAGACATGAAGGAGAAGAATGCAACCAGAGCTACATAAAATCTCATCATGGTCTTCTTGAATTCCTGAAATGAAAGAACAAAATGTTCTGCTAACTATGTTTCTACAGTTTTGCTTCACAGCTGTCACACCTTGATTGTCCCAAATTCTAACTCCTGCTGGTTTCATAATATGCCATGTGTTGTGTTTCTTTCATTATGGTAAATCATTAGGAAGTGAGATAACCACACCTTCCATTTGATTTTCTAATATCTTTCTCTGAATTTCACTTCTAAGCCTTGGAAATCTCAGATGCTATTGCAATCAAAAATCTTAAAATCCTTTTCTAATTTCATGATTAAATGTTACGGAAACAAAACTCTTATATGTGATTATTAATGTTGGATCTCAATCAACAGCACCTAAAAAATTTAAAATGTTCCAAAATATTAATGGTGATATATTAATGTATGCAATGTTTTATTTGCAATCAGATATCCTCCTGCTTTATTCTTCTCTAGGGGAACATAACATACAGAGAGAGTGGAACAGAATTGCACTTATTTTCTAATATATATATATATGCAATATCATGGAGAAGAAAGCAAATGCAAAAATGACTTGGTTTGGGTATTTTTCTGCAGATTTTTTTTATTTTAAATTTAGTATGGAAAAAACTTTGATGGCCCAGATATCTGCTTCCCAAAATAACCACTTATCTGACTAAATGTAGCCAGGCCTGATACTCTTTCCTCATTAGTTAAAATCTATCACTTATCCCAGAATTAATATCATTGAGATGTAGAAGGTTATACAAATAGTGAACATCCAATTAAGGGGTAATCAATTAAATCCTTTAGGGGAAAAAACAGCTAATTATCTAGAAAAGATTATGGAATTATACTGAAAAACTTTTCCTCATAAATATCAAATATTTGGGAGTAGTAGCCTGACAGACAGACAGACAGACTTGGAAATCAATTCAGTTGCTGTCCAGCAAGAATCTATTTGGCCTAAAATATATACAATGTTTGTTTATCCGGCTAATGTAACATATCTTACATAATGAATTCTGTAATTCTACATTATTCATAATATATAAAAACATTGACATACATGAAACACAACAAACAATTCATAAATAAAACAATACTAATCATAAAAGTATTGCTGCCCTTGCAATTGAATGGCTATTGAAACAAAACTGTCCTAACTATTTCTTGCAGATCATCAAGGTAGTAGCACATCTGAGTCTTTCTCTCTGCTAGACTGTGTAGGGTGGGCAAATTCTTCTTGGATAAGCTTTCTGGAAGGTGATCCAAACCTTGAACTGGGCCCAAAATCCTATAAGCAAACAGTGCAGCTCCATCAGCATAGGTATTATCCTATTGAATCATTTAATGCTGGCAGCCCCATGTTAAGTCAATTATAGTCTAATGGAGAAATGACAAACAAAGGACAAAATCACATTTTTCCAAACTTAAAATAATCTGAGAATTCAGTTTGTTTGTAGCATATACACCTCATTTAGAGAAATACCTATTTTCGATAACTTAAAAACTACTGGGTTTTGATCAGGATGAAAAGAAATAAATTATCTAAAAAGTCCCCAAGCTTACTTGTAAATACCTTCACCTATTCCCATTAGTTAGTGAAGTAGAGCTTCAGGATATACTAGTAAACAAGAGGAATCAGGAATGTTCTTTTATATATTAAAAAAAATACAAATAGAAATACTCATAAACAGAGAATCAAATTCCTACTTTTCTTTTTTTCATCCCAGATGCAGTTCTAAAAGCCATGACAACTAACATACCTCATCGAATTTTTAACAATTACTTACTCCTTTTTCCAACAAGCACGCCTTGCCTTGGTTTCTTATTCTGCCCCTCGTTCTGTGACTTCCCAGAAATCTAAGGAGCAATGAGAGTGAATAATGTTTTTTGCTCTTTATATACTGAGGAAATGAAAAACTTTCTGTTTTAAAGCTAGGGGGAAAGAGGAGGAGCAAAAGGAGAAGTGAAAGCATCTTTTTCCCATTATTGTGCTTTTTTAAATAGAAAAATGAAATCTGACTCAGTGGGAGGGAAAACAAAATTTATTTTGAATTGAAAAATGGATCAGGGAAGTTAGCTATGGCTGTAATTATGAGCACCCAAATCAATCTCACTATCATTGTTGTTGAGTATACCAATCAATTTATTTCTTCTCTTCTAGATTGAAGCACAGATGGTGAATTATTTCCATCATTTGATGTCAGATCAAATTTAATGAAAAGTAATCTTGATATGAAAAGCTCTCAAAAACAAACAAAACATATTTATATATCATATATATATATATATATATATATATATATATATATATATATATATATATATATATATATATATGATGGACTAGCCATTTTGGTTCATTGTGGATTGCCTGTACACAGTTATTATAGGATTAGAACTTTATATAATGACTACACCTCCTCTTATATGGTACATTAAGATGAAATTATATATCCTATAGTAAAATCAGTCTTAATGCTTGATTTCCTTGCATAAACTGTCTAGAAGGTTTTCACTTGGGCTGGAAAGGGAAAAGAAGTTTTTTCATGCAATAGTTAAATGCAACTAGCAAACCATTTGAGCCAGCATAAGTTGGAAAATAATACTTTTATTATTTATTTAGGAGGAAAATATGCTAGAAGTTGTATGTTGTATGTTAGGGACATACAGCTTTTAAAATGCAATAAAAGCCAGCAGCTTTAATTACATCGTCATGTTCACCATCTTTTACAGAAAAACAGAGTAAGAAGGGACCTTGGAGGTCTTTTAGTCCAACTCCTAGTGAAGCAGGAAATCCTGTACCATTTAAGACAAATGGTTGTCCAGTCTCTTCTTAAAAATTTCAGTGTTCGAGCAGCCAAAACTTCTTGAGGCAGCTTGTTCCAATGATTAATTGTTCTGACAGGAAATATCTTCTTAGTTCTAGGTTGTTTCTCTACTTGATTAGTTTCCATCCAGTAGTTCTTTCTTTGGAGAAAATCTTGATATTTACTATCTTGATATTTACTCTTCTTTGTGATTACTTATGAACTGTGACATCCACAACTCATTTAAAAGTTGCTCTGGAACAAGGAAGTCGGAAAAATTAAACCATTTCTAACTCTTCCTACCTTCAATTCAGCAAAGGGCCTACATGATCTTTGACCTAGAAAAGATTTAACCCTTCTGATCTGGCATTTTGGTCTTCTAAGCACACTGCTTTATAAAAGTTTCAAAAAACAAGGATACTTGTTTTCTGCAAAATCATACGATGAGTTAAAAATTATGAAACCTACAAATTCCCTGGGGGAAAAAATGGCAATATTCTGTTTAAGAAAAATATGCAGCTATCCTGGCACATGTTTTCCAGCCTGGCATGTTTTTTCATTTTGTTGACATCTTTTTGCAATGACCTGAGAGTTAACAAAAAAAGAATAGAATTATTTCACAGTGTTTAGGAACAAAATCTGTTACTGGTATATATGTCCAAAATAAAAGAAAAACAGTAGAGTCTCCATAGAAATGAATTTAAATTATAATGAGTCCTGGATGCATCCATATATAGTATACAGCTATTATGTCCATACAGTTCTTTTGGCTATCATATAGAAGTAGTCTGCATTTGCCTTCTTCTGTGTTCTTTTCTCAACTTTTCATTTCAACCTATAAATTTTGGATTCCATGATGGTCTCCCACAAAGTTTAAAACAGAGCTGATCCTACTTCATTTTCAGAGATTGGACCTAGTGAGATTGGTGTTGCCAGTCAACTGGTTTCTTTAGATTCATCCTGAGGATGTTAGAATACTATGTAGGCATTCGCCACTCACCTTAGTCTTTTGGTAAGTAACACCATCTTAAGGTATCCTTAAGTGTTCTAGTTTTCTTCCTTAAGCAAGCAGCAACTCCCAGCAGTTTGTAGATGTATGAAAACTGACACATATTACAAACTATTCAATGTATGGTGGTTGGTTGACCTGCAGTGTAGGGTCATTTCACACCAGGTTTTATACTTCTTCAAAAATGCCTAGTTTTCAAAGAGCCCTAAGTTCTCTGACAAAGCAAGCTAACCAAACAGCTACTGATTAAATAGTAAATCTAGAACTAGCCTACCTGTGCAGCAAAAACAAAGATAATTGATTGCTACAATTATCTTTCAGAAGAAAAGAATGGGAGCAAAAAAGTCAAGATGCCAGCTGTGCAACTAAAACCAACCACTTTTCAATGTGTGTGTTTGTGTTTGTGTGTGTGAAATTACTAATTCAAGCTGAAATATAAAATAAAGTACATACAAAAGAAGAAAGGGAAAACACAGAGATATATTTCAAGACAGGATGTTTGTAGGGAAGATTAACAGTATCAAAATTGTAAGTGAAAACAGGCAATCAAAGCCCTGCTCTTTTTAATATGTAGTACACATCATCATCAACAATCACCCAGTTATAGCTGTCACATTGATGCAGTTGACATTGCCAAGCCTCTACTTTAAGGGGATTGGGATAAAAATGTAAGGAAGACATTTCTGGAGACAGAAATCCTCTCCAAAATAGAGTACAAGTTTCCAAAGATAATTGTTCCAAAGAATCTTGTTGGAATGATTTAGGTTGGTATCTATAGAGGAGAAACATCCTGGATATAGATCACAGAATAATAATGATTTCACACTGCAAGTTTTAGATTCTCTTTTCTTGCCCTCCATTACTTCATTACTATGAATCTCTGTACTGAAGCTCTTGAAAATTTTCCTCTGGTTTTTTATCTTAGTAATATAATAATTAGGTTAGGAGCAGCATGTGCCCTAGAGGTGTCACCTCTCACTCATAAAGTTGAGAGTTCAATCGTAGGCACCATCAGATGTTTGTCTATCAGGGTGCGGAGACAAAATATCTGCTGTGAATTCTGTGTAGTCATCAGGAAGGGCATCTGGCCATAAATACTCAGCTCAGTTCAGTTGCTAGACTCCACCCCAAACCAAGAGATCACAGGGCCATAAAAAGAAAAAAAATGTAGTAACTAGGTTGGAAGTTACAAAGACATGGTCTTTTGGGAGAGGGAGCAGTAATTTCAGTAGGGAAATTTTGTGCACAGAAATTTTATCTTGCTGAGTCTTCTGAGGAATCCACAAAACCAATGGACTTTCTAGGCCTGCAGTCTGCTTAGGGTTTTTTGGAAGGGAAGGACAGAACTTTGGAGCTTTAGATTTAGAATATTAACTTCTGCTTGACCAAGAATGTAGAATTGTCCAAACAGAGCACATAGGTACATGCCAATTTTCCTGGCTTTGGAGCCTACAAGTACAACAAAGAAACAAAAGTTGCTATACATCTGGATAATGAATGAGACATAGATTTACTGATGCATCTGACACAGATCTACATTGGGATGTCATAAGTGGATGACAGAGAATTGTGGCTGGATGGTAGTAAAGAGAGGGAAGGTAATTATGACTAATGGGGTGGAACTATTAGCAGGTTACATAGCAGACTCTAGACTAGCTAAAGTAGCTAGTATCCCACAGTCAAATGGAAACCATGATGATCAGGCAAGAAAGACAGTAACATCCAATCCCAGCAAAGACTGGACCCTCCTAAGTCATGATGGGCGATTCCACAGAAGGTTGTGCAGAATAAGTACGACTTCCAGATCCAGACAGACAAACAGGTATTGTCCAATCAATCAGACATTATGATAGTAGACTAGGACTGGAAGACAGTGGTGATGATAGATGTACTGATGCTAACTAGCAGCAATATCAGAAAAAAGGAGTAAGACAAGCTTGGAAAAATACCAGATCTTGTAGGAAGAATAGCAAGAATATGGAAAGTAAAAGTCAACCTGGTGGTTGACTTTTACCAGTGGACTTTTACCAGTGGTGATAAAAGCACTTAGGGCTGTGACTCCTGAACTGGGAGAGTGGTGCCAATAGATTCCAGGAACAACCTCACAGCTTTCTGTTCAGAAGAGTGCAGTGTTAGGAACAGCTATGGTTCTTCCCTGGCTTCTGGTAGAAGACCTGAGATTGAGAAGACACCCAGTCAAAGGGTTTGGTAACTCACATTTAACATTCATTTCACTATTGTTAAAGAACTCAAATTATTAATCTCTATTTTTCATTATATATCACAACACATAATCTCTAGTTCTGCTAGGTCCTATGAAACCAAAGTCTAAACCAACCCAATCGGTTTGATAATTACAGTGCTGATAAAATAGATTATATTATCATGTATAATAAGGAGAAGAAAAATTCTTACTTGGAAACATAATTAAATCCTTGTTAGTACAAGAATGAAATGCTTTTTTCAAAGAAACAAATTCAGCAATTAAAATGTTGGGGCCTACTGAATTTTTCATCATTGGGGATCTGCAGAGACAAATATCTCAGTATCTTAGACATATATAAGTTAATAATTACTCCAATTTATCACACTAATGAAAATGCGATGGTTTTATATTGACTATTTTTTCTGACTGATCTAAACATATTTTGGACATAAATTATTAATCTGGGAACAAAAAAATGCAACATCTCATACAAATCAAATGATGTCTTTTCCATAAGTCTCCAAGTATGTCCTTAATTAACATTAATTAAATCTGTTCTGCTAATCACAACACACTATGAGGCTCTATTCATCTGGCCCCTATTTTAACCTAAACACTTGATAGCATCTTCTGACCCTTCTGCTATTTTATGCAAAAATACTTCTGCTCTCAGTATCATACTAAGGAAGCCTTTAACTTTATTTTGGTATAAAATTTTATATTTAATCTGGATTGTGGAAGTTGTGGGGAGATTTTCCCCCTTTTTTCTCTATCTCCATGAGCCTCTCTCCGTATTTGTGAACTGTAATTGGAACACACACACACACACACACACACACACACACACACACACACACACACACGTAATTGGAACACAGAGGGGGTGAAGGAGAGAGAGAGGAGAGAGAGAGAGAGTTTCCTACTGATGTTTTCCTTTAGGATGGAGTTAAAACACTGGAAGCCAGGGAGGTTGCTGAAGAAATGAAGAGTGAAAGACTGGACATTTTGCACTCTGAAGGGAAATAGGCCGTTTAGAAATACAAAATAAAAATATAAAAATAAAAAATAAATGTCCTTTGGCCATAATATCATACGAACATCACCCTCCTCTCCATGAAAATAGTTTTCCTTTGACAAACATTTTGAAATGTTTTCTTTATCCTATAAAATTGAACTGGAATTACCAGGAGAAGGAAACATTGTTGATCCAGTGATACTTGGAAAAAAAAACCTCTGATACTTTCTGTTATTCACTGCCTTCATACAGCTATTCTATATAGAGAACATACTACCATAGATTAAATTAGTTTAACTGAGTTTTGATTCTAATATTCATTTTTCATCCTTGCATGTGTTGCATGACCCACACTGCAACCCTTTCTAAACAATAGATAAAATCAATTTGAATTTTGCCCACCACATCTCACAAGAACATTTCACATTTATGAAGTATGTGGGGGGGGGATGTAATTGTCTTACTAAAATCCCCCATTTACCCTGAAAACAGAAGCCCTAACTAGCATGTCAATAGTAGAAGCCTAGCCCCTATTTGTCACTTGATTAACTGGAGAGATGGCAAGGGCAATGATTCAACTTTTCAGGTCCATTAGACTCACTGTGAAAGGTTTTATTCATTTATCAGCTGGCAGGGTAGAATACAATCTAAAGATGGGAACAAGCACTGTGTTGGAAGCCAAGCTGGTCTTCCTGCCATCTAACACCAAATTAATTACCTATGGAATGCAGCCAGGTGCTCCTGCCTTATAATCAAATGAGACCACACAGAGAAAAAGACAATGCTTCATCATGTATTGAGCAATGGAGGGGAAAAAAGTCAGGTGTTTGTGTGTGTGTTTATATACATACATACATATGTGTGTGTGTGTGTATATGTATACATATACATATATGAGTATATATGCATGTGTGTGTGCATGTGGGTAGGTTTGTTTCTCTTTCTGTGTGTGTGTGTGTGTGTGTGTGTATGTGTGCGTGCATTCAGTATTTTCACAATCATAAAAGAGAAATAGAAAACCAGCTGACAGGGCATTTTTACAATGATTAAACAGCATTTTCATAAGCTTGAGTGCAATCCACTCAAAAATAAAGAAGAGAATGGGATTTCTTTGTTTAAGAAGTTCAGTTTCCAAAGGAATACATTTAAGACTAAGAACATTAAAAAAGAAAAAAAACACTTGCAGGATCAGCCGAAAGACCTATTTAATCCAGCATTCTTTTCAATATAGTGGCTAGCAAGATAAGAACCCGAGGCCGACTGTATGGTGATAGTACTTAGCCAATTGCTCCTTAGCAATTCACTATATTTAAGCCATTATGGTAATGAGTTCTATATTGTATACATTGTATATACTTATGGTATATACTGTAGACTGCTGTCTATTACAGACTGAAACACTCTCGCTGAACTTTCTGTTTAAAATCAGGGGATACATTGTTTCTGAACCAGCTTCAATATTGTACTTGCATACGGACTTTCTGAAAGTAAAACATTTGTTCAAAACTTTGAACAACCTATTTTAGATGTCCCACTACATTTAGTGGAACTTAATTTAGGAAAATACTTCACAGTTTTTGGGTTTGTTGTTGTTTGAAACAAGAAATTCAATAATTTTTCTTTCAATATTTGTTTTTTTAGATCTCTAAAGATGGCATTTATATATACCTAGTCTGAGATCTATTTTGTAGTCCAGATTATTGTTTTTTGTTCCATGCGGCATTGAAGAGGCAGTAGGTGAAAAACAACTCTCTTTATTGAAGGTCAAAACAGAAACTAACAACCAATGCTCCACCCATACTTATAAACTCAGCCTAAAGGCGGCAGCCAATAGGAACATAGTATTCTCCCACTTAAATGCATAATAAGTAGTCTGCAGACAAAAAGTCTGGCTTGTTGGCCATGTGGCTTACTAACTGTTTTTTCACAGTTCTCAGCATCTCAATTCTCAGACTTTAACTCAATACATTACACAGATGATCCAAGAAGATTTTAGAAAAAGTTCTGTTATTTCCAAGGCAAAGAAACATGGTGAACGTTCCTATGGTATAGTAAGTGGTAAGGTAAACCATTGTCACTTAGCTTAGAAACTAGAATTACAGTCACTTTTACTTTCAAACTTATCCTAAGGAGAAATGTAAAATATTTCATAAATCCAGAAATAATTAAGCAAAACAAAACAAGAAGACAAGCATTTGTGACCTGTTTGTGACCCCCCAATTCACCTCTTCTCAGAAAAGCTGGAGTTTGGGACTTCAGCTAGTGTATAATTCTTGTCACTTTCAGAGGTAGTAAATTTGGACAATATGAATCATGAGGTCTTACCATATGGCATAAATGATAATTGAGTGGGTAGTAATTCTCTGATCACTGCAGTTCAACTCAGTCTTAGAAATAAAACTGGCCACAGAGGTTATTCTATATGTTAGATTAATAAATAGAGATTATTTGCCATACAGTAGTAAAATTTAGCCAATAATGGCCCATAGTGGAAGAACTGTTCTTATGCCATTTCCCAAAAAAATTCTGTACACAGTAAGTTCAAATTACTGAACATTTATACTTCTTAAATATAAACTTTTGTATATGCAGATAAAAAATAGTGATAATAGGCCATCAACACATTTCAGATTTTGTTTTTAAAAAGAGAAGGAAAATGGATATACATGTATAGATATTAATCACTGACACACTTTAATAAAGAAAGAAATCAGGAGTAAAAGAAGAAATAACCCGCTCTGTGATTATTTGGGAACCCAATTCCACAAATTGGTGCAGGTGTTTAGGACAGTGGTTCTCAACCTTTTTAATGCCGCGACCCCCAACTGGTCGTAAGTCGAAGACTACTCAACCGGTCGTAAGTCGAGGACTACTCAACTGGTGCAGCACCGTTTGCAGAATGGGACTTTTGGTGGGCTCAGCAGGGCAGAGACAGCCTGGACAATTCCTATTGGCTTTTGAAAGCCAATAGAATTAGACTCTATTCAAGAGAGTCTATTCTATTGGCTTTCAAAAGCCAATAGAATAAAAAGGAGTAACACAGCTAAAGAAAAGGGGGAAAAAATGGCGGACTGCATTGTTTGGCGACCCCCGTGAAATGGTCGTTCGACCCCAAATGGGGTCCCGACCCACAGGTTGAGAACCACTGGTTTAGGAGTTACACTAATTTAAGTGCCTGTGCATTTTTATTAATTTTTTTTAATTGCCTATTTATCTTTTGAGTTTCTCACAGAATAATGTGATATTTGTAGGCATACCTACCTTTTAGAAGAAATAGTCAGAGAATTTTGCATGTGATTATGTGAATAATCCTGGTTACCAATATCAGTGAAAATTGCAAATTCTATGGAGGTGCCTCTAAGTAAGAAACACACCTAATCATAAAAGGATAGCAAAGTTTAAATTTAAAATTATTTTCTTATTTTTTAAGGAGAAAATATACATATAACTTTTTTTTTTTTGTACACAGTTATAAATGACATTTGTAACCAAAAAGCTCAAGATTCAGGCATGATAAGATTGAGAGGAGGTAAGTGTAATTCAGTGGACTTTAACCCTGGCAGACGATCTCTGCTCAAATAATATCACTAAGGATAGCTTCTTGTTATTGCTCACCATGTAAGCAATATAATATTATCATATCTGAACCAGCCAATATCTTTTCCCCAAAGCATTATTTTTTTAAAAAAAAAGTTCCAGAGGAAGCCAAGATCCCCCATCAGTCATGTGACCTGACTCTTTTTTCCTCCCCTTCTGCCACACCTGGTTAAATGTAAGCCCTGGAAGTGAGTGTTTAGATTTATAGTTTTGTCTTATATTATTTTCAGAATATAAATCATTCACGCCTAGTGGATAGGAGAAACCAAGCCTAAGTACTCTGCCAAGAGCCAGAAAGGTCACTTCAGAATTTTTAGTTTTGTAGGCTTAACAAAAATTAAAAATGCTAACTCTTGAAAATAAGGAAGGCACAAAAAAAAAGAAACAAAAGAGAAATATTTTAAGTAAAAAAATAAGCAAAGATCTAAATTGAGACATCCTTTATCTTCTTCCTTAGTTCAATTCAAATGTGTTTCTTCAAGTCAGTTTTGACTCAAGGAGGCTTCTCCTTGCAATGTTTTTGCCAGCATTTTCAGAAATTGCTTCCCCTTGCCCTAAAATCACCAACTGGCCTTGTGAATGAGACAAGACTAGAACTCAAGGCCTCCTACTCTCTACTCTGACACTTCAACCATTACACTAAACTGCCTCTCCCTCCCGCAATGGGACCTAAGTATTTTCCTCAGAAAGGCCTACTACAGGAGCAATAGATATATTTAGATTCAGTGTCTGTGATCCAGAAGCATTTCAAGGGAGAAAAAGTCCATATTTCAAGGGAGAAAAAGTCCACATCATGAACAGATAGTCTGTATGCAGAATCCCCCAGTTTGTAAGCTATAAAATGGAATTCTCACCACCTTAAAGAAGTATCTGAGAGGAAGACGAAATACCAAAATAATCCAAGTAAGTCAAATAATACAGGCAGTCCTCGACTTATAATAGTTTGCTTAGTGACCATTCAAGTTTACAATGGCACTGAAAAGAAGTGATTTATGACCATTTTTCACACTTACAACCATTGCAGCATCCCCATGGACATATGATCAAAATTCACATGCTTGGCAACTGACTCATATTTATGATGGTTGTAGAGTCCTGGGGTCATGTGATCTTCTATCTTGCTATTTTCTGACAAGCAAAGTCAATGGGGAAGTCAGATTCACTTAACAACCATATTACTAACTTAACTACCGTGATTCACTTAACAACTGTAGCAAGAAAGGTTGTAAATTTACTTATCAACTGACTCACTTAACAGCAGAAATTTTGGGCTTAATTGTGGTCATAAGTCAAGGACTATGTGTACATTATTTTTATTATTCTAATTCATGACAATACAGAAAACACTAAGCCGGGAGAGCTTCCGGTACGGGCGACGGCGATGGCGGCTACTTATTAGCCGTCCAGCTGGGAAGGTGTCAGAATCGCGGAGCGCAGCGCGTATCAGCTGGCCCGCGGTTCGGAATCCCCTTCCCGGGCAAAGGGAAGGGGTAGAGAATGCAGGAGTAGAGGTAGAACCCCTGAACCCCCTCTGGATTTATTCCTAGAGGGGGTGGAAGGAGTGTTCCCTCGGAGCTCCTGCTGATCTCCGCCTCCCAGCTGTTTTTGCTTCCTTGGAAGCAAAAGAAACCGCCGCCTCTATCTCCGCGATTATAGCGTCTTGGTGAGTAACTTTTGAAGCGGACAGAGCGGTTTAAAGGATTTTTTTTTAGTTTACTGCTTTATTTCTTTTTTTAGTTAGTTTTGGCTACCTTTCCTTTGTTCTTTTTTGCTGGCTTGGAGAGAGAAAATAAGATGGCGTTTTGAAAGTGTCGGAGGTTTTTTTTTTTTCCTTTGTCTCTTTATTCTTAAAGTACTTGACTTAAATGACTGTTGCTGATCTCTTTGTTCCTGGTTTTGGATTTGTCTTTTGATTTTTTCTTTTTTCCTTTTTGGACTTTTAAGAACTATAGTATTTTTGCCTTTTTTTAAAAATTTTGTTCCCTTCCTCCCCTTTTTCAGGGGGGGGGAAAGGGAAGAGAGAACTGTATTTTATAAAATGGCTTCAAAGAGACAGCCTCCTTGTACAACATCTAAGGTGGTTTCCTCTCCTATAACTCTAACTGCACAACAACCACAACAACAACCTAAACATATACCACCGACCCAGTCACCACCCTCTCCTCCTTTGCCAGGCCTGTCAGCACAAGAGATTAAAGGTATAGTGGTTGATGCTGTATCCCAAATCAGAGATGAAATGAAGCAACTTGTTACACAGATTAAATCTGAAATCAAAGAAGAGTTAAGTGGGATGAAGGTCTCATTAGAAGATAATAATACCATTTTGCGGCAAGATATAGTTGCAGCTGTATCAGGCTTGGCTACGGTGGTGGTGAAGCTGGATTCAAGAGTGGAAGAAGTGGCAGATAAAGTTGACTCCTTTGAGGATAAATTTCAAGATATGGAAAGGAAGATGGAGACTTCACAAGAAGATATCCTTATGTCCAGTACAGAGAAATGGAATATGCCCTGAGGATCAGGGATCTTAAGGAAGACATGAATCAAGACCTGATGGACATGGTGCTTACTGATCTAGCTGTTGCTATGAATATGGATAAAGGAGAATTACGCAGAGAAGTCGAAAAAATTTATAGAGTTAATTCTTGGATTGCGAAGCAGAAGAATTTGCCTAGAGATGTTGTGATTTATTTTACAAAGAAGTCTCTGCGCAATGAAATTATACAAGCTTTTTATAATAAGAGGTTCCAGATTGCTGCCCAAGATATCATCATTTTAAAGGAAATCCCATCTAAAATTTTAAAAAACAGGAAAGATTTTGCTTTCCTAGCCAATGAGCTTAAAGCTAGATTGATGCCATTTAGATGGGAGATCCCGACGGGTATTGTTCTGAGCCATGCTGGGATGCGTTACAGGTTGAATACGGTTGATAAAGCTAAAGAGTTCTACAATACGGTCCTGGGTGCAGGCTCAGTTTCATCTATTCAGAAACCTTTGAGTGGCAAAGAGCTGGAACAGCAATTTGAGGCATTAGGTTTGGTCTCTGCTGGGATGTTGCAAGCTGAATGGCAACGTCAAACGGAGGTTAAAGAGCAGAGGATGACCCGTGCAGCATATAGACGTAAGGAGAAGGAGCAACGCAAGAGAGAGGCTAAAGAATCTTCTTCTGAAAATGCTTCATTGCCAGTGGGAGGAGCAAGACCCAAGAGTTCTGTAACAGATGCAGCAATGGCAGATCTCCAGGGAGTCTTCTCCAGGCTCCTGGCCAAGGGAGATGGCAAAGTTCCTGACCTGAATGTTAACGGGTTGAATTCCCCGCAGAAAAGAAGGAAATTTTTTTACTATTTAAAGCAACATAACAATGATGTTATTTGCTTACAGGAAACTCATATTCTACTTAAAGACCAGAAGTATTTAGTCAACGCCCGTCTGGGATCTCATTTTGTATCTTCTGCTCCTGGGAAAAAGGGGGGAGTGGTTATTTATGTGAAGCAAAATCTACCAGCTTCTTTGGTAGAATCAGATCCCCAAGGAAGATATGTGATGATTGAACTTGGTTTATATGGTAAGAAAATACTTATAGTGGGATTATATGCACCAATTCAGCAACAGGAACAATTTTACAGATTGTTACATCAAAAAATAACTTTGCTGGACTATAGATCCGTTGTTCTAATGGGTGATTGGAATGGCGTCTTAGACATACAAAGGGATAAGAAAGGTTCTTCTCCTCTTTTTAAACAGGCAAAATTACCCAAAGCTTTCTTTGACATGAAGGAGGATTGGGAATTAAGGGACTATTGGCGGGAATGTAATCAAGAGGAGAGAGACTTCACTTTTTTTTCAGATAGACACCAATCCTTTTCAAGAATTGATTTCTTTTTGATCACAACGGACTTATATAATAGAGTAAAGAATGTAAAGATTTTTCCTAGATCGTTGACAGATCATAGCCCAGTTTGGATGGAGCTGATTCAAGAAAAGGAGGAGAGAAGATCCTGGAGGGTGAATGAAAATTTATTTAGACAAGAAAAGAATGTTCAAAAGTTAAAGGAGTGTTTAAAGGATTATTTTGCTTTAAACATGTATAAGGGGACCTCAATGTCAATGGTATGGGATGCAGGTAAAGCATTTATGCGTGGGATCTTGATAAAAATGAATAACTTTCACAAACAAAAGCAGATTCAGAAACGTAAAGAATTGGAAGATGAAATTAAATTAAAAGAAAACTCTTTGATTTTAAATCCTTCGGATGAAGGTATTAAAGAATCTATAAAGTTGTTAAGAACACAATTTAATATGTTGCTGGCGGATCAAGCTGCAACTAACTTATTGTTTATGAAACAAAATACTTTTTGTAATGCCAATAAACCAGGGAGATGGTTGGCTTATCAATTAAGAAAGAAACAGAGACAGAGAATAATAGATAAAATAAATTATAAGGGTAAACTAGTTTTTCAGAAGGAATTGATCAAGAAATCCTTTTTAGATTATTATCAAAAATTATATAAATCTACTAATGTGCAAATTTTAGATATAAATAAATACTTAAGTGAGGCTAGTTTCCCTAAATTGACAGAGGAAATTTGATTACAGCCGCAAGGCTGTTAGTAGGACAATACTGGAAGAAGGAATCTTTGCCCACAATGCAGGAATGGTTTCTTAAAGTATCTTATTTGGCGGAAATGGCAAAGATTTCGGCTTTTTTAAAGGAACAAACGCAAGAGAATTTTCTTGCTGTTTGGGATAAATGGATAAAATTTATACAATTTAGATTGGATATTAAAAAATACTATATAGCTTTTCTATAACTTTTATTTATATATATATATATATACATATATTTCAGTGTTATATTTTTCTTTTTTTATATATATATATAATTTTTTTAAAATTCTTTCTTAATAAAGCCTATATTCTGCTCTGGGAAGCTCAGGGGGGGGAAGGGGGGTTTGGGGGGGGTTGGGGAAGAGGAGTTTTGTTATGTCATGTTTAGTTTTTTTTTCTTTTGTATATGTTGTTTTTTGTATTGTTATTTTGTTTTTCTGTAAAAATTTATAAAAATTTTCAATAAAAAAAAAAATACAGAAAACTCTAAGCCATGCATTTCTTTTAACTGTGATTTGTTGAATCACAAAACACAATTAATTGTATTCATACAGTACACTAAGCCAAAATTAAACAAATCAAATAACGGTTAAATGAGATGTGAGAAACTAGCCAGTAATTTATCCTTCTGCTATCTTCCAAGAAGAAAAAAACAATATGACCCTAAGTGTACTTATACAAACAAAAACAGATACAAAAAAAAATAGCGATAATGAGAATGACTCAAACTTCCAGCCAGCAAGTGTAGGCTGGCTCAGCACTTTCAGGATGCCAAGCCCAAATTGGAAGAAGAGCATTTTATTTTTCTCCACCCTTTATGCCCTCAAAACACTGTTGTTTACAGCAAATGATCAGTGTTGCCCTACAGTAGTTTGGTTTCTATAGAAATCAAACTGAATACTGTTAGCCTAACTTTTAAAAATGAATAAATATTAATTTGCTGCGAAAACAAATCTGCTATAGCTTTCAGCTGCTCATTGTCAAAACTTCCATAGGTAAAACAAATTATTAAAAGCTCTCCACCTTCTTTTACAAATTCTCCAAGCTATGTAGGAACTATTTATCCCACAAGGAAGTATATTTGTACAATTTATTTATTTAGCATATGGCGATAGTACATTAGTCAAGAAACTACAGAGATAATACAGAGTAGTTGTTTGGCTGTTTAAAACTGCTTAGTCCATAATTAAACTAGCACATGATTTAAAATGCTAATATGCTTTATATCCCAAACAAATAATGCAGCCTTCAGGCAGCTCAACAATCATATCTCCTTTAATGTTTTTTCTTTCTTTTTATCCTTCCAAGAACTATGAGGGCTGACAACTTTACATCACAAGTTCTCTGAGTGATCTGCTGTCTTTCCATCTGCAATAGATTTTTATGTTGACTTTTTGGTGTCTTCCAGTAACAAACAGCTAATACTAATGCTAATCAAGGTGATTATAATAGCTGTCCAAGAAGAAAAGAAGTACTAATGAGAATTTAGTCAATTGTCATTTCAGATTTTCATGAATTCTGTTATTTGTCACTTGCTTCTATCTTTTGACTGAAGACAATTATTCCAGCTGCTATCTGAATAGAGGCTGTCCAGCTATATTTAAATAGACTTTGTCTTCATTAGCACTTTGTGTAAATTCATCCAGAGAGAGTTATTTCACACTGTCATTAGGCAAGTCCAATTCATGCTATCATTCAGAGTGCTAAAAGAAAATATTACAGATGTCTTACAGTTTTAGAAATTATTTCCTCCATTTGAATCCCATTTTTAAATCCCCCTTGATTAACTCAAAACACATTAGCCAAATAACAATTTCAAATGAATGTGTAATTCTCTCCTATCGTCATAAGTGTTTGCCTTTTGCACTGTACTGACATTGTTATAAAAAAATTATATTAATTTAAAATTGGCAATGATAAAATATTAACTATCTCTGCATGTCACTCCAATCTGCTCAGAGCAAAATGTATAATGATTCATGTAAAATAAAGTATTACATTTCCTGTAAGAAAAATACTTTTAATGTTTAAGCATTTTTCAAAAAGTGTCAATTTTCAGTCATATAGAAGTTTTATTATATATTCTTGGTTGACATGTTCAAGATACACATTTATTTATTGTAATATTACCTTAATACAATATTCCATGCTCTGATCAGTAGCCAACTTCTGTGCTATCAATAAATTTGATGCTTTTAATTTAGCTCTTTCAACTCAGAATTTAGGAAACATGAAATTCAATTAATTTTCATTCATATGTGCTAATGGGCCATATGATTTTTTCAGTGTTCAAAGCAAAAATTTACTGTAACATGTTAAAAGCTCATTTCTGCGTCTTACTTTTTAAAATCAACTTACAACCGCAACAGCATTTATATTATTAGTCTGATCTTGAAAAATCTGTATTAGGATACAATTTACTAGGAAATCTCAGGGGAAATTGAAAGCAAAACATTTATATATTATAGCCAGGAAAACAATATGAACATCTCCTTGTTGCCATCGGGAGTTGACATTGACTGTAGGGAGACTTTCTTTAATCAAAAATAGACATGATTAGGTACCACATCCAGTGACATTCTTTTCTATATACAATCTTACACACCACACAAGCTACTGAGCCACTTTAGCTAATAGATTCTTTTTAGTGTGATGTAATTACATATTACTCATATATATATTTGTATCTTGTTTGATTAATTATCATTTATGCTTCATTGTTTGTAGATAGTGAGTTCTTTTTATCCACCTATTTAGATACAATTTGTAAAGCGGCACACTCCAAACAATGCTGTTCATTTTAGAACAGCTACTGCAAGCTAAATGGCTTGAGAATTTCAATCTACAGCCAGAGATAGGGCATGCATAAAGAGGAAGTACAGTATATGAAATGTAATATAGAATGTAATTCTATATTCAGTTTTTCTTACATGTTTGTTCCCATTATTTGTTTTATTAGCCAAATGCCAAATTTAGTCTCATCTTTCAAAAGTACAATTATAATTTCCTATCAGGGACAAAAAAAAATTGCAGTTGAACCAGATGCTTTCAGAAAAACAGCAGCTGCAGTTTCTGTTTTTTTCATATTTACATGTAGCTCACAAGCCAAGCCAAATGGGTCTAATGCAGAAGGTTTACAAACGTTTTCTTTCCTTTATATCAGGCTTTTTGTGTTGAATAGAAGAAACCAGTGCTGGATTTAGGAGCCAAAGGGTGCTTATAGATAGATGGCCACAAATAATAAATGTGCTTCCCTCAAAAAAGACAGAAGATATAGACCTACAAAAAAGCACACATCAGTTTAGAATAGAAGATGATTGGTGTTCTTTCTCAACTTACTAGTCAAGATTTTTGATGGATATTATCAAAGCCCCAACTTTTTCCTCTGTGTGGCTCTTTACCATTTATGAGTTTAATTAGTACAGTTGTTTTTTCAGAATGATTCACAATTCTTTCAATTGTTTGTTTGCATTGCTGATTCAGTGCATTGAGAAGTGAAGGCCAAATCATTGTTCCTGATATAGAAGTGCCCAGATGCAAGATATATGGCTATTTATTTATAAATTGAAGAATGCAATGTATTTCAGCTCAATAGATGAAAGTTTTCCAGACTACTAACTCAAAACAAGTAAGAGTTGGTGCAAAACATTCCTCTGGGAAAATATTTTCATAGAATAGTATTTGCTATGGCACAAAAGGGAGATCAATCTAACCCTTTTCTCTAAAGTATGTTGTTGGTCAAAAGAACCATCCTGGAATTTGTTCATGGAGTTCAAATGTCATTGGTATATTTTTTTTTTATTACATTGCATTGGACACTGCATTGGACACTGAAATGTCCACATGGGGTGGATTAAAATAATCAAGGTGGTAATGAATGGGAAGGTTCTAGAAAAGTTTAAAATTTTCTATTCAGCAACAGGCTCACTGAGCATGTGCAAGAAAACCTGAGTACGTGCCTGGAACTAAGTAAAGAATGTCCGCATGTAGAGAACAAAAGAATACCCATATATGGTAAGGTAGGAGGTAAGATAGAATAATTGTGTCGTCTGATAGGTTTGTGACCTGCCACGTCAGGAATAGCTGACGTAGGTATAGGAGGAGATAGGGAGGGGTATAACTGCTGTTACGCTTCTGTAGGAGGTGTGGCTTTTCCCTGCAACTCTTGTGAGTGTATGGTTAAGTTTCACCACGCTTTGCAAACCGTTTTCTTTTACTAAACTCAACTTTGATAATAAAAGAAACTTTATTCTGCTACTCCGAACCTCGTCTCTGAATTTCTTTCAAGGAATTCTACAAACAAATTGGGGGCTCGTCCGGGATCCAATCTGCGCTGGGACTCTGAGGGGTCCTCCTTAGGTGCACCCCTTTCCTTTTGAAAGGAGGGGAACCACCCAGAGGACTGCGGAGCTCTTGGAAACCCGTAAAATTTCAATAAAGACGAGTATTAGGAGAAGGGTGAATAAAGTGCGGAACAGCCTGAAGACAGACCGGGTAACATCTGCGCGCAGACCCTGGTGAGTACTGGTTTGAAAACACCAGAACACAAGAGTCCAGGGCGGTCGGGATAGAGTGTGTGGATGTGAGAACTGGCAACGGGGCCGGGTGGAAGTCCTTTTGAGGGACCTCGGGGAGGTCTGCAGGACGGAGTGAGTGAAGGGGATATTATTGAATATCCGGAGACGGTGACGTGTGGAATTGAGAAGGAGTTGCTGGGAGGGACATAGGCACACATACTCAAGATAGGCTGAGCACCCATAAAAGAAATGGGGGGCAATACAGGGTCGACCAATCCGGGGAAAAAGTGTGTTAAAAGGATCCGTAAAAACCCCAAACTTAAAATTGACCCGAATGGCCCGAATGGCCCTTTGGGCAAAATATTGGCTGGATGGGGATCCCCGCCCTATAACCGGGAGATTTTGAGGTTGGGGTTGAATAAAGAAGATATGGTCAATTTATGTTGTTTTGTTTGGTGGGAGGACGATAATGTGGAGTGGCCAAGGAATGGCTCCACAGATTATTTTCAGTGTCACAATTTATATAACTATGTGAAGAAAAAGAAATGTAAGAGTTTAGATAATGAATTAGATTATGCGCTAATTTGGGTGACAGATGATGGTAGCAACAGAACAGCAAGTAATGAAGCAGGAAAAACCTCCTAGAAGAGAGTTTGGGGATAAGAAGAGTCCCTTTGAGACAAGATATAGGGGGGATGAAAGGAACCAGTATGTTAATGGGAGTAGAGGAAGGGGATTTGGAGGATTTCAAGGTGGATACCAGAATAAGGAGACAACGTGCTTTGGATGTGGAATGAAGGGCCACTTTTAAAAAAAAAAAAATTGCCCTAAACGCGCGAGAGAACAGCAAGTTTACTCAGTGTGGGAAGAAGAGGATAGTTTTTACTAGGGGAGGGAAAGGAGCTCATTGGCTTTTGAACAGCTCCTTGAAATAATAATAATAGTTATTGATTTGTCAAGAGAAAGTATGAAATGAAATATCCCTATGTGAAAGTGTTTATACAAGCAGTTTGAATGGAAGTGAATGTATGGATATGCTGATCCTGTCTCTCTCTCTCTCTCTCTGTGTGTGTGTGTGTGTGAGTGAGTTTCTCCCCCATTTAAACTGCAGGTTTTATTGTTTTAGCAAGTGTTTGCATGAGAAGAGTTCCATGGAGAATGTGAGAGAATTTATGGCAAATTCATGTGAAGGAGAGAAAGCTATTCCTCCCCCTTCGTTTTCAGCTGGCTGTGTTGCTTTAAGAGTGAGAGACAGAAAGAAAAGGGGGGGGGCTGCTCATTTTAACTTTTTTTCTCCGCTTGGAATTCTGCTTTGGGAGGAAGGTGGGGTGGATGTGAAATTTAATACCCATTCTTATAGTAATGAAATATGAGAAGAACTTGAATACACCTATACTGTAGTTTTATTTTTATGTTTTTATGTCTGTGTGCAGGACACACTGATAAAAACATAATATCTAGGAGACCTGAAGGAATGGTAATTCAACCCTTGTTTAAAACGAAGGAGTTGAGAAAATGTTGGGATTATAAATGAGCTATGTTTTGAATAAAGATTTGTATGCAAACAAACTCAAGCAGAGTTGGTGAGCGCTCCTTTGTTGGCTCTTTACTAAGCAATGTGTTTGTAAATACGGATAAAAGAAATGGCTAGGGGAGGGATAATTGATACTTTTCTATGGTTAATATATGGTTGGTTATATGATATGTAGACAAATACATAAAATGCTCTATAACATCTAATGGTGAGGCTATTTCAATGCATTCAAGTTGATTTTAAATCATCTCAAGTAGGAAATTCCACAATATGAAAACTAATGACATGTTTATAAAGAATTAGATACTGGGGCTGTTTTCTGCTTTGTCTTATCTCAGGAAACAAGGCTTGCTGATCTAAACACCCCCTTTGAAATTTCCTGTCCACAAGTTTGAGGTGGGACAGTGGATCCTGATCCGAACGTGAAAGGAGGAAAAACTGCAACCTAAGTGGGAAGGACCATTCCAGTGTTGCTGACCTCTGAAACAGCAGTCTGGACGAAAGAAAAAGGGTGGACCCACTACACACGAGTGAAGGGACCAGTAGCTGAACCAAAAGAACAGTGGACCTGTGTTCCAAATCCAGAACCTTTAAAGCGACAGTAATCGAATGTCCAAACCAGATCTATGACTGGAGAACGATATAGGAGAGCAACAAAAACAGAAGGATGTGAAGCCTGCATTACGAATGCCACCAAAGGAAACGCAGTAATTAAAACCTTGGTATATTATACCCCAGCACCTAGGGGATGTATATTTCAATCTATGTGTCAATTAAATAACACACAATATTCAGTTTGTAAGGGAGAAGACAAGAAGATACAATGTTATGATCCATCAATGCCAACATATTTCAATTTTAGTATATATGTAGGTCTAGCTAAAACAGGAGCAAGACAGAGACCTGAAAATGAATGGAAAGATTAAAACTATGTTAACGAAATTATATTTGGAAACAGGAATGAATTGGATGAAAACTTTGCCTATAGCCCTGTTTAGAATAAGAACACAACCTAGGAGGGATGTTGGGATTTCACCTTATGAGATGTTATTTGGCATGCCACTAAGAAATGCTGGTATACAAATGGGGAATCTACCTAGTAAAGATAAGGGACTGATTCAATACTTGCAAATACTGTCCCAGACTTTTGATTCTTTCAGAAAAACTGGCTATTTGATACAAACTCCTCCTCTAAGCTTCAAAGTCCACTCCATAGAAGTCGGAGACCAAGTGTGGATAAAGACGTGGAAAGATGATTCCCTCAAACCGAAGTGGGATGGACCGTTCTTGGTGTTATTGACCACAGACACTGCCATTCGAACACAAGAAAAGGGTTGGACTCATTATACCCGAGTAAAGAAGGCTAATCTTGAGGAGTCGGAAACATGGAAAGCATTTCAAAAAGAACCATTGAAACTGGTGTTAAAAAGACAATGACTTATATCCTTTTGAATATGACAATAGTGGCGATTGGGGGAGAATTATGGATTGAGCCGCCTAGAATCTTTGAACCTAATGGAACTTGGACACAAATTCGGTGTTATAATGACAAAGAGAGTGAACACTGTCCCATGAATTGGATCTTTAACCCAAAATTTGGTGGTGTGAATCTAAGTTGCAACCAAACTGGCAGCAAGTAGGTCAGGAAAAAAGCTGGGTAACGCAAAATAAAGGGGGTAAGTGTCAAAATACTCTATATTTACAAGTAACCAGGGAGACTATAGGTAAATATACCTGTACCATGTGGGAAGGGAAAACTTATTTGACTAGTCACTCTTTAGTGGCTTCTCCAGACTCCTTTGAATTTCCTCCTATTCCCTTGTGGATATGGACAGCTTCGGCTATGAGGAGACACTTTCTGCGGAGAGAAAAGAGAGCAACTAGTACTATTATCTGTCTAAAAGGTGGGTGACATCAAAAGGGAGAGTTCCAATACTGGAAAACTACTCAATATGGATGTAATCTGACTCTGGAAGTAACACCAAGGCAAACCCAGAGAGATCCAGCTTGGACTTGTAAAAATCAAAGTAGAGAGTGGATGAGTGGAATTACCCAGATGTGTGAAAATGCAACCAGGGGAGACCCAAGGTGCCATTGGATAGGGAAGGCCTTGTGGTACAGTGGTTGTGGCACAGAAGGGGAAAGCACTGATTATCTCTACTTTCTATGTAACAATACTAGGAGTCAGTATTTACAACCTGAATGGGAAGGGCTGTGTGAAGTATTATGGGAAGAACTTGTTCAGACTCATCAGCCTGTCCATTCCTTATCCCCTCCTGTTAGAAAGATGAGAACTACTGTTACTACAAAACAGACCACAACGAAGTTCGGACCCTGCCAAGAGTGCACAGAATGTATTAAAAAGACTAAGCCAGGGAATATAGTTACTAGTACCTTATTATATCACACTCTAAGACCAGAGTGTAATGCTACTAAAGTGCAACCTTGTGTGTGTAATCAAACTCAATATTTTAGGTGTTATACAGCCCAAGGGATGCAGTGCTATGAACCAAAAGCAGTAGGTCCAATTACTGCTAACATTTATGTATATGGATATAAAGGGGGAGTTACTGGAACAGAAGGGTTATTTGCTATAGCCCAAACTAAGGGAGGATACGTTGCCCACAATACCACAAGAGGAAATACCAAGCTGTCTGTGTGTTTTGACACTTGTAAAGCTATAAGGATAGGACAAGGACATGATAATAGACATGGAATGAAGTGTGGTAACTTTGAGTGGGAAAAAGATTATATGAGGGAAGAAAAATATTTATTCCAAGTTGCTATGCCCGCTGCGAATACAGGCCAGGTGGCTTTTGCTCCAAGTCACACTTATTGGTATACCACTAAGACCCCTTGGGAATGGAGGAAAGGACCCCAGGGGTTCAACTTGTCTATGGCCTCAGTATCAACAGATTGTAAGCCAGAACAGTGTACACGGATTTG
Organism: Crotalus tigris; assembly: GCF_016545835.1. Taxonomy (NCBI): domain Eukaryota; kingdom Metazoa; phylum Chordata; class Lepidosauria; order Squamata; family Viperidae; genus Crotalus; species Crotalus tigris. The sequence continues at coordinate 44,116 of NW_024096692.1, forward strand.
CTTACAAATCAAGGCATCTGAAACCCCCTCTACTAATTTTTATTATTTTGGTATTGGTATAAGTGGAAGAGGAAGAGATCCATATGGGTATATTATAGTAAAAGTGAGTTCAACAAAGTTAACTTCAGAGCCAGTAAAAGTATATTGGGAATATCAGGAAGAGATTGCAAAATTTAATAGTCTCCCTGTTCCACCAAAGGCTAAAAATATGTTTATCGCTTTAGCCCAAGAGGTTGCTCAGAAGTTAATGCTGAAAAATTGCTTTGTGTGTGGGGGAACCAATATGGGAGATGAATGGCCATGGCATGCTAGAGAAGCTAATTATACTGAAATTGAGAAATGGAAAGGAAATTTCACTTACCAGAACACCTATAATGAAACTTGGAGGATGTCCATTAACCTGGTGGGCAATATATGTTACTCGAGGAGTAACCATAGTGGGAGAACTAAACCTATGGGGTTCATGCGCTGTTTGAATACCTGGGAAAACAATACTTGGATATCACAAACGAATCAAAGTGTCCCTAACAACTCTTTATCTTTAATTCCCGAGCTTGCCTTCCTAAAAGATCCTGAAAACGATACCCTCCTCTGGACCACTCCTGATGGGTTATATTGGATCTGCGGAGCATTTGCATATAATATTCTCCCTGCTGGATGGTTTGGGTCTTGTATTCTGGGTGCTATACAACCCTCTTTCTTCCTCTTGCCATTACAAAGAAGACAATTATTGGGTGTCCCTGCCTATGAACATGTGGGAAACTTGGCAAGGCGGTCTGTGGCTAAAGTGGGAGAAGGGTTAAAAATTGGGAATTGGAAAGATGATGAATGGCCACCCGAACGAATAATTGCTTATTATGATCCAGCTACTTGGGCCCAAGATGGAGGTTGGGGGTATAGGACCCCAATTTATATGTTAAACAGAATTATCCGATTACAAGCAGTAGTAGAAATTATAACCAATAGAACAGCTGAGGCTTTAACTAAGTTGGCTAAAGAAAGTGTTTTGTCCAGAACATATATTATGCAAAACCGCTTGGCTTTAGATTATTTGTTGGCTAAGGAAGGAGGTGTCTGTGGAAAATTTAATTTAACAAATTGCTGTATACAAATTGACGATTCAGGCATGGTAATTAACCAGATAACGAAAGACATGGTTAGAATTGCACATGTACCTGTACAAACTTGGACAGGGATATTGGATGATGAAGGGTTCTTGGGAGGAATATTCAGAAATTGGAAACAGGCTCTGTTTATGGTATGTATTATATTCATTGGAATAATGATGTTACCTTGTCTGATTCCAGTAATAAAGAACCTAGTAAACAGTTCAGTCCACGGTATATTACAAGCCCAACAAAATGCTAAGTCCATAATGGTATTAAAAGAAATTGAGGACCAAATCCAGTTGTTGGAAAATATGAATACTTCACATCCAATGAAAACTACCAAAGAAGAAACTAGTAGGTTAAATGAAATAAAAGAAAATATTAAACTAGTGACCAAATAAGAAATGGGGGAATTGAATGGGAAGGTTCTAGAAAAGTTTAAAATTTTCTATTCAGCAACAGGCTCACTGAGCATGTGCAAGAAAACCTGAGTACGTGCCTGGAACTAAGTAAAGAATGTCCGCATGTAGAGAACAAAAGAATACCCATATATGGTAAGGTAGGAGGTAAGATAGAATAATTGTGTCGTCTGATAGGTTTGTGACCTGCCACGTCAGGAATAGCTGACGTAGGAGGAGATAGGGAGGGGTATAACTGCTGTTACGCTTCTGTAGGAGGTGTGGCTTTTCCCTGCAACTCTTGTGAGTGTATGGTTAAGTTTCACCACGCTTTGCAAACCGTTTTCTTTTACTAAACTCAACTTTGATAATAAAAGAAACTTTATTCTGCTACTCCGAACCTCGTCTCTGAATTTCTTTCAAGGAATTCTACAAACAGTAACTTCAACTAAGAGATGTGCATTAGCATTGCATGCATCTACAAAGAGTAAATCATGCAATCACAGCTGCCATTTTGACTTTTCAATTGGGCAAAACATTTCTTTGCAGAGCTATATCTTTGGTAGAATGCCCAAGGAAACCATTAAATCATCTTTCATTAGTATGCTAATAGATGGAGAGATAATAATAAGACAAAACATAAAGATTAAATAGATAAAATAAAAATACAGAAATAGATTCTATATTACTAGGATAGCATAAATTCTGGTAAGAAAGATGTCTCATGGAACTAATACAATACAACTCATTCAGTGTTTTATTAATGGTGGCTTCATTTGACATTAATAGTTTATAATGAAAGAAAATGTTTCTGCATGATATAGTTAAGGTGCTGTAGTAAATCAGGTTTGAATCTATACATCAATATTCACTAAATATATATGAGCAGCCAATTCTTCTCAGTCAAATCTACTTCACAGGACTGTTGTTCTTGAAAAAATTGGAGGAAGTAGTCCTATATACACTATCTTCATTCCCAAGATAAAAAAGAAAATTAATCTAATAAATAAATGTAAATAAAATAAAAGCATGAATCATATATTACTGATATTTATAACCTAATAGGCACAAATCAATTTGGCCAGCAGTTTTAGATGAATTGATTTAGCACTGAATTTGCATCCAGTGCCAGAGTACACCCTCAGAGCCCATAACACAAGAGCCTACTGATCAAGATTGAATTCCAAAATTCTGCAGATTGATTATTAAAAAAAAACTGTTTGAATCTATAAAACCAAGCAACAGAGTAAATCGAGGAACAATTTCAGTCGTTGGCATTTGTGTACGATATACTTGATTTGTTGATTTAGTTGTGAGGCCTAATATTACAACACTGCACTTCTATGAGGTTGCATTGGATCTTGTGTTCCAATGCAGCAATTTGTGACACCTAGCATTTGACAGTTTCATTTACACTTGATCAGTGTGATAACTAAAGCCTATTCGAAGCAGCATGTACAGATATTTTCAAGGGTCACTTGCCCTAAAGAACCAAGCAGAAGTTAGCTTACTATGCATAGACCAACCAACAAGCACCTGTCAATTAGCAAAAAAATATAAAATGCAGTAATTTGTTATTTGGGTTTTTTTTTCCTTCAAAGGATTGAGAATTTAAAACTAAATTGCTACATTGGCTTCCTTACTACAATGATAGCATTAATCTTGAGATATTTTTCTTTTTTTAAAAAAAATCATCCCATGTGGTTTGTTGATTTTTATCTTAGCATATTAGGTGGTAGGAAATACATTGGAGCTGCAAGTTCCAATTCTATTTTGAATATGAATTAAATAAACTTGATTTTCTTCAGTATCTTCATAAAAGAATAGAAAAGGATATTGTCAAAATGATTACATTTCCATTTTTTCTTGCCTAAGTCAGTGAATGGAGAATAATTTTAAGAACTCTTATTGAAAAGCAGAATGAAAAATAATCACTTATTGAGAGAATGATTTGAAAAGCATGAATAATGAATTTAACTTGTCTGAACTTGTCAGATGCAGATCAGTTATCAAGCAAACTAGAATTTGAAAATTTAAGGATTTTTCCAGTTGCCTTTTATCAGTTCAGAAGAACAGCTGTGTTAAGCAACATTTTAAACTTTTAAGAAAAATATGTTATCCTGCAGACATCATAGAGATCCTCAGAGATATTCTTGAAGTAATTCAAGCTGTAAGAGAAAATGTCCTATTCTTTGAAGTTGCACAATAAGAAATATTACAAAATGGTAAGAAAAGGAGTGAATGTTAATTATTAAAAAATAATAAAGACATAAATTATATCAACTAAAACCATGTTCTACACCATACCAGGATGAAAAACAATTCCCAAAGCAGAATACAATACTGTATAGCAGGGGTGACAAACTGCTGGCCCACATGCCGGATGTGTCATGCTGAAACCACGCCTATCTCATTTCTGGCAATGGTAAAAAAGGCCCGATACGTCGCAACAGGTCACGTGATGTTGCGAGTTTGACACTGCTACTGTATAGACTATACTATAAGCACATTAGTGTAGAATGTAATGTAATAAAACGTGATCTATAAGAAATCAGAGGAGACTTGAATATATTTTCAAAGCTATTTTAAGAACCTTACAATTCTAAAACAGTGAAAGAGTAGTATAACTATTTAGTAGTTTCCTCCTTGTCATAGCAAGCAAACAGTTTGCCCCTCCCCAAATGTGTTGAATTGCATTGTTCCCAAAAATTCTTAAGAAAAGTTTAGTCTTAATTACTTTCATGATTAATAACCAAACATTGCCCATCCTGGGCTTACAGGAAGCTATTCTAGAGCAATATAAACACTCAGAAAGTTGGCCTTTGCTGCCTACTGTTTCACCCCATACTCTTACTTCTCCATCTAGGAACTGTAATCAGTGCTGTCCTACAATATTGATGTCATTTGCCAGTTTGCATTAATTAGCAGGTAATCAACCACAATCTACACCCACTGTAGCTTCTGAGTTATCTTCAGTGGCAGCACTTTCAGTGATGTGCAGTAGTTTAATCAGGAATAGCACAGGTATGAGCTGCTGTACTTACACCTGATCCAATAAAGCACATACATGGACAACCAATTAATATAAAATGAGCTCAGAAGGACCCCAAAACCAAGTATCATTTCCTACAATTAGAAAGTTTCTGAACAAACAATTGCATCTTGTTAGAATTCATTCTAAGATTGCGCCATCCCATCAGGACTTTCTTCAGGCTCCAGGTAAGGACTTTTACTGTATCTCCTGCTTCTGCCTGGTTAGATGTATGGAAGTAACATCAGCATATAGAAATCAGAACCTTTATTATGGCTTTTAGACCAGATAATATCACCTTGCAGGTAATACAGTGCTGTGGAAAATCAGCCCCCCAAAGAAGGAAATATTAAAAAGGTCAAAAATATATATTTCCATCAAGGATCTTACAGAAGCAGGAAAGCATGCCCAGTTTTCTTAATAGCCCCAGGTCTTTCTTCCCCAAGCAGAAACCAGTTCTATAGAGATGGAGATGTAAATCCAGGGAGCTAGGGGGTTAAGAAGACAAAGACCTAAAATCTACATAGCAGGATATGACTTTTGGACATAATAAGATTGACCCATCACCATCAGAATACCAGAAAGGCACACTCAGGTCAAAGTTCATGCCACAGGTCAGACTCAGGTCAAAGTTCATGCCACAGGAACAACTCCAAACAAAAGGCTCCAGAGGGTATAAAAACCTACTTCCTACATGTGCTCAGCCCTTTTTTTCACTTCCCTTGCTGCCAGAACCATCTTCCTGTCTGGCTCTCCTCTCCAATAAACTACAACCTTCTTCCCAAAGCAGTTGCCATGTTTATTCCCAGCTTGGATGAACTATGATGAATACTTTTTTTCCAACAGTACTTCACCCGAGCAAAGAGATTTCCTCTCTGAATAGTTTCATATACATTTCTAAAGAAAACAGAGAAGGGAACCAATTCCTAGGATATCCATCTGTAAGTGCTCAACAGTTCGAGCTTTCTTCCTTCTTTAATGACAGTTAGAACTTCTATATGAATAAAGAATAGAGTCACTGCAAAACAAAAAAACATACCATGGTCAGACATATCAAATGCTACTGAAAGATCTAGTAAGACAAGGATGGATATATTCTGTCTATCCATGGTAAGGCTGAGAAGTGTCTATGCAGATTCTCAGTCTTCCAGATCTTGGCTGTTCCATGATGTTCAATAGGCAACCAAACTTAATAATAATAATAATAGTAGAGGAGCTTCCGGTACGGGGCGACGGCGATGGCGGCTACTTAGTAGCCGTCCAGCTGGGAAGGTGTCAGAATCGCGGAGCACAGCGCGTATCAGCTGGCCCGCGGTTCGGAATCCCCTTCCCGGGCAAAGGGAAGGGGTAGAGAACGCAGGAGTAGAGGTAGAACCCCTGAACCCCCTCTGGATTTATTCCTAGAGGGGGTGGAAGGAGTGTTCCCTCGGAGCTCCTGCTGATCTCCGCCTCCCAGCTGTTTTTGCTTCCTTTTGAAGCAAAAGAAACCGCCGCCTCTATCTCCGCGTCTACAGTGTCTTGGTGAGTAATCTCCAAAGCGGACAGAGCGGTTTAAAGGATTTTTTTTTATATAGTTTAGTGTTTTATTTCTTTCTTTTAGTTAGTTTTGATTATCTCTCCTTTGTTCTTTTTTTTTTGCTGGCATGGAGAGAGGAAATAAGAGGGCGTTTTAAAAGTGTCAGAGTTTTTTTTTCTTTTTCTTCCTTTTCTCTTTTGTCTTTTTGCTTTTAAAGTTTTGGACTTAAATGACTGCTTTTGATTTTTTTGTTCCTGGTATTGGATTTTTTCTCCTTTTTTCTTTGGACTTTTAAGGATTACAGTGTTTTTGTCCTTTTTTTTAATTCTATTTCCCTCCTCCCCTCTTTTTTTTGGGAAGAAGGGAAGAGAGAACTGCGTCATATAAAATGGCTTCAAAGAGACAGCCGCCTTCTATAACATCTAAGGTAGTCTCCTCTCCCACAGCTTTAATTGCACAATCACAACAACAACTTAAACATGTACCACCAACCCAGCCACCACCCTCCCCTCCTTTGCCAGGCCCGTCAGTACAAGAGATTAAAGGCATAATGGGAGATGTTGTATCTCAAATTAGAGATGAAATGAAGCAACTTGTTACACAGATTAAATCTGAAATTAAGGAAGAGTTAAGTGGGATGAAGGTCTCACTAGAAGATAATAACACCATTTTGCGGCAAGATATAGTTGCAGCTGTATCAGGCTTGGCTACGGTGGTGGTGAAGCTGGACTTGAGAGTGGAGGAAGTGGCAGATAAAGTTGACTCTTTTGAGGAGAAATGCCAAGATATGGAAAGGAAGATGGAGACTTCACAAGAAGATATCCTTATGTTCCAGTATAGACAGATGGAGTACGCCCTGAGGATCAGGGGCCTTAAGGAAGATATGAATCAAGACCTGATGGAGGTGGTGCTTACTGACCTAGCTATTGCTCTGAATATGGATAAAGGAGAATTACGCAGAGAAGTGGAAAAAATTTACAGAGTTAACTCTTGGATTGCCAAGCAGAAGAATTTGCCTAGAGATGTGGTGATTTATTTTACAAAGAAGTCTCTGCGTAATGAAATTATACAAGTTTTTAATAATAAGAGATTCTAGATTGCTGCCCAAGATATCATCATCTTAAAGGAAATCCCATCAAAAAGTAGGAAAGATTTTGCTTTTCTAGCTAATGAGCTTAAAGCCAGATTGATGCCATTTAGATGGGAGATCCCGATGGGTATTGTTCTGAGCCATGCGGGGATGCGTTATAGGTTGAATACGGTTGATAAAGCCAAAGAGTTCTACAACACGGTCCTGGGTGCAGGCTCAGTTCCACCTGTTCAGAAACCCCTGAGTGGCAAAGAGTTGGAGCAATCTGAAGCACTAGGTCTGGTTTCTGCTGGGATGCTGCAAGCTGAATGGCAACGTCAAACGGAGGTCAAAGAGCAGAGAATGACCCGTGCAGCTTATAGACGTAAGGAGAAGGAGCAACGTAAAAGAGAGGCTAAAGAATCTTCTTCCGAAAGTGTTTCATCGCCGGTGGGAGGAGCAAGACCTAAGAGTTCTGCAACACAGGCAGGAATGGCAGATCTCCAGGGAGTCTTCTCCAGGCTCATGGCCAAGGGAGATGGCAAAGTTCCTGACCTGGAATGTTAACGGATTGAATTCTCCACAGAAAAGAAAGAAAATCTTTTACTATTTGAAGCAACATAACAATGATGTTATTTGTCTACAGGAAACTCATATCTTACTTAAAGATCAGAAATACCTAGTTAATGCTCATCTGGGATCTCACTTTGTATCTTCTGCTCCTGGGAAAAAGGGGGGAGTGGTTATCTATGTGAAGCAAAATCTACCAGCTTGTATGGTAAAATCAGATCCCCAAGGAAGATATGTGATGATTGAACTTGGTCTGTATGGTAAGAAAATACTCATAGTGGGACTTTATGCACCAAATCAGCAACAGGAACAATTTTATAGATTGCTACATCAAAAAATAACTTTGCTGGACTATAGATCGGTGGTATTAATGGGTGATTGGAATGGCGTCTTAGATATACAAAGGGATAAGAAAGGTTCTTCTCCTCTTTTTAAAAAGGCAAAATTACCTAAAGCTTTTTTTGATATGAAGGAGGATTGGGAACTAAGGGACTATTAGCAGGAATGTAATCAAGAGGAGAGAGACTTTACCTTCTTCTCAGATAGACACCAATCCTTTTCAAGAATTGACTTTTTTTTATTACAACGGACTTATACAATAGAGTAAAGAATGTAAAGATTTTTCCTAGGTCGTTGATGGATCATAGTCCAGTTTGGATGGAGCTGACTCAAGAAAAAGAGGAGAGAAGATCCTGGAGGATGAATGAAAACTTATTTAGACAAGAAAAGAATATTCAAAAGCTAAAGGAGTCTTTAAAGGATTATTTTGCTTTAAATATGCATAAGGGGACTTCAATGTCAATGGTATGGGATGCTGGTAAAGCATTTATGCGTGGGATCTTGATAAAAATGAATAATTCTCATAAGCGAAGACAGACTCAAAAACGTAAAGAATTGGAGGATGAAATTAAGTTAAAAGAAAAGTCTTTGATTTTAAATCCTTCAGATGAAAATATTAAAGAATCTATAAAGTTGTTAAGAGCACAATTTAATATGTTGCTGGCAGATCAAGCTGCAACTAACTTATTGTTTATGAAACAAAATACATTTTGTAATGCCAATAAACCAGGGAGATGGCTGGCCTATCAATTAAGAAAGAAGCAGAGACAGAGGATAATAGATAAAATAAATTATAAGGGCAAATTAGTTTTTCAGAAGGAATTGATTAAGAAATCTTTTTTAGATTATTATCAAAAATTATACAAATCTACTAATGTGCAAATCCTAGATATAAATAAATATTTAAGTGAGGCTAGTTTTCCCAAACTGACAGAGGATCAGAAACATGAAATTAATGGCTTAATTACTAAAGAGGAAATTGTGATAGCAATTAAACAATTGAAACTAGGGAAAGCACCGGGTACGGATGGGTTGACAGCTGTTTACTATAAAGTTTTAATGGAGGAGATGATCCAACCACTAGGCGATCTTTTCAATGATATCTTACAGGGCTCAGAGATTCCTCCTTCATGGCGTAGTGCTTTTATTTCTTTGATTCCAAAAGAGGATCAAGATCTTACTTTACCAAAGAATTATAGACCTATATCTCTTTTAAATGTGGACTATAAGATATTTGTAAAAATCTTAGTAAATAGGTTTATGAGGGTTGTGCATCATCTTGTGCATAAAGATCAATCTGGGTTTATAACTGGTAGGTATATGAAAAATAATGTTAGACAAATCATTAATTTGTTAGAATATTTAGACAAGAATAACCAAGTCCCTGCAGGGCTGATATTTTTAGATGCTGAAAAAGCCTTTGATCAATTGAATTGGCAGTTTATGTTAAGAGTAATTGAAAAGATGAATTTTGGTGAAAAGATATTACAAGCTCTTACGGTAATATATCAAAAACAAACGGCACAACTTATTGTTAATGGAGGTTTGTCAGAGGTATTTACAATAGAAAAAGGTACTAGGCAGGGATGTCCACTATCACCGTTGTTGTTTGTCTTAACATTGGAAATATTGTTGATCAAAATTCGAGATTTACAGGAAATTAAAGGAATAGAAGTTAATAAAAAAGAATATAAGTTAAGAGCCTTTGCAGACGACTTGGTGGTTACTTTGTCGCAACCTATTAGTTCTGCAGTAAAGTTATTACAGTTAATTCATCAATATGGTTTGGTTTCGGGTTTTAGGATTAATGTTAACAAGACTAAAATCCTACCTAAAAATATGACTATTCAGGAGAAGCAGACTTTGGCTAACTTGACGGGTTTTGAAATTGTTAATAAGGTAAAATATTTGGGGGTGATGCTATCTGTTTCTAATGCAAAATTATTTAAAAATAATTATGACAGGTTGTGGGTTAGTGTACAGAAAGACTTGAAGAATTGGGAGAAGCTGCAACTATCTCTCATGGGAAGAATTGCAGTGATAAAAATGAATATTCTACCCAAGTTTCTTTTTTTGTTTCAAATGTTACCGATTTTGAAGAATGAGACTAATCTAAGTGAATGGCAGAAGGGTGTTAATAAATTTATTTGGGCAGGGAAAAAGCCAAGGGTTAAGTTTAAAATTATGCAAGACTTCTGTGAGAGAGGTGGACTCAAGGTACCGAATTTGAAATTATATTATGATGCGGTGGTTTTAACACTAATTAGCGACTGGGTAAATTTGACAAATCTCGAGATACTCCATCTAGAGGGATGGGACTTACTTTATGGGTGGCATGCCTATTTAATATTCAATAAAAAAGTGGATTGGGCTTTTAAATCTCACATTATAAGAACTTCTTTACTTAGGATTTGGAGAAAATATTATAAAAGTGATTTTAAAGTACCATTATGGGCTATACCCTGGCATGCGATAGAAGGAATAAAAAGAGGTGTTAAAATGGACATGGTGTCTTATAGACAGCTACTCAGATGGGATGGACAAAATTGGCAATTAAAATTACGGGAGGAGTTAGCACAAGAAAATATTATTTATTCTTGGTTTCAATATAGGCAATTAGCAAATAGATGGAAGGTGGATTGCAAGGTGGGCTTTCTTAGAGAAGATGAAAATCTTATTAAGCAAGTGAAGGATCAAAGACAAGCCCATATTAAGAGAATGTATGGGGTGCTAGTTGAATTGGACTCAGAAACGGAATTAATTAAAGATTGTATGATTAGATGGGCCCAAAACTTTGGTGAACCAGTCCCATTGGATACATGGGAAACCATTTGGGTAAGAAATGTCAAATTTACACAGGCACAGAATTTAAGGGAGAATTTTTATAAAATGTTTTATAGATGGCACCTTGACCCACAAAAAATGTTTTTCATGTACCCGGACTTACAGCCTAAATGTTGGAGATGTGGTTGCTTGGATGCCACCTATTACCACATTTGGTGGTCGTGCAGAGAGATAAAAGCATTTTGGATTAAGATATGGTGGAATATTCAGAGAATTTTCAGAAGGAGGGTAAAATTTACTCCGCAGTTATTTTTGTTGGGTATAGTTACTGATTGTGATACAAAGGAGGTTATATTGATGTTAAATTTGATTACAGCCGCAAGGCTGTTAGTAGGACAATATTGGAAGAAGGAATCCTTGCCTACACTGCAGGAATGGTTTTTTAAAGTGTCCTATTTGGCGGAAATGGCAAAGATTTCGCTTTCTTAAAGGAACAAACGCAAGAGAAATTTCTTGCTGTTTGGGATAAATGGATAGAATTTATACAATTTAAATTGGATATAAAAAAATATCATATTGCTTTTTCATAATTCTTATTTTTATATACATATACATATATTTTAGTCTTAATTTTTTTTTCTTTTTTATATATAATTTTTTTAATTCTTTTTTAATTAAGCCTATATTCTGCTCTGGGAAGCTCAGGGGGGGAAGGGGGGGTGTTTTGGGGGGGGATGGGGAAGGGGATGTCATGTTTAGTTTTTTGTATGTGTTGTTTTCTGTTTTTGTATTGTTGTATTTTTTCTGTTTTTTTGTAAAAACTTATAAAAATTTTCAATAAAAATAATAATAATAATAATAATAGTAGTAAAGTTGGAAGGGACCTTGGAGGTCATCTAGTCCAACCCCCTGCTCAGGCAGGAAACCCTACACCATTTCGGACAAATGGCTGTCCAGTCTCTTCTTAAAAACTTCCAGTGTTGGAGCATTTACTGCTTCTGGAAGCAGGCTGTTCCACTGATTAATTGTTCTCACTGTCAGGAAGTTTCTCCTTAGTTCTAGGTTGCTTCTCTCCTTGATTAGTTTCCACCCATTGCTTCTTGTCCTGCCTTCAGGTGCTTTGGAAAATAGCTTGATTCCCTCTTCTATATGGCAGCCCCTGAGATATTGGAATACTGCTATCATGTCCCCCCTTGTCCTTCTCTTCGTTAAACTAGACATACCCAATTCTAGCAACCTTTCCTTATATGATTTAGCCTCCAGTCCCCTAATCATCTTTGTTGCTCTTTGTACTCTTTCTAGAGTCTCAGCATCTTTTTTACATATAATGACCAAAACTGGATGCAGTATTCCAAGTGTGACCTTACCAAGGCATTGTAGAGTGGTATTAATACTTCACGTGATCTTGATTCTATACCTCTGTTAATGCAGCCTAGCACTGTATTGGCCTTTTTGGCAGCTGCAGCACACTGCTGACTCATATTTAGCTGATTGTCTACTAGGACTCTGAGGTCCCTCTCACAGTTACTACATGTTGAGCATGGTGCCACCTATGCTGTACTTGTGCATTTGGTTTTTCTTGCCTAAATGTAGAACCTTGCTTTTTTCACTATTGAATTTCATTTTGTTAGTTAGTGCCCAGTGTTCAAGTCTGTCCAGATCCTTCTGTATCTTAAGCCTGTCTTCTGGAGTGTTGGCTATTCCTGCCAGCTTGGTGTCGTCTGCAAATTTGATGAGTTCACCATCTATCCCTTTGTCCAAATCGTTGATGAAGATGTTGAAGAGCACTGGGCCAAGAACAGAGCCCTGGGGCACTTACTTGGGTTTTTTTTTTCTTTGAAAACGTTTTACTTCTCATCCAAAAAACTTCTTCAGTTCTGGCTGATTGGTGAGGAATGGCCACCATTCTCAATACATTTTTATTTAACTGGCACTTTTCTATGGCCTTCTTCCAATAGTTTGTAGAATTGTCACACTCAGTTCTAAAGAAACAAAACAGGCCTTTTTCCATTGACTTTACAATGGGAGAAAAAACAATATTAGGAAGGCACCAATAAATCAGGACTTTGGTTACAGTATTTTCTCCCTCTTTCCCCAGGTTTAATAAAAAGACATATGGCTACTTGCTTAAGTTCCTGGAATGAATGTAACAATTTTGCTCCTACTAGAAAGCCAGTCCTCCCATAATCCTGTAGGCCAGCTTCTATCCATTTGCTTTCTTCTTCTAAGCCTCTCTGTTTTATTCTTCCTCCATTCATATCATATAAGGATGATTCAGTCCTGCTTGTTCCCTGCCCCAGCTGAAGCTGCTAGCTAAACCATCAGGCCATGCTATTGGAAGTAGAATCTTTCCTCTTTCACAAAGGCATTTCCTCTGCCCTTTTCTATACAGGGTATAGGGTACAGCCTAAGATGCTATGTAGCAATTCTTTGTAATGTTGCTTTTGATTTCTTGATTTCTTTTTAACATTGCACATTTTAATTTCCATTAGTACAATCATGGGATTCATTTCTGTAAAAGGGGACTTTCAAATTGCCGATCCCTACTTTCCCAATCCAAAGCATAATGCCAGTCTAGCATTTAATGTTGTAGTGGCAGTGCAGAAAACCAAATGACATATTTTGATTTCTCCATATTAAGAAAAGTCTAGAAATCTAAACCTCAAGCTCAGCTAGCCTGTATAGTTCTTTTCTCTCTTGTTTAATGAATAAGGAGAGGGTGGGGATCTTCACATAGCTTCAAAGCTTTTCTCACAGTGAAAGTCTCAGACTTCCAATTTCCATCCCTTTGTGCCACCCAGTCAAGGTCAGGTCTTGCAGTCTCCTGATCATAACATGGCCATGAAGCCATAATGCCAAGTTCTGATAAAAACATTGAGGCAGTTGCATTTTGTCTGGCACTCCTGCACAGAACCAAGCATTGGGTACTGTGGAAACTGGCCATGTTAGGGGTATCCCTGCTGCCATTGTTAAGGGGATCCTGTAGCTTGTAAGAGATTTGGGTATTATCTTACTTGCTATGTATGCTTTTGATGTTAAGCTTTTAAATATGTTTGTGTGAGATAATAATAAAACATAAAATCCCTTTATTTACTGGAATGTTTATTGTCTCTGGATCCAAAAGAACCAATTGACTGGGTACCTGATCATTACCCTCCTGACACTTAGCAAAACAAATGCATACAAGTATAAAAGAAAACTATATATGAAAAGGTTTAATATAGAGGAATAAACTTGTAGACTTTGTTTGAATTTGAGGCAGGGATTATGAAATGCAATCCTGAAGCAATTTGACCTGTAAAAAGAACCATTTCAAAGTACTTAAACAACCGATAATATTTCAATCATTCTTCCTTAATGTAGAAATCTCTCAAATGCTGAAATCCAGAATGATCAGCTAGTGAGCAAGATGTTCTGAAAGTTCCAGATTTAACTTATTTAGGAAAGACAGAATGAAAATGTCTAGGTGCACTTCAGCAAATTTATTATGGCAGAAATATTTATGAGCTAAGTCCTAAGCCAAGGTCCCAATTTTTTCTGAGCCAGTGGTTATATTTGAAATATTGAGAATATGTAATAAGTGTATCATTGTAAAATGGATTTCATAGAATGTGGCAAGCCATAAAAAAACCTTTGTGATATAGCCTCCCATTTCTCTAATACATCAGTATGCTGCCTGTCACTCAGTTCCTTCCATTTCAGAAAGGTAAAGAATTAGACTGCAGCCATTCTTACTCTCCATAGTCTGTGCAATATCCAGAGACTGTCTTGGAAATTAAGTATGTGCTTTTCTTCTGCTATGTACCTTTTGGAGTATGACGGTTGCCAATGAAACTATCACCAGAGATATTGATATCAGTAATCACCAATTGGGAACCCTGACTTTCAATTCACTATTACCCTGAAGTAGGTTTCTACATATCTATCATGTACTAAACAGTACTCCCCTATAAATTTTCTTAATATTGGAGATCTTCCCATGGCAAAAACTATCATTAGCTTTGAGGGAAGTTAGCCCCCCCCCCCCGAAGGAAAAAATAAAAAGGAAAATATATTTTTCACCAAAAGGATTTTTTGGAAAGCAGAAACCAAACCTGGCCCCAAATTTCTTTGTTCCAAGCAAGAGCTAACCTCATAGAAATGCAGATATAAGACCATTAGGAAGGTTGGAGCTAGGGAACTCAAGACAAAGAAACTCTTAAGAGTCATTAGCCCAGCCCCAGGGAAGCAGGAGATGACTTTTGGGATATAATAGGACTAACCCATTACCATCAAGTATACCATAGAGGCACACCTAAAACTCAGGTCAGAATACGTGACACAGGAAATAGCCTCAAAGTTCATGCCACAGGAACAGGAAATTATTCCAAACAAAAGGCTAGAGGGAGTATAAAAACCCCAAGCCCATGTGCTCAGCCCTTCTCTCCTCTGCTCTTTCCTGAAGAATCATCTTTCTGCAATAAACTGTAACCTTCTTCCAAAGCAGTCGCCATGTTTGCTTATTTATTCCCGGCTTGGATGAACCAGGATGAAGACTTTACTTCTAACAGCTTCTTTAAAGTCCTTGGCTAAAGGCAGAAGCCATACATGAGAATTTCCATTTGTCCTTTTCCCTTCCACAAGGCATTTATACTTAGAATTATTTAGCTGAGAGACTAAGGAGACCCACATTTTAGCAGGTCAAATGCAGCCTGGCAGGTGTAAAGATATGGATTCAGATGCAAATAAGGAAAGGCTGAGTGCAAAGCAAAAGAGGCAGGAACTGAATTGCTGTTGACACTACAGAGCCCTCCACCACCACCACCCCCAATGTCTGCCTCTCAATGAAAATAAAGGCAACAAGAACAGTGATGCAGCCTTGCACATTATTCATCTCCATCACCTGTCTCCGTGTCACAAAGCAAATCACAATCAGTGACTGCTCAGGTACTCCTACTGGAGGCAATATCAAGGAATACAGCCATATATTTAGACCCATTTTGCATTTGTTAGAATAAATGGCAGGCTGGTTATTATTTTAATAGGGTTGTAAGCATATAAATTCTATTGCAATGTCATGCTAGATGTTCCTATTGGCCTATTGGCCTTTAAAACAATCGTATATTCTTCCTTGTGACAATCCTGGTAGCTTGAATAACAAATTCAGATCAACAGGAACATAGTGATTAAAGTACCATTGAAAAGATCCTGAGTTAAATCCCTATTCAAAATTAAAGTTGATTTAGTCAATCAGCCATTAACTGACTTAATATATCTTGGGACGTTGCAACAGTCCCGGGCAGCTGCAAGTTGCCCGGGACCAGACTGGTTGGCGCCAGCGCTCGCAAGGCGCTTAGCACGCCTAAATGTTGCCTTTGGCCCGGGGAAAAAGGTCCTTAAGAGAGGCTGAGAAGTCCGTGCTGCCTTGAGTTGTAACGGGGCTGCTGAAGAGAAATAAAGAAGGTTACTGAACATCAAGAATGTCTCGCGTCGTCATTGCCATTAGCTGAGGACTCAACACTGGCGACGAAGGTGGGATGGCCTTGCAATTACACAAACAATTGTAAGCTTACCCTGGAGTCCAGCACAGCGAGGAAACGGCGTTAAATTCAGCAACTGCCTGCCAATACAGCTTCATTGGAGGTAAGCTGGCTGATAGACCCTTCCTACTTTACTAAAATGGCAAAGATTGGAAAACTTTCAGAGTTTGATATTACACATCCCGAAAGATGGGAATCTTACGTGGCCCAAGCAGAAAATTATTTCAGAGTTAATCAAGTAAGAGAAGAGGGCTTAAAGGCCGCCACCCTACTCTGCGTTTGTGGTCAAGATGCATTTGAAATTGCTGAAAACTTAGTAGCCCCTGCACCTCTTGAATCTGTTACCTACACAGATCTTAAGAAATTACTGAAAGAGCATTTTCAACCCAAGTTGTCTGTTATTGCTTGGAGACATAATTTTGAATAGCGGGATCAACGGGCTGGTGAATCAGCTAAAGAGTACATTGCTGCATTAAGAAGGGCAGCTAAGCATTGCGAATTTAAAGACTTAGAGGAAAGACTGAGAGACAGATTTGTATATGGACTGAGAAACAGAGATGTACAACAAAGGCTTTTTGCCAAAGAGGACATATCATTCCAAGATGCCTTGAGAGAGGTTACTGCAGAAGAGGCAGCAAGTGGGGCAATCAAGAATATGAGGCCCATCAAAAGCTTTCCAGAAGCTGTTTCCATGCATCACGAGGGAGTTCAAGGAAGCTCAGAAGAGGAGCCTGATGAAGAAATAGATCATCTTTACCCAACCAAAGAAGGAAAGCAGAGGGAAGGCAAAGAAAAGTCTTCACCTGTACCCAAGTGCTTCGGGTGTGGAGGTCACCACAAGAGGACCGACTGCAAGTTCCGTTCTGCAATCTGTAGAGCATGTGGGAAGCAAGGCCACATAGCAGCTGTGTGTCTGGGGCGACAGAAGGTACAACCCCGAAAAGAATTGCGCCTGAAAGGTACCAGGGTCCCCAGCCAAAACAGGGTGCGTTTCTGTGCTTCACGAAGAAGCATTTTTTAAGACAGGCACACACAGACCACTTAAAAAGAAGCTGTCGCTTAGGGTGAAATTGCAAGGAGTTCCATTGGTCATGGAACTAGACACTGGGTCTGCACTTTCAATCATCTCCATTCACACATTCAGAAAGATTTGTTCTGGCAGTGGTTTCCAGGCCAAGCTTCGGCCTTCTAACATAGTATTAACAGACTTTCAAAACTCCAAAGTGTGTGTTAAGGGGGAGGCCACCCTTAACGTGCAGTATAAGGATTTTGAAGGTCCATTAGATGTATTGGTAGTGGGGGGTGATCGTACGAGTCTCATAGGACTCGATTGGTTTGAGGCCCTGGGAATACAAGTTACAGGGCTCAACAGCTTGCAAACGTTAGACTTACAGGAAGTCTGCAAGGAATTTGCAGATGTATTCAGCCCTCAGTTGGGCACATACAAGTGTCCCCCAGTGTCTTTGAAATTAGACCCCACTGTCACTCCTATCAGAGTAAAGGCAAGAAGGGTACCATTTGCCTTAAAAGGGAAAATTGATGCTGAATTGGACAAATTGATTCAGCAAGGAGTCTTAGAACCTGTTGACTCCAGTCCATGGGAAACTCCCATAGTAACGCCTCTTAAGGCTAATGGGGATATTCGCATTTGTGCAGATTACAAATGCACGCTCAATAAGGCATTACAACAACATGCCTATCCTGTGCCTATTGTCAGCCACATTCTGGCTTCCCTCAAAGGGGGGCGTATTTTTGCAAAGCTTGATTTAGCTCAGGCTTACCAACAGTTGCCTGTGGACAAAGCTGCTGCTGTGGCACAAACCATTGTAACTCATAGGGGGGCATTCAAGGTCAAGAGACTGCAATTTGGAGTAAATGTAGCTCCTGGAATTTTCCAAAGAGTAATGGAAAATACCTATTATGATGATGTCTTAATTGCTGGAGAGTCTATCCAAAATCTGGCTGAAAGATTGAGGGCTGTCCTGCTGAGGTTTCGGAAAACAGGACTCAAACTCAAAAAGGACAAATGTAAAATTGGGGTGTCTTCTACAGATTTTCTGGGGTTCAGAATTGATGCCAATGGGATTCATCCTGCTGAGTCCAAATTAAAAGCTATCACACAAGCTCCCAGACCTAAGTCCAAAGCTGAACTGCAAGCTTTTCTGGGACTTTTGAATTTCTACAATTCATTTATTCCTAACAAGGCTGATGTAGCCGAACCACTTCATAGACTTCTTGACAAACAAGCTGCGTGGGAATGGTCACAAGCACATGAAGCAAGCTTCAATAAGGTTAAAGCCTTGCTAACATCTAACAATGTGCTTGCACATTTTAATGAAACACTCCCTGTGTGCATTGCTTGTGATGCTTCGCCTTATGGCGTAAGAGCTGTACTCAGCCATCTCACACCTGATGGAACTCAGGTTCCTGTTGCATATTACTCCAGAACTTTATCCTCTGCTGAGAGGAATTATGCCCAGATAGACAGGGAGGCCTTAGCTGTTGTTGCTGGAATCAAAAAATTCCATGATTTTTTATATGGCAGACATTTCACGGTCTACACTGACCATAAGCCTTTGTTGGGATTGTTTACAACTAACAAACAGACCCTTCACATTATCTCTCCCAGGATACTCAGATGGTCAATCTTCCTGTCAGTTTATGATTTTTCTTTAATTCACAAACCGGGCAAAGAAATGGGCCATACTGATGGCCTCAGTAGATTACCCTTACAGGTAGTTGAGGCTGACCCTGCCCCGGCAATCAATATTCTTTCAATTCAAGCACTGCCTGAGTCACCCCTTAATGCCAGGAATGTGGCTGCTGAATCAGCCACGGATCTTACACTCTCTCGAGTCTTATCCTGGGTTTTGTCTGGATAACCAGAGAGTTGTCCAGGTACTGAGTTTCAGAGTTTCTGGTTAAAAAGGAACGAGTTTTCCACCTTCCAGGGCTGTCTGCTGTGGGGTAGCAGAGTTGTCATTCCTATCTCAATGAGGTCTAGAGTCTTAGGGTCCCTTCACAAGGGTCATCCTGGCATTGTTCGAATGAAGGCGCTTGCGCACAGCCACTTGTGGTGGCCTGGATTAGATAAGGAAATTGAGGCTAAGGTGCATGCTTGTCACCTTTGTCAACGCTCACGCCCAGAAATGCCTCAGGCTCCCGTACATAGGTGGGAGGAAACACCGTCCCCATGGTCTAGGGTGCACATTGACTATGCTGGGCCCTTTCAGGGTCAATTCTTCTTGGTCCTGGTTGATAGCTATTCAAAATGGCTTGAGGTTGTACCTGTCTCGTCCACCACCACTGCAAAGACTATCCAAGTACTGCGGGGAATTTTTGCAGCCCATGGGCTTCCGGATGTTTTGGTGTCTGACAATGGCCCGCAATTCACTTCTTCCGAATTCCAAGCTTTCTTACAGGCCAACATGATTCATCATGCCACTTCTGCTCCTTTCCACCCTTCCACCAACGGGATGGCTGAACGGATGGTCCGCATCACCAAGAATGCTTTAAAGAGACTTACCTATGGGGACTGGCATCACAGGTTGGCTGACTTCCTCCTTTCCTACCGCACTACACCTTCCACTTCTACCGGGAGGAGCCCAGTTGAACTTTGTTGGGGGCGCAAACTGATTACTAAACTTGACCGGTTGCATCCGGACAGACTGCCGCCTAGGGGTACACAGCCCAGGGCACCGCGGCAATTGCAAATGGGTGCCCCTGTATGGACCCGTAACTACGGGCCAGGCCATTTATGGGTTCCTGCCACTGTTTGCAAGATTACAGGCCCTTTGTCTTATGAGGTCTCCTTGGAAGACGGCCGCATCCTGCGAAGGCATATTGACCAGCTGCGTACAAGGCTGGACTCACCTGTAGAGACTCCTGGTTCTTTTCCGGGGGGAGGGGGACCCTTACGGGCAAAGGGAAGGGTGTTGGCAGCATTCAGACTCTCACAGTGAGGCCACAGACGGCCTGTCGCATGATTCCGTGAGTGTTCCAAACAGGAATTCAAGGGAACCAGTTAGCGCACAAGCTACAGCGCAGACTCCAGCCAGGGAGTCACCCTGGGGGCATAATCATTACACACGTACACCTTTCAGCACTCCAGTCAGGGAGAATAACCGGGAGCATCCTAATAACTCAAACATTGCAAGAGATCTGGCACACAATCAATACAATTGGCCCAACACAGCCACAGTCCCCAGAGAAGGACACTGCCACAGGGAAGTGGGAGAAGAGCCAATTTTAGACAGTGGACCCTCTGGTTCAACGGAGGGGGGAACTGAGTTTTGGGACTATACTGAAATAACAGACAGTCCTGCTATAGAACTGGGGAGTGGAGGAAGCCAGCCTCCCATTAGGTCCAATGTTGGCTTAAGAGGCCATTCAGAGCTACCCAACAATGGCAGCTTAATAGAAGGGTCAGATCGCCTGCAACTAAGCAGGTCAACCAGGTTAGAGAGAGCAAAGTCCTGGCCTGACGAGCCCGGTGGGCAAGCAAGCAGGCCAGGCATCAGGGCACAGTCCACGAGGGCCACCAGGGTCTGAGAAGGGGGGTGAACCTATAACCTCCACAGGACAAGGTGAGCTTGTAAATAATCCAGGCCTACATAGATCACAGAGAGATAAGAGGTCTCCCAAATATCCTGAAGATTTTATAACCTTACTGGCCAGGCAGAAGACTTAAGTGTATTCTGTGGAAGCCGGAAATGGGAACACTGGAGTTAATCCCCAGCACTATAGCGTGGTACCATTTAACAAGAGTGTACACCACGCTCGTGTTGAGGTCGCGTTAAAATTGTCATGTAGTGTTAGCCGGGGGGGGGAAGAGGTGTTATGTCCTGAGTCTGCAAAAGGGCAGGCTCGGGACGTTGCAACAGTCCTGGGCAGCTGCAAGTTGCCCGGGACCAGACTGGTTGGCGCCAGCGCTCACACGCATGCACAAGGCACTTCGCACGCCTAAATGTTGCCTTTTGGCCCGGGGAAAAAGGTCCTTAAGAGAGGCTGAGAAGTCCGTGCTGCCTTGAGTTGTAACGGGGCTGCTGAAGAGAAATAAAGAAGGTTACTGAACATCAAGAATGTCTCGCGTCGTCATTGCCATTAGCCGAGGACTCAACACTTTCAATAGTAGGAACTGAAATTCAGCATATTTTGGGAACTGAAATTCAGCATATTTTGGGGGTGACATGGGGAGAGGAATGGCATTGGAGAATGATAGTTTTCAATCTGACAATTCATATCAAGAACAACCTTTACAATTCAATAATAAAAAATTGAAACAGGAATAAACTATTGTCCGACTGCTCACAATGGATAAACTATCCTTTGCTGCTTAAGAATTGATTTAATAATTAGAGCGTTTCTTCGTGAAACTTTGAAAAGATCAGAACTTCTCTTTCTCTAAAAGTTTGTTTTATTAAATTGCTGCTTATCAGAAACTAATGGGTGCCCCTGAGAATTATGGCTCTAAGAATCAGCCCTAGCAGACAAGTAATTTGGGAATGCATTTTTTCCCCAGAAGAGAATCATCTAGGAACAAGAAAATGAGATAACTACAAGGTAATAATTTTGAAAACAGTCAAGGATTATCCCCGGTAGAAATCATCACCAACCAGATATATGATAGCGTGGTCAGATGTACAGTATACAGTGCAGCAAGCCAGCATGATTTTCAAGTGAGAGTAAACAATGACATATAAAGAATATTCATGAGTCAATTTTCAGAGGAAACTAACTTGAATATCCAATCTGTTGACAGATGTCCTCATGCAGGCAGAAAGCCAGCTCAGGTTATGATTGTAAGAATTTACAGGTTAGATATAAATTGACTATAAGAAATTGAATATATTAGTATTGTGAAGAGAAAAGCAATTCTAAAGCAAGCAAGTGCAGAAAATAACAGAACTATGCTGGCCAGGAATGAAAAAACTGTAGATATCAGAGTGAGAACAATTAACCAGTGGAACAGCTTGCCTTCAGAAAAACCTCACTGGAGGTTTTTAAGAAGAGACTGGACAGTCACTTGTCTGACATAGTATAGAATTTCCTGCTTGAGCAGTAAGTTGGACTAGAAGACTTCCAAGGTCCCTTCGAACTCCATTATTCTGCCTTATGACTTGAACTGGGTCCTATCCCTATATTCAAGCTATTTTGCTTCTTACAGAAGGGGAGGACAATGTATGAAAGAAAACAATATATGGGTTTCTGCCTGTTCTGAAATTATTTTAATTTCCTTTCGCATCATAAATTTTCTACTATATGTATACATGGAACCATAGTCAAAAAAGTATTGGAATCAAATTTTCTGGCTTCTCCCTTCCTGGATTAATCCTTCCAATTCCAGACATTGCAATAGAAATTCAAAAGCTCAAAGGAACATCAAGCCTACCAACTTTATTGTTAGGGCAAAACATTATTTTTACTATAAATAAAATAATAAAAAATCATATTTAACTAAGAAATTGAAGGCATATTATGTACAAGTTGCTATGGAACCTGCAGATGGAAAAAGGCTTTGGAAAGAGTGCAAATGAAACAAGATAGAATGTTCTGTATATTCCTAGTCCAAATCTGGAGACTATCAGGAGAGGTTATAAGTACTTCTTCCAAGAATCTGATGGAAATGCTGAGTATAATCTAAAGATTAGGAGAAAGGAGAGAAATTGTGAAACAAAAATGGTATGATGTTTAAGGCAAAACAATAAATAATTTGAATTATTAAATTATTTTTGTATTGTTTTTCCACCCTTTTACACCAAAGGTTAATAATAATACATTAATTTAGTTAAGAACTAAATGGCTGTAATGGTGACTGCTTTTTCCTCCTGCAAAAGTATCAGGCTTGAACATCCTGGTTTTCTCCAAATAAATAGCCAACATGGGTGCCCAGGTATCACAACACAAATCAGGAAAAAGGCTTCAGAAAGGACTATTTCCCAGAAAGCATTTTCAGGGCTATGTAAGAAGCTTTTCTTCCAGAGATAAAATATAATATGATGTACTTTACATTCTAAGTCACCTGAACAAGCTTTTGCATCTTGTTGCTACACTTGCAACAGCACAGCATTCTCCTTGGGTCCTGAGGACAGTGAACTAATAGGAAGTTCAGGGACCAAACTGTAAAATTCTCACAACTTTGCCCTTCACTATTCTTATCTTCTGCCAGCAATACTGGGGTGTACTGTCTGTCTTATTCTGCAAAGTAAAAACATCTGGACTTCAATATGGAGATTTTAGATACTGGACTAGAAATTTTGCATGTTAATTTTATAATTTATCACTGGGCTCTAACCTTTATATATAATGAGGGAAAGCTCAATATATGAATCATTCTTAACTTTGTTCTAATGTTATTATGCTTATATTTTTAATTCTAGTCAAGTTGCTTACTAATTCTCTTTAAAGTCTTGGAATTTCTGTAATTGGATAATCATAGGGCTATATATATTCATCATGGGTGGAATTTAATAGGAATTGTAAATATAGCCATAGTTATGCAAGCTTCACATCTAGTGTGGGCAAGTGTTAGAATTCCAGAGATTAACATATGTCAATAAACTCATGTAGCTCTGAATTCATTGCAAGATCTTTAAGCAGTTATTCATCCCTAGCTTCAGTTTCTTTTCCATAAATTGTAATTATAATTCTCATCTATTCCTTTATGTACTGTTTGTCCAAAACAGCAAAAAAAAAAGAAAAGAAAAAGATTTATAGGTACACTATTTACTTCAGATCCTACTAAGTATGGCAGATGAATAATCTACGAAGTATAAGCTTTGTGCATTTCCTCAATCTCTACTATTGTGATCCCTGAGCATCTAGAAAATCTCTGGCATGACCAAATGAGCAAAGCAGTTAAACTATTGAAATTTGTTTAATGTATTATAATCCTTTTCTCTAGCCACTTCTATAAATATAGCCAGATTTATTCATCAGGGGCTATAAAGGCAAAATAGGGGATTCTTAAGTATCTAGAAAGCTTTAGGCTTTCATTTCATTCAGTCCAATTCTCATCCCAACTCGTATTAAATCATTCCAGAAGATCAATATTTTTACTTTGTTCAATCCAGTGACATTTGGAATCCCATATACACATGTTTTCTGAGGTTTTCGCGGGTGTTTGTATGTAGGTCTTTGGTTGTTCGGGTTTTCTCCCGTGTAAAATTGGAAGTGTCTTGGCGACATTTCGACGAAGTCCCATTCGTCATCTTCAGGCTGGTGTCTTCAGCTTCGTGCTTCAAGGAGCAATGTGTGGTCTTAGCTGTTTCTTCCTTTTAACTGCCAGTGGGGGTATGAACTGATTGGGTGGGAGCTTGGCTGTGTTCTGATTGGGTGGAGGTGTGTTCTGATTGGTTAGGGGCTTGGCTGTGCTCTGATTGGCTGGGGGGTTGGCTGTGCTCTGATTGGCTGGGGGGTTGGCTATGCTCTGATTGGCTGGGGGAGTGTTCTGTTTGGTTGTGCTCAGGTTAGTCTGAGTTGCAGAGGGGTTTAAGATTTTGGGCTGCCTTGCTATTTTTTGGCTTCGCGTTCGTGGTTGTGCCTCCTCTTCATGGAGGGTGTCAGTTTGCTTCATGTATGGATTGGAGGGGTTTAAAGTGGCTAATCAGAAGCCAGACCACAGCTGCATCATTAGCCACTTTGCTGCTCAAAGCACGAAGCTGAAAACACCAGCCTGAAGATGACGAATGGGACTTCGTCGAAACGTCGCCAAGACACTTCCAATTTTACGCGGGAGAAAACCCGAACAACCAAAGACCTATATATATATATATATATATATATATATATATATATATATATATATATATATATAATGTAGTGCAAAATAGTTGGCTATCCTAATGTATAACTTTCCCCAAGCTCATGTATATGGGGAAACCTAAAATGTTGGTTTTCTACACAATCAGAAGATGAGAAACTTACATTGGAATATAAAAGATCAGACGAGCTGTCTTAAGAAGCTAGGCCCAAGGTGCACTCTTATTTCTAATTCTATGGTTACGGTACTTTATACAAATAACATGTGTAGTAGACTCAACTGTATCTGATTCTTTGAAAGACTATTGAGAGACAGATTTAATAGTCAGCATATAGGAAATGAGATTTTGACAATAGGCGGCTTCCAGTTTAGTAGTTTTAAAAAAAAAATCAATGAATTTCTTCTTAAATTCTGGGGGAAAAATCAATCAAGAAAAGAATAGACAAATGCAAATGAATGAAAAGGAGAAAGAAAAATAAGTATTAATATAATATGTAGTTTATTACATATAGTTCTTGGATCTGAAAATGTTTACAGTTGAAATTGCAGTATATATTTTTTAGAACTGAAGGAAATATTAAAATTACAGAAGCTTCATTAGTCATGGTTGTTGCATCAAAAAATAATATTTTGTAACAATCTACACCACAAGCCAAAACATGCCTTCTCAGATGCAAATCTTCCTGGCTGAATCCCAGGCATGGGCAAAAGTTTTCAGTCACCCTCACTAAAGCAGAGAGAGGGAGTAAGCACAATGAATCCCCTGTTGCCACCTCTCCACTCTCCCCGACAAGCGCCACAGATCTTTAAATAAAAAAAAAAAAAAATCATAGATCCTCACTTCTGGATCTACTGAAACCAACACAAAGGCATGCAGTATTAATGACTGTGGAACAATTTCATAATTTGTTAATTTCCATGTGAGTGTGTAAATAGTTTACTACAAGAGTGAGTAAATAGTTCTCTATGATATTACTAGTAGTTAAAATTGGTAATTTATTGAAATAATATTTTCTATAAGCAAGATTTAAATTGAAATAGATGAACTAAAAAGGATTCCCAAGAAATACCCTGAGGTAGATTCCCTGAAGTTTTGGACTTTCACTATTTTATCATTGAATAAATAGTTTTGTTTACTTTTTCAAGGAGTGAATTTTTGAGGATAGATTCATTAAAGCTGCTATAAAATTGAGATCTTTTAAAATATGCATTTGATAATAAAACTTAAAATATAGCCCCCAAAGATCTAATGAAAGATAGGTAAATAATCTTTTAAGATGACAAATTTACACTGTCCTTGAACTGAATGCCTGGCTAATCAACCTTCCAGAAGACCTTGCTTCCTGAGGGAGAGAGCTGCATTGTTTAGAAGCAGCTCTTTATCTGGTCTTCAGCTATCTTGCTCCACAATGACTGGGGTCTTTCAGGCAAAGGTTATACATTGTTCAAAACCAACTTTGTCTTATACAACTTTTGAACTATTTTGGTTGTTTAGAACAGTTAGGATCCAACAGATACAGAAGATTAACTAGAAAATCCCTCAGCCTCACAGCAGCACAGCCCTTGTTTTTCACTCTGTTGACAGAATGAGCCAATCTTTTTCCTGTATACACAGCAGGCTCCTAGCCAGGCTGGCCACATGCTTTAGCCCCCTTTATCTTAGATAAAAATATTGGGGGGAAAGAAGCAAGATTGCCTTTCCTCAGACTTCTCTGTTGCAAGTGTCTCTTGAGCAATTAGGTTTAGCAAGAACTCCCTTTTATGGAGCAAGGATCACCTTGATATCAGAAGCAAAACAAAAACACTTTCCCAACATCATAGGTCCCTATGACAGTGGACTGGATATTTTCATGTAATTTTAAAGATGTTCCAACAGATTGCTCAAACCCACCAGTTTTAGGATTTAACTGTAAAGCAAATCCACTACACTGGTTTTTTGCTATACTGATAAAATAAGAATATTTTTCAGGTAAAAATTAGGACATAAATATAATGCATAAAAATAATTATTATATTGTAAACTGACAACCTTAATATTTTTCCAATGAAATTATTTTATTATGATGACTGATTGAGGAAAAGCTTTTGAAAGCTTTCCATGCTGGGGGAGGAAGGTAAAAGAAATGGATTTTGGATTAGACTTTTTATTTTCATTAATAATGTCAATAGTTGAAATTCATTTTGTATATGCTGTCTGAATTCATCTCTATGTGCACAAAAGTACATTTTTCTTGCAACTGATATCAGCATAAACAAGACTTGAGTCAGACTAGTCATTTAAAACCTTTACCCTATGGATTTTGTATGACCTTAAAACTGCTCTGGTTGATGCTGCTTCTTGTCCAGATTCTTGCTGAGTCACAGCTCAGTTTAGTTTCAAGGCAGAGATATATTTCAAATCCTGTCATACTGTTAGTAGTCAGAGATGTACTATGAATGATTAGATAGTGCAGACTAAAATTGTAGACAGATGTATCTCTCTCCAAAGAGACCCAATTTCTTCAGTTCAGATAAGTTGTTCTAGTTCTGATCCTTTGATGCTGGAAACTGCATACTAGAGTCTTTTATCTGTCTTTTGGCAAATAAACTGCTCCAATCAATCTGTGGTTAATAAACAAAGATCACTAGTGATAGTTCTCAGGCAATGTTTTGTTGGAAATGGCTCAAGGTCCAATTGTGCGTTATGACTCACTGTGCAGGTTTGCCATGTACTGAAATATAGTGTTCCTTGTTCTTGTTTGCACATCAGCAAAAAAAAAATGCTATAAAAATAGCAATCTAAACTGGAGGAGGTAAACCTTGCACTATTGGCATGATCCGTCATTCCCTCCACCCACCTACTTCCTAAATAGAAAAGTTCCATTAGATCTGAATGAAAGTAAATAAATCTCCATTGTATCCAATATCTGCTATAATGAGGTCTATTAAACTGATGTTTTGCTATCAGTTGGAATTATTTCTCTCAAAAGCAGCGAGAACTTCAACAATAATGACATTTACGGAAACCCTATACTTAGTTCTAAATGGAAATGTCAAGATGGAGTATATCTCAGTACCACAATTGGAATTAATTGCATATTTATGTTCTTACTATTCTGATTTAATCTTCTTTCCTCCACTGATGGGAATATATATTTTTATGATACATTCATTCCAGAGGGCTTTGAAATTATATGTTCAGTATTGCACTGGGTGCTTTATGAGCAATCTGTGGAGTGTTTATCTAGATGAACTTAATGAAGTGGTCTGCCCTATGTCCAAAGCAGATAGTTTGTGATCAGGCTCTCAGATTCATTCCCATACCCATAGTGCTATTAATTTCAACAGCAAACCATCACTGAGCAGGACATTCAATAAAAAGATGTACAATGAGACTCTGAAGGCTTCTAAGTACTCTCCCATAATTATCAGGCTTAAATTCTGATCCAGCTCTACTTACTATGACTGTCACTCATCATAAGTAAATAAGTTGCAAACTAGCACCCTCTAGCACTAAAATTGTCAGACCTTATGCCTATTTTGTGGGGAAAATTGCTATTGAATTTCACAAGACATTTAGATAGATGTGAGTATAGTTACACAAAATTCCAAATAAAGTGCTGTTAATTATTTTTAAAAATGACTACTTTTTATAATGCAAAAATAGTGAGAAATATAACAGCCTCCGCAGATGTTATACTGGATTAAAACACCATTATTAAATCTGCCTTCCTAGCTAGCCTTTCCTCCATTAAGTGTCCATTAATGACATGAAGCTTTAAGTTACCTATTTGGTTGATGATCAAACTGGAAACATACACAGAACATTGCATTCTACGAAACAGTGGGTCTATTTTTTTTTTAAAGTGTATTTTAGATGGGAACATTTCCAAGACAAATGATTAGGTCATCATCACAGGAGGCCTGTTAGCTGTTGTGCAGGAAACCCAACCTAGCTAAGAAAATAAAAAGTTTCCTTTTCAAAGAAACCATGGAATGATTGTTAAATAATACAATATAACAATAAAAGAATCTTGTCTCAATTCCTGCTTTTTCAGTTGGGAAAAAAGGCAGGCATTCATTTGGCTGGCTTGTCAGTTATGTCCACAAAAGAACAGACTTAAGCTATTTGCTTGAGTTTCACAGGATTGTGTCTTAAACTAAACTGCAGCAGCAAAAGTAGCGAGGACAAGAAAGAACATAACAAGGTTTTTTTCTCAGTGATGCATTAATGTGGAGTTTTCAAATTTTCAATCAGAGGAAAGTAGATCAAGTCATTGTTGCTCCAGAGTGATGAGTTGGAAACTAGTGGCCTTCACAGCTTTAGTGCTCAACCATTTAAAGATAGCAGCTGGTGGATTCCCCTGCTCTGTTCCCTCCTCTCCCATATTGCTTACTTATGGGAGACTGAGAAAGGACAGGGGACAGCTAGCCCCAGTTGCTGTCCTTAATGTACTATGGGATTGGTGTCAAACCTCTTTAACAACAAAAAGATTAATGAATCTCCCTGAAGTGAGAGAAAGAGGATTTATTAGAATAAACTAGCTAGATCATTACAAACACTTGCAGCCCCATTTTTCCCCTCTTGCACTCTCTTAGATGTAAGGGAGAGGATACTTGCCTCTTTTGAGGAAACCTCAATCCTGCACCCACACACTGAATTAATTATTTTTTTACTTGCCCAACTCACCAATAATACTGGTGTGGGCACATATGTAGAAAAATTTTGAAATGGCTGCTGACTTTCTTATCACAGTGAGGATCAATTACCACAGTCAGCATAAGTGCCTGAATGAATACTTTTCAAAAAATCCAAGTGACAAGTTGCCACCCCAGAGGTTCTCTGCATTGCAAAGTCACTCTGCTCTTTCTGAACACAGGTTTACCATTCTTCTAGAAGAGTGTTACTTAATCCACTGCCAAAAAATAGCTGACAAATTGATGAAATGCAGAAAGATGCTGATGAGGTGGGATGGAGCTCCCTAGTACATCAGACAATCTCCCCCTCCCCCATTTCATTCCATATACCTCTAGCCATCAACCACTTTGGGGCAGGTTTGGTTCTCTTCCAGAAGAGTGGTAAACACATATTCAGAAATAGATTCAATCACAGGTCACTGGAATTGCACTAGAGGAACTGCAAAGAACTTTGGGCACCAGAATGACTCTCTGTTGCCCTGTTCCAAAAAGCAAACATCAGAACTATTGTCCATTTTATTTTAATTCCTATCTCCAATTGCTAAGTGCTCAGGGAATAACAGCACTGACCCAACAGTACTGACCCAATAGCACTGTGCCTGGCAGTATCTAGAAGTAGTCGGTGAAGTAAGCTGAATGGCCTTTCTTTCATAAAAATAATAAAAAGAGTAGAAGGTATATCCTAACATCTTGCTCAGTAGAAGCTGCAGAGAATGCACCATGTGCAGGCCAAACCTTCATCACAAAGACCAAACCTTCATCACAAAGCTAGAAAAAATCAGCTCTGTTTCACTTTAAAATCAGCCTTCTGGATTAGTATAATCCAGGAGCCCCTAATCCCATGAATATCCAGCATCCTTTCAAAATAATGATAAATGCATGTACACAAGGATCCAGTAAGACCTGAGAGGTGATTTGGAATTAGCCTGTTAATATTACTTGGATATATTCCTTGGCAGAAACCAGTTGTCTAGTCTCTCCTCCACTCCAAGCCAAAATTATCATAACAGTCAGTACCTATAATCAGAGAAAAAGAGGGATGCTCACAACACCCTCAAATGACCCCCCCCCCCGACTTTATCATCAACAACATCATTAACAAGAAATTATAGATCCTTGTATGGAAAGATAGCAACATGCAAAAAAGAAAAATTGGACCAGCTATCTATCAATTTAAACTGCATCTTCAATGGGTTGGGATTAGATGAGATGAAAGGAATATCATATACTATGTCCTTTAAAAACAGTGAATTGTCTTTGTGCTGCATTTAGTTATATGAATGAGCCCAGTGATCTTGCCTACATAGCTAACCCCTACCTCAGTTGAAGCTCCAAAAGAACTGTTGGAGCCCAAAGGCTTTGCCTTCAAAAGTGAACTTGGTTGGATCTGACTGTTGCTCTCTAGAGGGAAGCACCAAAGGAAGAGAAGAATTATTCTGTAATTCTATATTCTGTAATACAGAATATAGAATAACAGAGATGGAGGGATCTTGGAGATTTTCTAGTCCAACCACTGCCCAAGCAAGAAGCCCTATACTAGGGGTCCTCAATCCCTGGTCCGTGGACCAGTACTGGGCCGTGGCATGCCAGCAATCGGTTTGCACAAACAAGCAAAGCCCCATCTGAAAGATGCAGGCAGCACACAAAATTACCCTCCGGTTCATGGAAAAATCTCTCTCCAAGGAACAGGTCCCTGGTGCCAAAAGGTTGAGGACCTCTGTCATATACCATTCTCACAAATGGTGCCCACTTTCTTGTTAAAAACCTCCAATGATAGAGCACCCACAACTTCTAGAGGCAAATCATTCCACTGGTTAATTATTCCCACTAGCAGGAAATTTCTCTTTAGTTCTAGGTTGGATCTCTCTTTGGTAAGCTTCCATACATTATTTCTTGTCCTGCCTTCAGGTGTTTTGGAGAATAGGTTGACCCCCTGTTCTCTGTAACAGCCCCTCAAATATTGGAAGGCTGTTATCATGTCACCTCTAGTCCTTCTCTTCATTTGACTAGACATACTCAACTCCTGCAACCATTCATATTCATGTATATTTTAGCCTCCAGTCCCCTAATACTCTTTGTTGCTCTTTGCACTCTTTCTAGACTTTCACCAACATATTTTTTTGTATCATCATGGCCAAAACGTAACACAATATTTCAAGTGTGGTCTCACCAAAGCAAAATACAGCAGCACTAACCATGTGCTCTTGATACTATCATTCTATTTTTGAGGCCTAGGACTGCATTGTCTTTTTAAGCAATGCAGCACACTGACAGCTCACACTTCAGTGATTGTCCATTAGGACTCCTAGGTCCCTATTACAGTTACTGCTGTTTAGCCAGATACCTGTACTTTTGGTTTCTCTTGCCTAAGTGTAAAACCTTACTTTCTCACCACTGACTTGCATTTTCTTGGATAAAGCACAGTGTTTAAATCTGTCAAAATCCTTCTGGATCTCAGGCCTATCTTCTAAAGTATTGGCTATTCCACCTAGCTTGGTGTTGTCTGCAAATTTGATGAGTTCTTTTTTTATCCCTTCATCTAAATTGTTTATGAAAATGTTGAAGAGTACTTGGTCTAAGACAGAACCTTGGAATATCCCACTGCATCTTCCCTCCATGTAGATGTAGTTCCATTAAAGTCTACATGTTGAATGTGATTGGTTAGGCAGTTATGAAGCCATTGGTAGTAATGCTGTCTATCCTGCATTTTTGTATCTTACCAAAAAGTAAACTGTAGTCTACTTTGTCAAAGGCCTTACTGAATCCCAAGTATACTATGTCCACAGCATTTTGCTGATACATTAATTTAGTCATTTTATCCAATAATTCAATAACATTTGTCTGGCATGATCTGTTTTTGACAAATCCATGTTGGCTTCTAGTAATATTTTCTAAGTGTTTGCAGATCTATTGCTTGATTAACTTTTGCAGAATCTTCCCAGATATTGATGTCAGGGTGATAGATCTGTAGTTTCCTGGATCCATTTTTCTCCTTTTGGGGGGGGGAGCCACATCAGCTCTTTTCCTCTCTAGTATTTCCTCATGCTTCAAGATCTGTGAAAGATGTGGTTTTGAGAACATGTCTGCCAGCTCCTTAAGAATTCTGGGATGTAAACCATCTAGTCCTGGTGATCGGAACTCATCTAGAGTGGATAATAATAATAATAATAATAATAATAATAATAATAATAATAATAAAGTTGGAAGGAACCTTGGAGATCTTCTAGTCCAACCCCCTGCTCAGGCAGGAAACCCTATAACATTTCAGACAAATGGCTGTCCAATCTCTTCTTAAAGACTTTCAGTATTGGAGCATTCATAGCTTCTGGAAGTAAGTTGTTCCACTAGTTAATTGTTCTAACTGTCAGGAAATTTCTCCTTAGTTCTAAGTTGCTTATCTCTTTGGTTAGTTTCCATCCATTGCTTCTTGTCTTGCCTTCAGGTGCTTTAGAGAATAGCTTGACTCCCTCTTCTTTGTGGCAACCCCTGAGATATTGGAACACTGCTATCATGTCCCCCCCTCGTTCTTCTCTTCATTAAACTAGACATACCCAATTCCAGCAACAGTTTCTTATATGTTTTAGCCTCCAGTCCCCTGATCATCTTTGTTGTTCTTCTCTGTACTCTTTCTAGAGCCTCAATATCTTTTTTATATCGTGGTGACCAAAACTGGATGCAGTATTACAAGTGTGGCCTTACCAAGGCATTGTAAAGTGGAATTAACACTTCACGTGATCTTGATTGTATCCCTCTATTAATAAGCCTAGCACTGTGTTGGCTTTTTTGGCAGCTGCAGCACACTGCTGGCTCATATTTAAGTGATTGTCCATTAGGACTCCGAGTTCCCTCTCACAGTTACTACTATTGAACAAGATACCTCCTAAACTATACCTGTGCATTGGTTTTTCTTGCCTAAATGTAGAACCTTACTTTTTTCATCATTGAATTTCATTTTGTTAGATAGTACCCAATGTTCAAGACTGTCAAGATCCTTCTGTATCTTAAGCCTGTCTTCTGGAGTGTTGGCTATTCCTGCCAGCTTGGTGTTATCTGCAAATTTGATGAATTCCCCGTCTATCCCCTCATCCAAATCATTGATGAAGACATTGAAGAGCACTAGGCCCAGAACAGAGCCCTGGGGCACTCCACTACTCACTTACCTCCATGTAGATTCAGTTCCATTGAGCAGGGCTTTTCAATCTTTTCACCCATTATTACACTTTTAGGATATGGCAATATCCGAGTACCACCAGTCACCTAGCACGGTGCCAAAACCTTGATGACCAAAAAAGAAAAAAGAAAAGAAAAAAGTGATGAAGTAGGGGCGTTGTCTTACCTGAACGCCTTTTCTCAGCATGATGATGGAGAATCCACAGATGGGTTGTCTTAATCTATCTGCTCCAATTAGACTAAGTCTGAAATTTAGTACCGCCCCCTCTGTGCCAACTGAACTCCAGTTTTAGGCTAAGGCGATACCCAGTCTTTAGTCCGACGCATCTGAACAAATGGGGACCAGGCCAACTTACCTAATGGGAGGGAGTGGATTCTCCATCATCATGCTGAGAAAAGGAGTTCAGGTAAGACAATGCCCCTTTCTCCAGCATGATTGGATGGAGAACCCACGGATGGGACATACCAAAGCCCTGTGTCCCTAGGGTGGGGAATTAGATTGGGCCTGATTCCCACCCAATGTTAATGCGTGTTCTAGGACCTTGCGGCCAAATGAAGCCGTAGAAGATGCATATATATCCATCTTGTAGTGACGGACAAAGGAGGAGGGCGATGCCCATGTTGCTGCCCTACAAACTTCCTCTATGGATGCCTGGGTAGACCAGGCTGCTGTAGTGGCTGCGCCCCTGGTGGAATGGGCCGTGATATGGCTGGGAGCTTGTAGTGACTGAGTCTGGTATGCCAGAGAAATACAAGCTCTAATCCACCTGCCTATAGTGGGTGAGGAAACCTTCTGTCCTAACGACGAAGGGTGAAATGACACAAACAGAGCCTCAGTCTTGCGGAAGGATGAGGTTCTCTGTATATAGCAATATAAGGCCCTGCGAACATCCAATCTGTTCCACTGAGCCTCTATGTCATTAGATGGGTTCGGACAGAAATCCGGCAAAACTATGTCCTGTGATCTATGATACAAGGAGTTGACCTTGGGCACGAAAGAGGGATCTAACCTGAGAGTAACCCTGTCCCTATGGAAGATACACAGGTCCTTTCTCACTGACAGGGCAGCCAGCTCAGAGATTCTTCTGGCTGAAGTTACAGCAACCAGAAATGCCACCTTCATTGATAATAGTTTGAGCAAACAAGTGTCAATTGGCTCAAAGGGTGGTGAGACAAGAGCCTGTAAAACCTGATGAAGGTTCCAGGAGGGGTATCTATGTACCGCTGGTGGTCTGGCATTTTTAGCTCCTTTTAGGAAGGAGCGTATTATAGGGTGCTGTGTTAAGGGTTCCTTGCCACAGGAAATAACCGTGGCGAGTGCTGCTACCTGCATACGGATGGTGCTTGTGGAAAGCCCTTTGTCCAAACCATCCATCAGGAACTCCAAGATAACTGGCACTGCAGCCTGTAAGGGTTCAATTTTGTGAGCTAAACACCAATTACAGAAGCTCTTCCACGTGGCATCGTATATTCTATTCGTCGAGGGTCGCCTGGATTGCTGGATCATGGCTATGACCCTTGACGAATATGAGTCTAGGCCTAAGGCCTGCCTCTCAAGTGCCAGACGGAGGGTCCGGATGATGTAACTCCCCCTGAATGAGGGAGATCCGATTGGCTGGAATCCTCCATGGAGGGGATGTGGAGAGCTCCATCAGGTCGGCGAACCAAGATCATCTCGGCCAATGCGGGGCGACCAGGAGGACCTCTGCTTGTTCGCGAAGGATCTTCCTGATCGTGGCAGGTAGAAGGGGCAGGGGAGGAAAGGCATAGAGCAGTTCCCTGGGCCAGGGACTGCGGAGTGCATCTGTTCCTTCCGCTGATGGAGATGGGAACCTGGAAAGGAATCTGGGAAGCTGTGAGTTGGCTGGGGAGGCAAACAGATCTAGGGTTGGGGAACCAAACCTGTCCACGATCTCTCTGAAGATCTTCGGATCCAGCTGCCATTCGGAATGGTCCACGGTGGCTCTGCTCAGTGAGTCCGCCTGCTGGTTGGCCACTCCGGATATGTGCTCCGCCCTGATGGAGGCAAGATTCAGTTCCGCCCAAGACCCCAGCAATCTGGCCTCCTGCATGAGAGGCTTGGACCTTGTTCCCCCCTGTCTGTTGATATGGGCCTTGGCTGTGATGTTGTCGGTTAAGACCAGGACGTGCTGGCCCTGTACTAAGCTGCTGAATCTCTTTAGGGCCATGTGTATGGCTCTTAGTTCCAGCCAGTTTATATTGTTCTTTAGATCTTGCCTGGACCACTGACCTTGGGCCCAGTGTGTGTGGAGGTGTGCCCCCCACCCAAATAGGCTTGTGTCTGTGGTGATGGTGATCCTGTCTGGCTCTTTGAATTCTGCTCCCCGTGACAGTGCCGGAGAGTCCCACCAACGAAGGGAGTTCAACACTGACCGTGGAACTCGGACCTTCTGGTGGGATGTGCTGGTATGAAGTCTCTGAAATGGAAGGAGAAGCCACTGTAATTCTCTGGCATGGAGATGTGCCCATGGCACAATTTGCATGCAGGACACCATCTTCCCTAGTAGTTGTGAAAGGGATGCCAATGTGACTACTCTGTCCCTTCGGATCCGACGTACAAGAGTCTGGATAGAGTTCCATCGGTCCTGAGATAGATAGACCGTGCAATTGCCTGTGTCTATAACTGCGCCCAAATGGAGGAGCCGAGTTGTTGGTACAGTATGACTTTTCTGGAAATTCACAGAAAAACCGTGCTCCTGCAAAACCTTGATGGCTAGGGCGAGGTCTGCTTGGGCACCTTGCCATGATGATGACTGAATTAGAATGTCATCTAGATAGCATTGAACTCTGATGGGAATTTGTCTAAGGTGGGCTGCAATCACTGCCAGTACCTTTGTAAATACTCTCGGTGCAGATGAGAGGCCAAATGGAAGGGCTCTGTACTGGTAGTGGTGTCGGGCATAACTGAATCTGAGGAATTTGCGGTGTCCAGGAAAAATTGGGATGTGCAAATATGCCTCAGTCAGGTCTATGGAGGTAAGAAAGTCACCTTGCCTGACGCCAGCCAGGATTGATTGAAGTGATTGCATCTTAAATTTTTTATATCTCAAGTAGAGGTTTAGATCTTTTAAGTCCAAGATCGCCCTCCAGCCCCCTGAAGTCTTGGAAATGACGAAAAGGTTTGAGTAAAACCCTCGTCCTTCTTGGTCTTGTGGTACTGGTTCAATTGCTTGTATTTGCAATAAATGAGCTATTGCCTCTGACATAAGTTCAGCTCTGGTCCTGTTCATTGAAATATGTCAGAATCTGTCAGGTGGATGGGAACAAAATTCTAGTCTCAGACCTTGGGAGACGGTGTCTAACACCCATGCATCCGTAGTAGTGGCCGCCCAAATGCTGGAATAGAGGGCCAGCCGGCCTCCTATGGGAGGTGAGGCTGCAGGTTCACTTGCCTCGCTTAAAGGAACGGCTCCCTGCGCCTCGAAAGGACCACTTGGTCTGGAACTGTGATCTGCCTCTGTATACTGAACGATCTTGTTGTCGTTCCTGTCTCTGAAAGGAGGGGCGAGGAGCCTGGGCCCAGTCCCAGGATGGCGCTGGCCCAAAGGACTGCCTTCTGTAGTTACTCTGCGACAAGTTCCCCCAGCATCTATCTCCTTTCCTTGATGTATTAACCAAGGTCTTGCATTTATCCTTACCTTCGGTTAGGTATGGCTCTAGCGCCTTACCAAAGAGATGTCCACCTGTGTAAGGTTTAGAGGCCAGACGCCACTTGGCCTTGGTGTCTGCTCGCCAGTTTCTGAGCCAAAGGAGCCTTCGTGCTGAAATGTCTGCCGCGATGGTCCGGGCAGTGTATCTGATCGTGTGTAAGGAGGCATCGGCTAGATACTGGGACGTGGCCACCAACTTACCCAGATTCTGGTGGGCTCTGAGCTGGTCCGGAGGGATCATGTCCTGGAGCTCCCGTAGCCACAGGACCGAAGCCCTGGCAAAGAAGGCCATGGAGGTTGCCGCCCTCATTGCCCAGGCTAATGCCTGGTGGGACCTGCGTAGGGCGGACTCAATCTTCTTGTCCTCTGCCCTTAGTGCCTCATTTATGTCCCCAGGGATGTTGGACTTGGGAAACAATGAGTTCAAGGGCTCATCAATCTCAGGAATCTCCAAAAGGGAGGTCAGGGAAGGAGCAACATTGAACAATGTTCTCTCTACCGCACCAGGGCTTAAGGGGGATCCTAGTTTTTCCCATTGTTTCTGGACTATATTTAGAAAAAGGGGAGGGCAGGGAATATGATTCTGTGAGACAGAGGGCTCAGTGTATATGGCATGGGGACCCTGGGATGTTGGTGGGTTCTCCTGTTCTTGGGCGAGGTTTGCAGTGGTGCAGGCCTTGAGAAGCAGGGAATTGAAGAAGGAATGGTCAAAGAGACCGACAGGAGGGGTGGGTTCGGATGGGGCGATGCCCTCGTCCTCAGACAAAATTAGGCCAGCTTGTTCAGCTCCTGTAGATTCCAAATCCGATGCGGGATCATCCATCCAATCTGGAGATTGTGGATGATGTGTGGCCTGTGGGAGTGGCTGTGGGGTGTTGGAGGCCATAAATTGAGCCACAGCCTGGGCTATCATGGACTGGAGGAGGTTCGGGTTCAGGGCCTGGTTCTCAGGAGGGCGAAGTCCTGCTGCAGTGGGAGTGAATGTGGCCTGGGGCCCTGAGGTGTCCTGACCGGTTATACCCCTCCCTGAAGCCACTGTTAGGTTTGAATCTGACTCAGGAATTCCCCTGGGGGGAGACCAGGCCCCTGGGGCTGAGGCACTGTGCGAAGAAAGGGGCTCAAATATAGACCTTCCCATCGTGCCTGTCAGATCTGGGGAGGCCGCTCTCAGTCTTTGGCACCCTTCCTCCCTCTGTGGCTCCCTGCTTGGCCGGGCTCGCTTGGTGGTGCTCTTACCACTTGCCTCTGATTGGCGACTCCTCTTGGCCGGCTTGCTGCCTTTCTCTGCCATGATGAGTTGCTCTGGTCTCAACCTTGGCAAAACGCCCCCCTCGGCGCTGTACTTCACCAAGGGAGTCTACAGAGATACTTCAGCCCAAGAGGGGGTGGGCGGGGAGTTAATGGGCACCCCGATCACTTGGGATCGATCAGGCCCTCCCCGGTCGAACCTGCTCTCTCGACGATCCTGCCACCGATGATGTAATACTGCCTTCAGAAGAAAGTTCCAGGCAGTCTGGGCCTCAGCCACACACAAAATGGCCGCCAAGGGCTTTTGCCATGCACAAAAGGGCCTCTGAGGGCTTCAGTCACACACAAAACGGCCGCCAATGACTTCAGGCACACTCAAAATGGCCGCCGAGGCTTCAGCCCCACACAAAATGGCCGCTGGAGACTTCAGCCACCCACAAAATGGCTGCCAGTGACTTCAGGCACACTCAAAATGGCCACCGAGGTTTCAGCCCCACACAAAATGGCCGCCAGTGACTTCAGCCACCCACAAAATGGCCACCAGTGACTTCCGCCACTCACAAAATGGCCGCCAAGGGCCTCAACCACATACAAAATGGCCGCCGGGGGCTTCAGCCACACCCAAAATGGCCACCGGGAGGCAATTCAAAATGGCGGCCGCCAATTTCGCGCCCTAAAAAATGGCTGTTGGAAGAAGGCCTTGAGGCCTAGGGACTAAGCTGCAACGAGCCCTCGTTCGGGTGAATCGCCTGGGCTCCTAAAGCAGCTGGTGGCATGTGATTAGGCCGGCTGGAAAAGCTGTCGTCCAAGGCCTGACAGGCCCTCCCGGCTCTGAAAATTGGGCCGCGCCCAAATTCTCACCTGCTGCTCTCTGCTGGGGCCGAGGGATCTGGGAAGGCTCCCTCCAGGCTTGATGAGGCTCTGAAAACAACCTAAATTAAAGGTTTGATCTTGCTGTCCCTAACTGAGGGAAAACAAAGAAGGGAAAAGTTCCCCCCCCCAGAGGGAGAGGATTGTAAGTCTGTCAGCCTGAATAGGCTTCAGACTGGGATAATTGATCTTTCTTCTAGATATAATCGATTCTGAATCAATAATAAAATAATAAATAATAATAATAGCCTGATCTAAGTAATTAAATAGAATTAAACAGTCTTCTGCTCCAGGAGCGAAGACAAAACGCGTCTTGGGGAAAAGAGACTAAGTCTAAAACTGGGGTGCAGTTGGCACAGAGGGGGCGGTACTAAATTTCAGACTTAGTATAATTGGAGCAGATAGATTAAGACAACCCATCCGTGGGTTCTCCATCCAATCATGCTGGAGAAACAGGTAGTCCTTGACTTACAACAGTTCACTTAGTAACTGTTCAAAGTTACAATGGCACTGAAAAAGTGCCCACCCAAGTCACAGCCAAGCAAGACACCTGCCTGTTCTCCCTCCTATCCGAGGTTTTCATTGTTATGAGCATTTCTGTTGAGGATTGGCAGCAGGGGTGGGTGGGGGGTGTTTGGTTTTTATTCCCCCCATCTGCTGGGTGATTGCAGCAGGTTTTGGTCACTTCACATAACTCTGGGACACTGTGACCGTCCTAAATATGAATCATTTGCCAAGCATCTGAATGTAAATCACAAGACCCTGGAGATGCTGCAATATTCCAGCTGATTGGTGCTTCTTCAGGGCTCAGCAGAAGCGCCAAGGTCAGCGCCAAGCTCCAGCTGGAGCCTGGCGCTGATCCTGATGCTTCCATTGAGCCCTGACAGTCCCGAAGAAGCACTGATCCTGGTGCTTCCGCTGAGCCCTGACAGCCCTTGCAGCTCCAGCCATCTCTCTCTCAGGCTTGTGCGGTGCTGCCACCAGTTCAGCTCATTCCCCTCCCCTACTACCACTTTTCTGGGATGGTCGCATACCACCTGCCAGGTGCCAATGTACCACAGGTGAAAAGCCCTGCCATTGAGGACTACATGCTGAGTACAG
The DNA here is from genome assembly GCF_016545835.1 of Crotalus tigris. Lineage (NCBI taxonomy): Eukaryota > Metazoa > Chordata > Lepidosauria > Squamata > Viperidae > Crotalus > Crotalus tigris. The sequence continues at coordinate 84,949 of NW_024096692.1, forward strand.
CCAGTCAGCCAGCTATGAATCCATCTGGTGGTGATGCTGTCTAACCCACATTTTTCTATCTTATCAAGGAGTAGGATAATTGTTGTCTTACCATTTTTTGCCTACACATCCACCAGTATGGTTATTCATTGTCTTGGGATACTTTGTGTAAACCCAGATAATTGAATAAATCATAGATAAATTCAGCACTGAACTACAAAAACTCATCAAGCCTAATTTCAGTCTAATGTTAATTATTACTCAAACTAAATTTGTTTCTTCTATTTCCATTTTTTAGAGGAAAAGCTGCTCAAGGAAGGCTGTTTGTATTCTCAACCGCAAAATGCTATTAGATAAATACATTAATAGTCACTGAGACACAAATGAGCATCACTGTCCTTATTGTAAAAATCTATATAACTTCACATCATATGACAATATAAAATGTTATAATTACTATTAGGCACATGTTGTGGAAAGACATACAACATACTGTATTGGACAAATAATTCAAAGTGTGAAAGAAACAATTATATGATGGATACTTTTGACAAATAGTAAAAAAAATCCTTGCAAATACCATTATGTTCAAAGAAGGAACACAAACACGTTGGTCAAAAGGATACATAACTTTTAATCTTTACACCAAATTTGCATCTCCATTTTCTCAACATTTCTTAATGGGAGTGTAATGAAGAATTTATTCCAGGCAAGATTTTAGCATGTGTGCCCATTCACACCCAATGTTACTGCTTTTCTAAAATGGAGTAACTCCATTAAAAATGAGGTACACAAGCTAGACCAGTGTAAGTCATCTCAATGGATTATTCCTGTAATCACGTAGGGAGTGCATGACAGTTATAGCATAATCCCTAAGGAAAGGATAATGGTTACATTTTTGATCCAGGTCTTGGAGAGTTTTTATTTCAAGTCCCTCTGCAGGCAGAGTGGTTCACAAGAGGACTTTGGAACTATCATTGGTTCTCACAGTTACAAATCTGTTTTAAAGATCTAGTTACAAATCTATTTTAAATATTTATAACTATAGGGAAATTAGAGAACAAAGTGCTATATGCCACCTCACATTCCTGATGGAAATAAAATGTATAAATCAAAAACTAAATAAACAAATAAAAAGTCATAAAATTTTAAAAGAAAATATATTAAAATATTGATTCATAGATTTGGAAGAACTTAAGATGTCATCAAATGCAATCTCCTGCACACTGTAGGATTTGACTCTATCCAGCCTTTGTCTGCAAATCTCCAGCGAAGAGGAAAAAAACCATTCCCTGGAGTAATCTATTCCACTGAGTAATAACTGTTACTCTCAAGAAATTCTTCTTAAAATCAATTATGTATTTACATTCTTGAAATTCAGTGCATTATATTTTGGCTGTAAGAACAACTAGAAAGAAGAGCCTCCAAAACAAAAATGTAATTTGAGAAAATGTCTTAGACTTGACCCTCCCTAGTTCTGATAAGATAAAAGTAGCAAGGGGGGGGGGGGAGAGGACCAAATTCAGGCTTGCAAATTTCTGTAAAAATAGTATTAGCACTCATAACTTTGGTTTCCTTGTTTGGGCTACCTTAAAATGCTGATACTTATCCTTTGGAAAAAGTGAGCCCACAAGTGAGAAGTCCAAAACATCTACAATGTAACTGCTACTTATACATCCAAAATAACTATCATGTACCCTCTAACCATTCTCTTCTGAGAAATAAATATACCTAGGTCTTTTAACCATTCCTTGTGGGATTTGATTTCCATCTCTGAACTTGCCCCAGCATATCCGTGTCTTTCTTAAATTAAAGTGTATGGAATTAAACACAATATTCCAAGCAAAGACTGATCATGGCAGAGTAGGCCATGTACTTCTTGTAATAAGGAACTCTGTGTGGCTTTTTGATCCTACATAAGATGTTATTGACCTTCTTTGCAGTTGCATTACACTATTGATCATTCCAGTTTTATTCTTATATGTGTTATGATCATGCTCATTTTCGTCATTTCTCAGAGATATGTGACACATTTTAAGTGCAGCTTCCAGCATTAAAAAGTCCAAACCATCTCTACAGAAAAGTTTTGAATATATGAAGTTACAAATATAGTTAGAACATTTAGCAGATTAGCTCATTATACTTGTTCCTCTCTCTCTCTCTCTCTCTCTCTCTCTCTCTCTCTCTCTCTCTCTCTCTCTCTCTCTCTCTCTCTCTCTCTCTCTCTCTCCCCCCCCCCTTTCTCTCTAACTGTTGCTTGGTAGTTTCATATTTCTTCTATGGTTATTGCTTACAAGGCAAAATACATGTTTTAGGCCACACGTGTGCAAAAGCTGACGTAAAGAGCCAAAGTACAGTACACACAAGCAGATACAAACTGTTCTATTTATCTTCTACCAGGGTGTGGTTTGCTGAGTTGTAAAAGAGCCACTCAAAGAGAGTTCATTTCCACCAGGAAAACCCTGGCACGTAGCTTGCTATGTCAAATGTGGTGGGGAAGGAAATGTGTCTTAACCATTCCACTCCATCAAGCTGGACAAGTAGGGAATTGACTAAACACTTGAAAATGTCCATTTTAAAAATATGAATAGGAAATAGAGGATTGCCAAGGAGGATTATTTCACACTGTTGATACCCTCTTTGATTAATTTTGGCAATAGTCCATCATTCAGATACAGTGGCAATGGATCTATTTGAAAGAAAATAGGCTGATAGCAGTTAAAATATGGCCAGCTTAGAGTTATGAGGAAACTTTCCCAATTTGCTACTCTGCATACTGTTTTTATTACCAATGCTTTATATCTACTGTTAAAATTTACAAATCCACCTGGAAACTTATGCTGAACAGCAATTCATTCTTACATACAGGTATTTATTACATATAACCCCTAGCCAGTGTCAGAATAAGCATGAAAATATCATTTAAACACCAGTAAGGATGACTTCAACTGCCTCAGCCATGGTTGAGAGTTGTTGAACACAACATGGTGGGAACATAGCAGGAAAAAAGATTGCCATAATATATTTGTGCTGTAGTTGGGTGTAAAAATGGAAAGGTCTTATGACAGATGTATTTATCTCTTTTGTTGCTTCCCAAATGCTTCTGTTGGACACAGAATACTGGGTTAGATTGGCATTTGTTCTGATTTATCAGATTTCTTCTTATACAATGCAATTTTTTCTTCCATAATAGGTTTGAATCACTACTTCTCCACTCCCATTGTCCAGCTTAGATTTTGTTCAGCCTCTCCTCCTTTGATGTAGAAACTGTGCCCTACTTTTAATGCTGATTCAGGCAAATTCAATAATGGAAAAGATATATTACTTCATTGGGTTCCTAAGCAGAGATAGAAAGCTGGCTTCAGAAAATGTACCGTCCTATTTATGTGATTATATTCAAATGCTACCTGTCCCTGGTATCCAACATAGGGTCTCGTAACATCCTGTACAACTCACTAATAATTAAAAATAATTTAACCCAGTTCCTAGTCCCAAGAGAACAATGTTTGCATGAATGCAAGAACTGAAAAAAATTCCAAAATAATAATAAAGAAAGTGAAATTTAAGGAGACACCATATTGCATAAATATGTCCTAAAGAGGGATCAGTTTTCCACATGTGCTAAAATTATTATTATTAATTGAGGGAAATGATCCATTTCATTGGCTATTTTAGAAGGAGGATATACATTATTTTAATCAAACCTATTGATCTATTTACTATTCAAAAAAGAAGTTGGCATAACCTAGAATTCTATTCTTTTCTATTCTATTCTTTGTTCATTTTCTTCTTTTTAATTTTTTTATTGGTTTTAAAAAATTACAGAAAAAAGGAACAGGGTTTGAATATGGCTTAATAAGGTGATTTCAACTGCAAATAAAATTAGGACATGAATTGGATAGAAAAGATGTTGTAATCTAGAACTATTGTTAGTAGATATAATATTAGAAAAATATGATGAAGAACTATATACTTAATGTTGTATGTATGTTATATGGATCAGTAGCAGAAAGAATTGCATTTGTTTAGTGTTTGAAAAGTGAAGAATACCATTTGAAGATGGGATTAAGAAAATGCCAGAATATGTAGAAACTGACAGAGCGATATTGAAGAACAAAGAAAACAAAGACATAGAATAATTCTAAAATGTATTAACTAAAAAATGAACCCAGACAACATGTTGTTTACTAAGTACCTATGATTTGTAAAATTATAATATCAATAAAACTCTATATAAAAAAGGAACAAAACACATACATAATTATGACAGGCAGACATACATTGTCAAAGGAAAAATATCTAATATTTTTAAAGTTGAAAGGAAAAAACAGAAAAAAGAAAAATAATAAAAAATAAACAAAATTCTATAAATATTTAATACACATATTATGTCTGTTTTCTCCTTTCATCTTTCTCTCCTGTATGTTTCACTCAAGACTATCCCTAAATATAGTCTATGGACTGAAAGCAATGAAGAAGCAAAATAAAGGAATAAAGAGCAAATCAATAATTTCCCACCTGTACAACAGTCCTCAAAATGAAATTTGCTATATCCATTGCAATCAATTCATCCCACCTTGACTCTAAATTAGATTAGAAAGTGACATAAAGGCAAAGTAGATTGCATGCAAAGGAAGCTGTTTTACATTACACACCACAAGAAAATGATGTATTTTATTAATTACTCTTATTATTCATTCTAAACACTTTCATCTCATCTTATGCCAATCTGGAATCACAGGAGATGTTGGCTTACAGCAATATTTTCCAAGCTCATGAGTGCTATAATTCAAACTGGCTGAAATTATCTTCCAAAAGTATTCACACGCAAAATGTCCATTATTGTAATGGCATTGGATTGCAGTATTGTTTCAAATTATATACAGAACTGTCTTTAGGTAAATCTAAAGAACCACTCTTTTTTAACTTGATACTAAATTTAATAAGGGAAGGTTGAGGGGAATGCTAGGGGAAGAAATGGTTGTGTATTTATGTGGGGGTTTGATGCTCTCTGAGCTTGGTAGTTTGCTTTGAGATGTTTCATTACTTGACCTTGCTCCTTGCTTAAGTATTAAGCCATAATGTGATTTGGTTGCTTTTGACTTCAAGGATTATGTGTGGGTTTGTTTGTTTTTTAGCAAAACATTGTTTTAAAAAATTATGATTTAGCATTTGATATGTAGTCAATTAAGTGATAGGATTAAATTGGTGAAATAAGTAATACTTTAAAAATTATTTATTTAAAATATTTTTATGTTACCCAGCTTAACTAAAGTGACTTTGAGTGGCTTACAAACAATTTAATAGAACCAAGCAAAAAGAATAAATAAAACCACAATAATGAAATAAACAAAAAAGTAAATAAAACTACAATGCAGAAACCATTCAAGAATACCAAAATGATGGTCCGAACAGAAAAGGTACCATCATGTATTTGGAACTCCCCAGTACATCCTGACCGAATACTTTAAGAGAAGAGCCGATTCCTGACAGCTTTTCTAAAGACCAGAAGGGTCAGTGCCAACCATAGGTCTAGACAAAGGTCAATCCATAAAGTAGAGGTCAATACCTAGAAGTTGCATCTCCTGGGTCCCACAAAGAGGCTTTGTTTCATTGGAATGCACCCTTCCTAAGAGTGTTTGGATCAATCATATAGCCTAGAAAAAAGTAGCAATTTCTTGAGTCTGGTAGGTAAATGACTGGAGAAATAACATAGCATTAATGTGGATAACTGCTTTTAAGAGATTACAACCACCATGGTTTTACAATAAAAAGGATAGTTAAAGGAGTTTTAAAAGTGTGTATTTGATGATTAGTTCCAGTGATTTCACCTGATCAATAACCTGAAGAAATTTGCTTAATATCATAATGGTAGGATATATCCTAAATGTTGTGATCTGTTTGATCACAATACTGAGTCTCACTCAATGATTTCTGTTTTAACAGACAAAAACTTCAGAACCCAAACTTCTCACCTATATTGGAATTGTTTAAGGAAAAAATATTTCTATTTATTTGGTTTTTTTCTGATAAAGAATACAATAGAGATGACCACAATTGTGCCAAAAAAAAAAATAGTTAATCAAAATGCTTTTTTCAGAAAATAATTTGTTTAACAAGGTTATAATCTTCTGAATGCTTACTAGTGGTAAATGCATCTGAATAAAACTAGATCTTCTTATGAGTAAGCACATCTAGGATTGTGAAATTAACAATTAAACATTGCAACTCAAGATTTTATAACAGATAATCTTCCTAATCTGGAGGATCATGTCTAAGTTTTTAAGCAATGAAAGAATAATTTTGCAGGGGGAAAATACCTTGAAAAGATACAATTTGCATGTAAAGATAGCCCATAAAATTAAAATCAAAAGCAAGTTCAGTGGAAAGCAAACAAGATAAAAAGAACTGTGGGGAGGAAACATTGTTTTAAAAGGGTAGACTTTGCTCTCTTCATCTCCTGAACTCAAATAGTTCTTTCAACACAGCAGTAAGTTTTCCAGGCTCTTTTGTTTTACAAAGATAGCTCAAAACAGATGCATTGTCTGCATCATGAGTTTCCCTGGAAGGAAAATCCCTGACCCACTTAAACAATCATGGGGAGGAGAGGAAAAGTGTGAACTCCCATCCCCCATTTAACGTGAACTGAGGCACTTCAAAGATTCACAGAAATCTCTTTCACAGAGCTGGAGCAACAGCTCTGAAAGAATTTCTGTCTCACCTCCTGTGTTTATATAGGGCGGTGGTCTGGGACTCTGGTCTTTCAAAACCAAGCTGAAACCCCCAGAGTTTACCCACCTTTTTGCTTTATAGTATGCAACTCTTCATTGCCCAATCCTTTCTTCTTTGAAGCACTTCTATCCCATTAGAGCAATTTCAACACAGTTTTCTTCCCCACTCTTGGTATGCTGTAAAGCAAGTGATTAGCAGCTACATTTATCACTGTTTCAAGCTGTCATTAGAATGGCCTTTGACTTTCCGAAAGCATGAAAGAGGCAAACTAGTGCTTTGTTTGGATTCAACACAAAACATTGGTTGAGGCTAACTTGGCTCTTAGAAACAATAACCTGACCTGCTTCATATAGGCTAGATTCATGAAACATGTGTCACATTTCCCCCTACTTTCTCAAGTATGGTTTACTGAATAGTATGGTTTACTGAATAAACCACAATTTGTTAGGTTCATATAACACAGGCAAATCTACGCAAACCACTTTATGGCTTAGTATGATTTGAAGTTGGGCATATTGTTTCAAAATTCATTCTAATTATTCTTAAAATCAGCACAGGAATAGTAATAAACCAAAACTGCAAAAACTGAACAAAATGTAAGTGGGGTTTTTTTTTAGTTTTATTTCATCTCCTCCCAAACTTGTAAAAAATAGATGTCATCAGGGCTTTTTTTGTCATAGAACACCCAGAACGGAGGTCCAGCACCTTTTTTGGATGGAACCTTGTAGAGTAGGCAAGTCGGGTTGTATGACGTGTGTGAGTTCCGGCACCTTTTTTTTTTTTTAGTCATCATGATATAAGTATTGCCCTTTCATACTTGCATTGCAGCTTTGCAGGCAAATAGCTATCAGAGCCTGAATAAATAAAGTAACAGTAAACTATATGTAGAAAAATGGCACAACTGACTTGTTGGGTTCAGAAGCTAACTTATAAAGAGGAATTTCTGGAAAGTTATACATGCACAAAAAAAATCCTGAATAAGCCAGTGAGAAACAATTTATATGTCAATGGAATAACTGGGAATCAAATTTGATTTGAATGAAACTTTATTTTTATTTCCTACCTACTTCCTAAGGATGCTGTAGGGCTGTTAGACTTATTTCCATATTAGGCTAAAGAAACATAATTACAGTCCAAAAAATCACCGATTTTAGTTCTTACCTTATTATTGGGATCTGAAGCATCAGAGGTAGGAGCAGCATAATTGTCATTGCTGCAATTCTGGGTAGCAATTCATAGTATTGTTATGAATTTTAATAGAACTATGAAATTAATATAATGCCAAAACATAAGCTCCTGATATAAGTAATATTTCTGGACCTGGCCAATTACCCTCCCTGGGAAGAAATTAGTTTTAGAAAAGAACAATTCAAAATATGATACAGGGATGTTGTAAGAATTATGAGGCAATGTACATAATACATATTGATTTAAATATTAAATATATGCTTATAATTAATATTATTACTATAATAATAAATAGTCAAGCATTTTTCCTCTCTTTTTAAAGCAAGCACATTACTTTTGGGGCTCTCTCTCAGGGGTTGGTTGTTGTGGAGAAAATAGGAAAGTTGTGTTGAATATATTTACCATCTTGAGTTGTTTGTCAAAACAATGAAGGCAGAAACAAACAAACAAACAACAAACCAGAGATATATAAAAATATAAATAAATGGATCCATACAAATAATTGATATATAAGATCATGTACAAGGGCTATAGTATGCCAATTCCATGGATAGTGTTGGTTATTTTAAAAACACTTTTGTTTAATATGTTGGACTTTCAACTACTGCAATACTTGTCAATGGTCTTGCTGGTAGAGAATTATGGGAATTGATATGCACATATAAGGAGGGTGTCCAAGTTCAGGAATGCTATAGTAAAACCTTCAATAGATTACTGAAGAGTGCCTTTATCCAATCTTGTTCACACTTTAAGAATTGATATAGAAATCCTTCACTTTTGTCTTCTTTGGGAACTGATAATTTGATCAAAACAAAAGAAGGATCCTTGGGGTTATTACTTCAGGCTCAGGAAAAATCTTGCCTTTTGAAATTTGCCAGATACCATCACTATTAGCTTTAAAAACATTGCTGAAAATCTATTTTAGTTATTCAAAATTTCTCATGATCAAACCATATGGTTCCACTTGGGCTCCAGTTGATACTGTGGAAACATGAAAAACAAGGTTTTTCCAAATATTATCTATTACAAACCAAAGACAGAAGGCTTGTTTCAGAGTGAAAACTAAAAATGAAAGTAATGTGGATTAATAAACAATCACTAGAATAATGATGTGTCTGCATAATTACTGGAATAATGCTGCGTTAGTAGTATGTGACTAATCTAATGCGCATTGCACTTGGATACAATGTATGTAGAAAACTCTCTCCATTGTATACCGTGAGAAACGAACCTAATGTAATACAATGTGTATCACAATGTGTATTCCTTTGTTCCTGAGAAAAAGAAAGTATAAAACTGAAGTCTGAACCCGCCCTCCGGGTTCAGAATTGCTGGTTGCTACTGCTTCTGAACCTGCGCAATAAATCTCTCTGCTAAAACCCTCTGGAATTCGTAAGAGTCCTTCTGTTTTCCACAAGAAAAGGAGTATTAATAAAAGAGAAGTTTAGGCTACTGTCACACATTTTGTGTCATCAATTTTCCACTTCCCTATTTTTAAAGCAGATTTTTCCAAACTGGTGCTCTTCAAAACTGACCTTGAATTAAAGAAAGTTCCCTCCATAAACTAATAAAAAAGTTTCTAATGAGCATTCAATAATAATCTAGTCTTCTGATAGTGGCCTTAACTGTAGAAAAATATATAATTGTTCATAACAAGCAAATAGTTGCTGGTTTGTGAGCATATTAAATACTCATTAAAAAGTATAAATGTGAAAGTGTTTTTAAATAGCAATAACTTCCTAAATTACTCCTATGGTAGCCAGATTATATATGCTAACTTGGATTAGGTGACTAAGGAAATGATATTGGCAATCTAAATCATATTAATCTGGTACTTTGTTGCTGGTGCTTTTTCTTGAAGCCAATTCTTTGTGGCTTTCTAAAAGAATGTGGGGACCTGAGGATCCAAGAAGGCCAGGGCTTCTATAGAAAAAATATACTACTTAGGTCTTGCTAAATGGCAACATTTCATGGAAGGGATTGGAGTATGTCCATTCTATCTGACTTTGTGGGATAAACAGATAGCCTCAAGGAGAGAGTATCTTGTACTTAAATTTGATTCATTTATTTACAAGGGTATCTTGGTACTTGACTGCTTTGAAATTTGTCAGATTTGGTACCTGACATATTTTGATATGAAAATTTTGTCCTAGTACTCATCATTTGTTTGGTGCTTGACATGCAAACTAGAACTAGTTGGGGTCAGTTGCCTCATGAATTTTGGCCAAAACAAAGGGTCACATATTAATCATGTGATTTGCTTGGTACTCATCATTTTTAGTACTCATTGCGCCCGCTGGAATCAATTAATGACAAGTACCAAGATATCACTGTATTCATTTTAAACCAGCATTCTCCTTGAAAGAATCCAGAATGGAACAAAACGGGGTACTTCAAATGTGGGTTTATAGTTAATTTCTAAAAGTTAAAACAGCAGCTTGGATTCTCAATTAGTTATGTGGTTAGGATGTTAAGATGGATGAAAAGAGCTCTGAAAGTTCATTACTCATTAGAGGAACAGCACTATCAACACATGGACTTGCAATGAGTTATTGAGCCTATATTCTTTCTCACTTGTTCCCAGAGGCCAATCAGGAGACAGAATGTATTTATCTTATAAAGTACAAGGGAATTATTATGATGTAGGCAGAATGTATTCCTTTGCAGAGTTTATTATATGGGGTACTTGAAAACAACAATATCAAAACTAAAACAGGAAGATGAAATTGCCATGTTAAAAGTAAACAATTTTGTTATTTCAGCCTTGTATTAAATCCACTAAAGACCATGAAGTTGAAGCATTTTAGCTGATTGCATAATTTTGATGGCTCAGTGCACAACATTGTGTATTTAGCTCTTTAGAAAAACAACAACACAATGAAGGCATAATAGTGGTCAGATTAATGAGGGACCAAGAGGGAGAGCATGCCCACATTAGTATGAAACAACCTCTAAGTGGTACTTCAATACCAGTGGACACCTGACTTAACCTCCAGTATAAGGAATAGAATAGAATAAAACAACAGAATTAGAAGGGATACTGTAGGTCATCTAGCCCAACCCACCTGCCCATTTCTGACAGATGGCAGTCCAGTCTTTTCTTGAATGCTCCCAGTGATGAATCTCCCACAATATCTGAAGGCAAACTGTTCCATTGGTTGATAAGATGGTAAAGCATAACAAATTTTACATAATTGGCACCATAGATTGATTTAATTGAATATGGGCCCTCACATCTGATTTGATTTGTAGCAACCATATAGACAAATTTTCTCTATAACAATCTGTTTCTAACTTGGCCTCTCCAATCTTTCAACAGTACACTGATAGCCACTAAGTCCATCCATCTTGCTGATGTTCATCTTCTACTTCTATTTCTTTCCATCTTTCCTATCATTAGAGCCTTCTCTAGATTACACATGAATAATATCAGAAAAGAGAAAATACCATTTTGGTATTAATTGGTACAATTAAAGATGACTTAATCCTGTCTCACTCATAAGCTGACAAAAAACAAACAAACCCAACAACAGAAAAAAGATGCTACCAGGGCGTGTTTCTGCCATACTGAGGTACAAGAGGGGAAAGGCTCTTTATTAGAAATTACACAAGAGAAATGACTACATATAACAACGTGGAATCCTTTAAACCATGATTTATAGAATAAGACACACTGGCCTGGTTCACAAACAACATTGCTACAGTAGCTGGTTCTAATACTGTTCCAAGCTAAAACAAACAACACTGTGATGTAGTATGATGCGTGATCTAATTAACACTTCTTTCCAGTTTAAAATCTTTTCTTCCTTCCTCTTTGCATTAGGAAGAAATTTAATATTTTTTTTGGAAGATCCAGTTAATATTAGCTCAAGTGTACATTAATTGACATTGTAAACTTTATTTTATTAACATTCTGGTCAAATAGATTCTTATTGAAATAGCTGCATGAAAAAATCCATTGCAAAGCACTTTGGAAGCTTTGATCTCTTCATTGGTTTAAGCATTGTCATTCCAGTTCTTCACCCAGCTGAGTGTAAAACAGTATTGAACAAAAAGGTCACCTGAGTTTGTGCAAGCTTAGCACTTTATACATTTGCAAACACTATTTTGAGTTCAACTGGTTTAAGAGAAACTAGATAGAAAAATATAATATCTCCTATAGACAACTGTCATTTTTATTCTCCTTCTTTTGGTTGGGTTGTAAGACCCAGGGCAACGTATGGCTACCCTTCCAAATCTTTTTTTCCCCCTCAATTCTAATTTTCATTGTAATCAAAGAAAGCAATGTTCAGTACATGAGTGGAAAGTAAATAATTAAAGCAGCTTCTAATTTTAAATATAAAGCAGATATTTTGTTTTCATTCTGGATTTATTCCTTATTTTGGAAAGGATGGCATCTGATACTCCACTCCAGGGCTGGGTGTGATTCTCAGCCTGAAAGAAGTTGCACAGTCTTTTTTATAGCAGAAATAAAAGAACATGATCCACCTACTGTACACCTGAATCTTGAGTTTGCTACTGTTTGAAGTCCTTGTAATTTAAAGGGTGGGAGAGAATTCCTTTCAGTTTTATGGCTAATTTGACCTAATATTACATCTGCCCATTTTCCTTATTGTAGCCACAATTTGGAACTTTGGCCAGAAACACATTTCCAGACGGTAACTCAAGCAAAGCACTATGCTAGTGCAGATATACTATTAACCACAGCTGACTCTTTGATAGAAATAGAATGTCCTCAGTGACTAGAGATTAAGTATATTCTTTCTTCTCGTCAAGATGTAATGTTGTATTATGTTATACAAATACTAAGACTATGGATCATCTCATAATTCTTCTTACTTGTTATTCAGTTTGTTGGTGCATATAAAATACTACATATTCCTGATCTTTCTTCTTTCTCCATCCCTTCTTCTCAAATCCTCATTTACAAGTTGCAATTTGCCCCTGGTTATATGATATCACATATATCCTTTTATATCAAAATAACTTTTCTCCTTACTAATGAATATAAAATGAATGAAAGCCAAATATAGTAGTTAACATTAATAAATAATATTAACATATGGTCTTTAACCATGCAGCTGACTGCCTGATCAGACATAGGCCTCAATAAATTGTCTTGTATGCAATTTAACTAAACAGGGACCTCCCTTTTTACCAAATGCTGAATCTCCACAACAACTACATCAAAATGTACTGAAGCCCATGCTTTAATTCTCAGTATGAGGCTCTATATTTTGAACATAACAAAGAGGAGTCAAATGTTATCCATTTTACTTACCTGCCATTATACAACTTAATGTACTAAATAAATGACATAAATTTTAATTATTTTTGAGGGTAGAGAATCCCTGCTTTCCTAACCCCAACAAATTGACCACTTTGTTTGTTTGGTTTCTTACCCACAACAGCAATGAGTATACTGTAATTCTGTTGTTATTGTATTGTTTGTCTTACTTAATGCTGTGGAAAAATACTTAATTTAAGTACTCTTATTCCAGCTACATTAAAGATGAACACAATTATTACAGCAAGCAAATCGGATACATTTAATGGAAAGGGTTCTTTACAATATTTTAGATCAGTGGTTCTCAACCTTTTTAATGCCGCGACCCCCACCCGGTCGTAAGGCGAGGACTACCCAATGGGTCGTAAGTCGAGAACTACCCAACTGGTCGTAAGTCAAGGACTTTTCCTGCCTGGGAGCGCCGCACATGCGTGGTGCTGCCCTCTGCACTGGCCAAGGCGTAGCTGGCAAGCGGCAGAGACGGCGCAGGCCGACCACCAGCTGGGCCACCAGCTGGCCCAGCCCAAGGGGGGTAAGGCACCCGCCGGGCCCCATGCATGCCAGCAACCCTCCCTGCGCCCGCCGACCTCCCACCTTCCACCCCTGGCCCTCTTTTACTTACATCTTTAGTAGTTGCTCAGCAGGGAAGGGTGGAAGCTTCCAGACAGCTCGCCTTCGCTGCAGACAACTTGCAGCACCGTTTGCAGAATAGGACTTTTGGTGGGCTCAGCAGGGCAGAGACAGCCTGGACAATTCCTATTGGCTTTTGAAAGCCAATGGAATTAGACTCTATTCAAGAGAGTCTATTCTATTGGCTTTCAAAAGCCAATAGAATAAAAGGGAGCAGCACAGCTAAGGAAAAGGGGGAAAAAATGGCAGATTGCATTGTTTGACGACCCCCGTGAAATGGTTGTTCAACCCCAAATGGGGTCCCGACCCACAGGTTGAGAACCACTGTTTTAGATTATAATAAAATAGTTATCTTTCACCTGTTTTTTTAGCTGCCATAGAACTCTTTGAAGATTGACTTTGCAGACTGCATTAAAACGATTCTCTTTAATCTGTTGCACAATTCTTTGTTGTTCTTGATGAAACAAAATACTTTAGGGTACAAGTATGCAATGGTGCCAACCTGTCTTCTGTGGTAATGCAAAAGAGAAGAAATGGCTTGATAGTGTACTCTCCCGTTTCTCACCTAAGGATACACTCATTGCAGATGAAAGAGGAAAAGAGAAAGTGCAGCCAAATGTCTACAAAATCACTGCTTAATTAATTTGTGTGAATTCATTCTTGTCAGTCCAGAATATTTGGGAGCCAAAAAAGCACACATAAGCAAGCCATACATATAACGTCAGAATGTGGCTTTCTCACTGGGTCAGCTTTAAGACAGGCATAGACATATTTGGTTACAGGCTAAGAGTCAACAACAAAATACTTGCAATTCACAAGTTTGATTACTAACACATCTTACACACTTTTCATTTTTGCTGTGGGGGAAAGAAAATCTTCTTTTCTTTCTTTCCCCCAAATCAAAATCTGACAAGAAAATAGCATATTATTCTGATCAGCAATCTAGACTGATCATATGAAAAGGATTTTGACAGCAGACTAATATCAAACATCTTATGAAATTATTTAGATAATTTAGTCCCAAAGCAAAACGTCTTCAGAAAAGTTTTTTAAAAAATGGCAGCCATCCATCAAGGACAACCTAAGTCCAGAATGTCCTTCCTTCTCCTCCTCCATAATTCTACTGATTAGAATTCCTTTTCTACCTGTCTGTCAAGTAATGATCCAAAACAATACATATAAACCACATATTTTACTTCACTTTACCTAATCATTCCTCAAAGAAAAATGTACTGCATTCAGTAAACTGTGTTACAGTAGAAATAAATTTGTGGGTTACAATTAGGTTAAATTGTTGATTCAATCTGTGTCTTCCCTCAGTAAAGTAAAATCAAGAATTTTGTATCCAACTCATAGTTCCCTCAGCAGGCAGACCATCCATTCTGAAGTATGAATCATTGGAAGACAATCCTGTTTTGCTAAATTACTTACCTTTAAGTGTTTCAACTGTATGCTAAATTGGTATATCTGCTTCCAGCAAGCCTGAATGTTTTGTTTTGTTTTTTTCTGTTGCATGGACAGCCAAGCCTAGGAAAGAATGTAGATATAAATATTCTCCTATTATGGAAAACTGAATCAGCTTGATAATAAATTTCTATAATATTAATGCAATTTAAATATGAAATGATTCATAATGATTATGTAAGATCAAAAACTTTCTCTTTTCTTCTTCCTTGGAGTTTCTCTTGAAACAGAAAATATTCTATATAAATACCACAGTAAGAGCAGATGTCACAAGGCATGGTGTTTTTCTAGTCAAAGCAAGCACATGCAGTGTTCAGTATAAGTCATCCTACTTAACAATGGTGATTGGGACCAGAATTCCCATCTTTACATGATATGGTAGTCATGTGACCATATCGCTTAGCCATGGTAATCTTGGCAGTCCCAACTGTCATCATTAAATGAGCAGAGTGGGTCATCTAGTGAAAATCTCACATGACCATGATTTGCAGCTTCTGCTGACTTCCCATAAGCAAAGTTAGTAGGGAAGCCAATAGCAATTTATAAGTCCAGGGTGGCTTGCAAGCAGGCTGATGGGTGGGTGAATACTATGAAGTGGAGCAGGGGATGCTGCAGAGAATATGTGCAGGCTCTGGAAGACTTGCTGTTGCACCCTATGTGTGGGGTGAGGGGTATGCATTGAGATGTGACTACATGTTACAGGCTATAAGATCTCTGGGAGGTTTGCAATAGAAGCTGTGGAAAAGAAGAGATGCTGAAACAGAGACAGCAAATGTATCATAAATCTACCATCTCTATATTATATTTAAAAAGGCTTTTATTCCTGGGGTTTCACTAATCTTTTTTGGGGAAATAAAAAATAACTGAATTTGCTATTAAGATTAATAATTTTTCTATTCTCTGACATGGGACCAAGATGATCTATTATTTATCATGAAAACCCATGAAACTGGTTGTTCACATATTTGAATCCCAGCACTGTAGGCAATACATTCCAGAAAGAAACTTATAATAAGAGACTGCACAGTTCTAAACTGGATAGCAAAGGAGGAAAAGGTTCAGGGTAATCACACCCTAGAATCTCATGGGGATATCTATTAGGTCTGAAGATTATAGCTTTAGTATGGAGCTCCTATCTGCTAGGTGTAAATAAATAAAGAACTGGACTTGATCAGATTTTACTTTGTCATTTTTTGGCTTAGTTTTGACATCTCCCTCCACCAGGGAGAAAGAAAAGGAGGAAAGGAGACATGACAAAAAAAGATGGTACAGATTTGCATATAACATGTCATTGATAATTTATATGTCTGTATAGAAATTTACAAATATTGGCTCAGCAGCAGTAACTGAAAGGGTGATCTAAGTATCCTAGTGGATAATCACTTAAGTATGAGTCAATAGTGCACTGCAGCTGCCAAAAGGGCCAATGCAGTTCCCTGCATCAATAGAGATAGCCAGGTCACATGAAGTGTTACTACCACTTTATAGTGCACTAGTAAAACCACACTTGGAATATTGCATCCAGTTTGGGTCGCCATGATAGAAAAAAGATGTTGAGATTCTAGAAAGAGTACAGAGAAGAGCAACAAAGATAATTAGAGAACTGGAGAATAAAGTGTATGATGAATGGTTGTGGAGATTGGGTATGTGTAGCTTAATCAAGAGAAGGACTAGGGGTGGCATGATAGCAGTCTTCCAATATTTGAGGGGCTGTCACAGAGACAATGGGGTTGACTTATTCTCCAAAGAATCTGAAGGCAAGACAAGAATAATGGATAGAAGCTTATCTAGAATTAAGAAGAAGTTTCCTGTCAATAAGAATAATTCCAAATCTGTTTTTCTGTTATTCTAAAGGACAGGTCTCACAAGAAGAGACCTGTCCTTCAGGTACTGATTAAAAGTACCTGAAGCACATTATCTTTGTCTGACCTCACCAGAAAGGCACAAATCATGGAAGACAGGCCCCTCAGATAGCCTGGTCCTATGCTATGAAGCATATATATGTGAGAAACAGCATCTTGAATTGTATCCAGATGTTCATCAATACCAGTACTGTCACATGAGCATTCGGAGGCATACCCAACACTACCTGTTCTGCTGCATTCTAGAGCAGCTGTAGCATCTGAGTGATCTTCAACCCCATGTAGAGCACATTGCAATATGCAGTCATGGAGTGACAATGGCATGAGTGACAATATAAAGCACTTCACCATCCAGAAATGGGTGCAACCAGCATATCAGGTAAACCTATGCAATGATCCTTTTCTTACTCTTTGGGACCACAACCTCTAATCATCTAGCAATCTTGATATTGTACCAGTAGATGTGACCAGTAGTAGGATTCCAATATGTGAACAACTGGCTCTCTGTGTGGATTCCAGAATTCCATTCTGGACCTGGGCAACAAAAGATTAGCTACTGGTTCTGCCAAACTGGTATGAACTGGCTGAATCCCACCACTGGATGTGACTTCTCACTACTAAAGAAGGACGCCCACTGTTGGAATGGAATATCCACTGATTATGCCTTCTTGGCATAGTAACAAAAAGCACTGTTTTTAAAGAGAAATTTATGTGAACAGAATGTCAAGGGAGTCATGAAACTAATAGATACTATTGTAGTCCTTTAAATAAGTCCTCTAACTATGCCAATCCTATAACCTATAGGATCCTATAGACTACCATTAAAAAAAACTGTTCATGACAGAATTTACATTTCTTGCTGAACTGTAATGTTGTTTATACAAACTGAACCATTGTGATTTACTCAATAAAACATGGCTTAATCACATTTATTATGTCACAGATAGGGAGGAACAGTAAGAGCAGAATTATGACTTGCCTTACCTCAGGCTGTGATGCAACTCTGTAATGTTCAACTCTGGATTCTTATTGGAGATGAGCTTTGAGCAGTATATGTGTAATACTGAAATAAACATATTTGTTTATTGTTGTTTTTAAACTAAATACATTTTAAATTCAGAATGAGCATCTACTCTGTAAAAATAAGTTTGTAGCAGCTGAATGATAAATAATTTTTATATTTTTACTAGATCACAATTTGCAATTGTGCCAAACTTTTTCAACTATAAAATATTTTGGAAAATAGTAAGAATAAGAATGCTATAATAAGCACCTTGCTGAAGTCTGAATTCATGTTAGGCCATGAACAGTTACTTGCAGTTACTTGGGGTACACCTGTGTTGCCAGGCCATGGACATTGGCCCTAATGTCTAGTCTTAGCTGTAGTACTGAAGTCAGAAAAGTTGATGTTTGCATAGTGGGGTTCCAATGAATGAATATACATGACAGAAAGGTTTTTAGTTCCAAAGAGAAACTTTTGATCCATGTTTTTTAATCCAATGATAAACTGATAATTTCTTCTGTTGCCCTGATACTCTTTGAGAAAATTTTTAATTTGAGTAATAATCTTGATATGCATAATTTCTCTTCAAAGCAAGACAATAGTAGTCCCTGAAATTAGAACAATATTAGAATAGCACTGACTAAATATTACAACTGCAATGATAAAACCTGTTTTTTTTCCTTTAGCCAACTAAGAAATATGTACAAATCAGAATTCCTCAAACTCTTTAGTACATCAACCCCTTCAGATAGTTCATCACTCCTCAAATATTTATTATGTGAAAAAGTAATAAATACTATTTGAATTAACAGTACTATGAGTAACAATAACCACAAGACCACTCTCACTGGTGATTAATCATCCAACCCTGGATAACAATATTTCATCCCTAAATACTTCATTTTCAAGATTAGGAACTCTATAGAAACCCAAAAGATTAACTAACCCCAATCAATCATTTATCAATCGCCTATTGAACCCCAGACATTTATTGACCCTATGGATAGTCCTACTGATCTTTGCAAATTGATATTGGCCACTTTGGGAAACTCTGGGTTAGATTCTATCTGGCTTTCTGTAAATATGCATTTTAAAAAATGGGGGGGGGGTGGCTTCACCTTTTCCAAAAGGACTTTGTTTTCCCTTGAAGATATTTTACTTCTGATCGAAGAAGCTTCTTCAGTGTAGGATCATTTGTACCATCTATACTTTTTGATTACCTTTGTAGATTCTTCTGTAAGAAAAAGATTGCAGACTCTCATTTCCATCTCTTGCTCCAAAGGCTATTAAAATGCTCTGGAACATGTTTTGAAGTGGTTAGGAATGGGTAGTGGCAAATAAGATAAAGATCTCAATTAGATAGAGGTGTTTTGTACAGTGCAATCCCTTTTTACAGATCTTTTGCCAATGTCAGCTTTTATTAGTTTATTAGAACATAAAACGCAAAGGAAAATAAAAATAATAGGAATTAGGGGAGGGAAAAAGGGGGAAAAGAAAGTGTGACTAGAAGGAGGAAAGAAAAAAAAGGTATTGACTTCCGACTCTCATTAGCACAATAAAAAATAATAACATTACAATCTCAGCGTTTTACTTTTATATCATAATGTGTAATATCCATTTCTATAAAAACAAACCTACCTGATGAGCAAAACCAAAATCAAAATTTCATTTTTCTATCGCAAGCACAAAATCCAGAAGCGGTTACTTTTTACAGATTTTAAATAGGATTGAAAATTCTCCAAAGTGTACAATTTAGGAGTTTTTCTGGATAAGCACTGATATGGGAAGCACAATTTCAGGAGCAACCAGAAATCCTTTTCAGCAATTTAGCTATTTAAGCACCTGTGCTGGCTATTAGACAGAATTATGTTTCTATTCCTATCCTTTATTTCTGATATTCTTAGATTTACAACCATTAAACAATGGCCAGTAGTTCTATTAAATCCACTAGAGCTTGTAAATATTTTATTTCCGTCTGTACTCTTTTCCGTACAATTATCCCATAGCTGAAATTTAAAATAGTATTTAACAGATACCATTTTAGCAGACATTGGATGCAATGGACTAAATTTCCATCTGAGATTCCTCCTGCCCTTAAAAAAAAGTTTAGATGAGGCAGTTAAAGTTACATTAATTTTATGTCATTAACAGAGATTTATGTCATTATATAAAGACATTACTACACAAATGACATAATATTACAAATTGCTTTCCTAGGACTAACATTCCTCCTCCAAACTGATCATTAAATCAAAATTTCACTGTACATCCTAATTTTACTGCCAATGATAATGCATTAAATCTTCAAAGGGATAGTCTGATATAAAAATGTCATAATACTGACTTCGTCATAGGAACAGAGGAAAACAAGCAAAGTTTATAACAAAGAACTCTTATTTATTTGGGCCTGTTCAAATGTAGATTTTTACTGAACATAAACATTTTTTATTCTATTGTGGGTTGATATAAGTATGTCCCATACCTTTTGCATTACCGGCTATTCTGATTTTCAGAAGAATGAACAGAAATATCAAGGTACCATTTCCTCAAAGAAGTGAGATACCATATTTAGAAAGATCACAGTGTCAGCTATTTCTCATTTTAATACCCATTTGTCATACAGTTCATAATCAACCTATGGAATTAATCAAAATACAATGTGATCATAACAACATTACTAATTTGGATAATTTTAAAAAGAGATTAGATAAATCAATGAAAGATAGATCTTTTGAAGACTCAACCAATACCAATTGTGGGAAAGAGATAAATCTCAATTGTTTAGAGATCAGATACATTCTTCATTTTCAGAAATTGAACAGCCTAACAAAGCAAGACCTTAACCTGCACTGTAGCAGGTAGGAGGGGAGAACACCAGTGAAAGAGAGATATGAGAAGACACAGGTGCAGATTGATTTAGCACCTGAGATGGGCAAAGTCTCAGGCACTAGAATGCATCACAAATTATGCAGAGTAAAATAACCAAAGTCAAGTTATCTACTTGAAAAAAGCAATTGTAAT
The DNA here is from genome assembly GCF_016545835.1 of Crotalus tigris. Classification (NCBI taxonomy): domain Eukaryota; kingdom Metazoa; phylum Chordata; class Lepidosauria; order Squamata; family Viperidae; genus Crotalus; species Crotalus tigris. The sequence goes on from NW_024096692.1 coordinate 106,115, forward strand.
TAGGGCTAAAAAAAGCCACATCTGTGTCTCTGGCTTTCTGTGATAAATAATGTTCTGCTTCCCTCCTGAAATTCTGTCCTGTGCTGTTTGGGTTACCAGAATAAACTGTGGATTGGAAGATGACAGCTTTTGATGTTCCCTGAACTTGTGATTTGCCTCTTTGGATGCTCAATTTTTTTTAAAAAAGTAAACTGTTATGCTTATGTTGTTCTGTACATCTAAAGCAAAAGTTTAATTTAAGCTTGATTTTGTGTTAATTTTTTAAACATTAAATACAATTACCAGGACCCTGAATTTACAGCAGAAATATTTGCATTTGCCATAATACTACATACTTCTTGTAAACATCTCAGAGGTATAAGGTCATATATACATAGCATTACAAATATACAAAAGCTAACATAATAAATAGAATATATGCATCACACTGGTCCTTAAATTATTTTGCTTGGTTTTGAGTTGATTTGGGTGAATTCAATTAATTATAGCTGATTCAACAAAACTGTTTAGTGCACGGGTGTCAGATTCACTGCATCTCGTGACATGTCACGACATACCATGACTTTTTTTGCATTGTCGGTGCTGGGATGGGCGTGGCCTCCATATGATGCAACCAGCCTGCAGGATGGCAATTTGACACCCCTAGTTTAGTGCAATCTGCAGTCAAGGCAATATGTCCTCATTGTTATTAATTTCAGCGTTTAGTTGTAATCAGGGCCTAGTGCAGCTTTCCTAATTTGACATTTTCTGAGCTTTTGGCCATGCTGTTTGAAAATTGCAGCCCAACACATCAAGAAGACAGTTTTAAGCTTAACTGAGAATATAGCTTATGTGTCATAAAATAGATTACAATATTAGTCAAGTCAGTGCTTTTTTTGTTAAAAAAAAAGGTGGTGGAATTCATACCCATCATACAACCCGCCTTGTGCCGGAACTCCGTTCTGGGCATTCTATGACAAAAAAAGCCCTGAGTCAAGTTGTATACCTTTCTTTAAATGAAAAGAGAGGATACAAATGGTTTTCAACTGAACTGCTATATTTGCTGTACATGACACACTATCCTTGAAGACACCTTGGCTATTTCAGATCTTCCAAAGCATAATAGCCATTATGCTTACTAGACAATCTCAGTACTGCCATATTGCATGGTTGCTGCAGGAAATGAACTGGCTACCAATTTTTCCAAGTGCAATTAATTAATTAATTAATTAATTAATTCATATTTCATATTTATACTGTCCATTTTCTTCAAAAAAAGGGCTCTGGATAGTATATGGTAGTTGATATTTATAAAACCTATAATGGCTTGAAACCTAGTTACCAGACAAATTCTGCTATGCAATAAAGGTAATAAGAGTGCCTGGCTAAAGTTCCTTCCTATACCAGACATGATAGGGAGAAGCTTAGCAGCAGGCAGGCTCCCTTTCCAGCCTACCCCCCCCCCCAAACTGAGGGTAGCAAAAGTGGGATATTCAAAGTGACCTTCCCCAGGTGAGTCCTATTCTTATGACCTTCTAAAACGGGGGTGTCAAACTCACAACTGCAGTGACATCTCATGATGTATCGTAACTTTTTTTCCATTGCCGGCAATGGGGTGTGCGTGGTTTCAACACAACACATCCGACCCACAGGCCGGCAGTTTGACACCCCTGTTCTAAAAACCACTGAAAACAGATTTTCAGAAGGCTTCAGAAGTTGATTATACATGAATATGATAAGCCATAGAATGACTGTTTACTGTACCGTATGCGTTATTATATATCATTTTTTACATTTTGAACAATATCTAAATTCTCTTGGGGTTAAGACAATAAAAAATAAAAATAAATGAATAAACACAAATTAAGTGTTCTTAATTTCATTAGATCTGCTTCAAGGCCTAGATTTTTGTCATAGAGTGATTGACACTTTTTTTCTTGCAGTTTCCAATTTCTCTCTACTATACTGAAGTATGTATTGCCCTTGGTATTATTATATAGAGATGCATGCATCTATTCTATATATATCCAACTAAAAAATTCTACTGACTTAAATCATTTGTGCAAGTGTATGTAACACAATGTTAATGTATTTGATAAAGTGAGCTTGAGTCCAATAAAGCCATTTCCACAATATGAATCCATGTCTTTAAGGGACCATGTTCCTTCATTGTTACTTCAGTGGGTGCTCAATGATCTGAAAAGAAAACAGAGCTTGTCCTACTAGATGTATAACTGTGTCCATAATTTCAAAACAGCCTACAGCAGTTTTTTCTAAATGCATTGGCTTTTGCCTTCATAATCTTAACATCTTGAACTTTTATTTGTTATGCAGCTGTTAAACAAAGCCTCAAAGTCAAAACAGGTAAACTGGCAAATGCTGCCTTGTGGATTTTATTCAGGATGGATATAGCAGCATCAGGTTATCTCATTTGATACCAATTTGCATGAAATAGATAGATAAATAGATAGATAGATAGATAGATAGATAGATAGATAGATAGATAGATAGATAATAACATTTCAAGAATGATATCTTGTCCTTAGACATGCCATTCTAAATTGCGTATAGCATATTTTTTACCACTATTGTGCAGCATTCAGTTGAAAGATACTGTACAGGTAGCAGTCCAGCAGGAAGATCAGCAGCTGTGGCAGGAAGATGTTGTTTCAGAAAGATTGGGAGAGGAAATGATTAATCTGAATGTTGTTGATTCATTTATTAATATTTCTGGAAGGATCTGAGCATATTTGAGAATGCTACACTTATTTATCTAGATAGGCAGGTACTATACTCTAATTCTCATATCCTAAAATACTATCAAAGACAGATTCAAAACCTTTGGATAACTTTCAAGATCAATGGCCTAATACTTTTTTATTTAAAAATAAAAATTTAATTGTACATGTTACAGCAAAATAAAATTCTGTTTGGTTTGTGTACATCTTCATGATGATTCAATTTAAATCAAACATATTTTGCCAGAAGTTCAATAATAAGATGCATGAAACCAGGTATCCGATAAATAATAATTTTATTGCTTTTAAAGCTATTGGGCTTTCTGAGCTGAAGGAGAGAATATGGTGAAAACTCAAAGGGTTAGCCAAATCCCATAGCACTGGCCTCCATTTAAAGCTTCCTTGTGAATCTCGAATGGCATGTAGTTACTTAAATAAGAAGAAAATAAATAAAATCTATATGATTCCTTTGCAGGAATAGCAGTGAATATAATTTGTTTTAGTAATAGGTTTGTTTTAAACAGGTAAATGAGTGTTATTAGTTAAAAACACTCAATGCATAAAATTCAGCATGCCTGTCTTAATTAACATGGAACACATTTACTCCAAAGACTTGCTGAAGAGCATTGAGCATTGAGAATGAGTCTAATTCATCCATCAAGACTAGCTTGCCACAGTGCCAGATACATGAGAAATAGAAGGTGTCTGTAGATTCCCTTCCCTATGATGTCTGTGAGAAGTGGAGTGCAAAAATATGGACAGCCATTACATGGCCAAAAAGTGATGCAGAAATGCTAACTCTTTCTAGCCATCTAGTGATATATAGATTTTTGCAAGCCAGTCTGATAATGTATCACCAATCTTGGTGCCCATAAAATTGTCCATTATCCTTAATCACAGAAAAGGTAGAACGTAGAGAGCAATCTGATGGGTCACAGCATATGTCTGGTAGGCTACATTCAGTTCAATAAAATGCAACTCATAACTAGAAAAGTCAGATGAAACCTTCAGTTTATTTTATCTTATGCTTGACCCACACCAAATTATGAAAGTTAGAGGAAAAGACCATTACATTCTTTTCTTAAGACTAATTAGCAGCTAAGACACTTGAAAATGTATATTTAAAGTCACAGAATGGAAGTTAAAACGTCTTATTCTGCATTCATATTCTAAAAAAGTAATTCCTTTATAGGCAAGAATGATTTACACAAATTACAGGTTGAAGGTATCAATTACAAGTCTCCAATATTTCATATAGTTTAGCCCCTTGAATGAGTTATATAGCATAGAGCAGGCTCTGCTAAGTGACAATAGCACAGAGCAATATTAATCTACACGATTGATAGGATGCAGCCAAAAGTGAACCCACTTTTAACAGAATTTTTAGTATAATGAGAAACAAGCAGAATGGAAACAAAAGGTTAGGATTGCCAACTTTTTGTTACTATATTCCAAGACTTTTAGAAACAGCTCCATCCACAATAGAAAGTAATATATTTTTTTATTTTGTTTTATTGTACTATATGAAGAAAAGCCACATGCCTCTTTTACTCGTACTTATCTAACGTTGCTTAGTCAGATACTTCTGTCCATTCTGAAAGCACTTCAGAATTGAGCAAGTCATAAGGGCTGTTGCCAGTGATAAAAGCATGGAGAGGTATTAGATAAAAAATTCAGGGCCCATCCTTTTTAAAGGAGGGTGGAATGGGATGGGGTGGCCAATCATATTAATACACATTTTTCAGAATCTTGACTTCTCTGTCTTTGCAAGAATGAATTATTACTGAACGAGATATAGTGCTACTATATTATAGTAGTAAATTGGAGGTGTGACTCAAAATAATAAATAATGAAGTAACAGTATTCTTTGATATATTCATCTGAAGTCTATTCAATTTTAAAATGCAAGGACAACTTGTATTTCCAAAATAATACATATATTCCTTTTACATTAGTCAATGACCCCTACTCTAAAATGGGAATACAATGGCCCTATAATACAAGTGTTTTCTGGTTTCGATCCTGTTTACACATACCCCAGAATGAACACAGCCTTGCTACATTCTGCAGTGAGATGTTTTCTCAAAAAAAGTCCTGAAGCTTGGCCAGCAGAGCTTTGAGAACTGGACAATGCTCAACTGTTCCCAGCAAGAGTGGGATATATTTAGAAGTCATCCTTATATCTTAAACGCCTTTCTATTCCCTCTCAAATAACCTGCCATGCAGGATTTTTCTTGATAGTCCTGAATGGGGAAAAACAATCCCCTTTGTAGGCTTGTGAAATAATTTCAGCCAAATAATTTCATTTGGATTTTGAGTGTGTATAATTGCTACTTCCTAATAATTGTTTATAAGAATTTTAAAGAAAAATGTTTTTGTTTGAAATATTTATATACAGCCAAGCATAGCCATTCTTTGGTAGGGGTCTTCAAATCATTTCTTCTAAAGGATCAACAGTTTGATGTATGTCTCGAAAAATCTTCCACCAGTTTCACTTTCTTCCAAAAAAGAAGTTTGCCTTTTAAAAAATGCCTATGGTTCAACAAAACTTAACATGGATATCAATAATTGTCCCACAATAAATAAAGGTATTCAATCTTTCCCCATTTTTATTCATTATTCAAACTATGATATTTGAAACATTTGCAAGAATGATCACATCTCTTCAAAAGAAAAATAGTAAGGAATAGTAGCTAATCACTCCCTTCCATCAACACTTTGTGTAGATTGTAGTCTGGCTGAACTCCTTGACATTACTTTATCAGATTAGAATGAGATAATTATTTAGATGTTTTTTATAGCTTAGAACCAGTTCCCCTTGTCCCCTGCAGCAATTTCTAAAACATTACCAGCTCAAAACATAGCTATAATCTGTGATGTAATTTTGTATTTTATTTCCTAGTGAAGTTGCATCAATTATGCAATTGCAGGCATTTTTAATTTATCCAACTCTAGAATATTCAAAATAGCAGCATACGTATACAAACAGAATGTTGTAAAATACTGTACATGATATGCTGATCTATCAAACACACACCTCCCAAAACTGTGGCTTAGGTAGAGCCACTAAATGAGCTAGGTAAATAATATCTACCCTGTTCAAGGATTAATTCATCAGTCTTATAGAATATTTGTAAGAAAGTGTTTTTCTTTCCTACAAGTTCCCTCAGAGGTTTTGCTTCCAGTCTCAATAAATACCTAGTGAAAGCCCAGTCATTTTATTGAAAGATAATTTTTGCTTTTTAGAGATACATACCTCATCAACAAAGGTGAATAAAGCTTATTCAATATTAGAGGTTGTGGTAGAATAAAACCTTGCACATGAAAAACGCCAATCTCACCTTTTTCCTTGGGGGTAGGAAACAAACATCTTTTCCTTTTATTTTATATGGCTGAGGGAAAGAAAAGTACAAAATAACTTCCCCTTAAATTCAAATCTGTTATTTTTATGTGGACACTTTTACCAGAGCGTTCAAAAACAGCACACATCTGGCTCTATCTTGATTAGTTCCATTGACAATTCAGTCTGCAAACAGAATTTTTTTTATTGCTTTAACAAAGTAACAACCTTTGTATCTCAATGTTTGCAACACAGAAAATACTAGGACTTTTAAATGGTTTTATGACACAAAATACAGGAGTTTCAAGAATAGTAGGATGCTCTCGGAACAGAAATAAAGCAGTGCTGTCCATAAACATTATAATTGCATAAGTAGTATTCCTAGGTATTGCTGGAAATACCTTGTGTGCATGAGAGTCATTTTTTTAAAAAAAATTGTGTTACAAATTTAGAGACACAAGGACTAGCCCTTTACATTTGTATTCAACTGAATGATTGGCCACAGACTTCAAGGGAAGAAAAGAATATATGTATGCTAAGATTTCAGAGAAATGTGCCACACTGTGTAACAGCTAAATTATTCTACAACTTAGTGAGAACATATATACTAAAGCTTGTCAGGCACCAGAATCACAAAACTGAGACAAGAAATTTTATCAACAACTACATTTCATTGTTATAAGCAGACAAAACATAATACAAATTTCCATTAAAATTTTAATGAGATACCAGTGATTTTTAAAACATTGTCACATTTTACAAATGTCACATGAATAGAGTTCAGTTTCATGCAGATAGAGTCTTAATAAAAAGCAAAATCAATATAGTAGAATGTGTTCAACTTTTGTTTCAATGAATTACTTGGAATGGAGTTTATTGAGGTTTAAGTTATCTACATTTCTATAAATATAGACATTAAGTGACTTTTAATGTCACTAGTGCAGATATATATAACCACCATACAAAAGCTCCATTGGAAGCTACTTCAATTCTTTCGAAAAGGATCAGGATTTCTTTTCTTTTTTTAAAAAAAAAAGTTGACACTTTCAGTATTGGAAAACACTAAAGTGCATTTTTGGTTACCTTCTAACCAGTTTCTGGCTATAAAATTTGATTTTGCAGAAGTTTTTATTTCTTAACAGTCAGAACAATAGTTAATCCTCCCTATATCTGATCAATAAAATTATACTAACTTTGTTGGTTGTGCTGAAGGAAGGACAAATCTGTTTCTTTCAAGTTCATTTAGTATTGGAATTATAATTTCTCACAGCACCAGTAGAGTAATACAGGCTTCACTTTAGCCCTTTGACCTGCTACCCATACCAACTGATTTTTTTGAAAAACAAAATGTACCAGTATTACATGCCATCCCAACCCAAACACTGTTTGCATGACTGTAAACAAGAAAAGCTTAAAGCATAATTAGAGCAGACATGTCATCTTTAAACTCTTGTTTTCCACAGTGTCAAAGTTTTCAAGTGTATAAAGATTCAGTACATTCCTAGTACTACAAAAAAAATTTTTTTTACAAAAAGCTGGCAGTACATTTCAACAATATTGGGCACACAGGACATGTAGCTTTGCAGATATTAGTTTGACTTATATTGAATGACAGATCAAATTTTATTGCCATCAATTTAATCTAAAGGTAATATTGCACTATAAGAATCCTGAAACTCCTTATGGTAATAGTTTACATTTGTCTAATTGTTTGGGTTTTTCGTGTGAAACATGTCTTCTTGGAACAAGTAAGTATGGTCCAAATCTCATTAGCACTGCTTTAAAGATGTACAGCTATTTCTAAATAACTCCTACACACCAAGACATGCTACATTATCAGGAAACTCATCCATGCTCTTACATAGTCCATACTTTTTTCTCTATCAAACTGCAAATAACATGACTACCACAACAGTGGTAATTCAAATCATTTGAGTTCCAAGTAGTATTTTAAGAGAAACCAGTTAAAAGCATATACCATTCATCCAATCTTTCACATTCACAGCCTTTTAAATACTGGTTGTCTAGATCCAGTCATGTTAACAGACATTTGTTTTAAAGCTGTATATCTTCATCTAAAAACCCACCGGTATAAGGTGAAAAACTAATGCCTTGAATGCAATATTCTTGCAAAGACACTCTCAGACATGACTATACCATCAAGCAAACCACTCATTGTTTTATTTGGTTATTTAGATATCCAGATTATATTTACCCACCCATCTGTTTCCTGAACTCTTTGTATTGTGTAACCAGAGCTGCTTTTTTTAAAAGTAGTAGTGCCCAAATATATGTAGGGAAATGATAAAATCATCTGCCTGCAAAACTTCTCACCAGGCTGCATGTTTAATCAATCTGTACAAGATCCAAATGAGCAAGTATGGTGCTGCCGACTGTTTTAGTCAAATAGCAAGAAAGAATTCACCCCTACAGTCACAGCAGCTCATCTTTTCTTTTTCTGTTGCCTCAGCATTTTCCTTCGTTTAATTATCATGTCATGCAGTTTCTCCAGTCCTTCTTTAAGACCATCTCCTATTATAGCACAAGTGGGCTGCAGATGCCAGGGAGTGGAAGAGATCAGCTCGCTGGTTGCCAACATCTTTTCCATCTCCGAAAGCGACAGTGAATGTCTCAAGTCCTGCTTGTTGGCCACAATAAGCACAGGCACTCCCTGGTTCTCGGAAATCCGTGTGATTTTGTGAAGTTCCGTTTTTGCTTCTTCCATTCTTTCCACATCCACCGAATCCACCACGAAGATGATGCCGTCCGTGCAGCGGGTGTAGGACTTCCAAAGCGGCCGCAGCTTTTCCTGGCCTCCGACGTCCCAGAAGTGAAAAGTGACGGTCTTGTGGTTTCCCAGCGTCACCTTGATTTTCTCCGTATTGAAACCTTTAGTGGGCACAGTGTTGACGAATTCGTTGAACTGCAACCGATAGAGCACCGTGGTCTTGCCGGCACAGTCCAGCCCCAAGATGACGATGTGGAAGCACTGGAAGGAAGGAAGGCTCGACAGGATCGGCGTCTGCTCCGACAACCCATTCCCCATCGCAGGGGAGGGGCCCGCGGCGAGCAGAGGGCACCAGTCGCCCGCTGCTGCTGCTGCTGCCGCTGCTGCCGCTGCAAGGCTTCTTCGCCTGTCCCAAGCTCTTAGTGACGATCCTTGCCTGGCAAGCAGACGAGCGCAGGGTCAGCAGACCAGACAACGATTACAGGGCAGAAAAAGCAAGCCACAAAAGCACAAATCCCCAGCCACTCCTCAGCTAAAGTCTTGTTACCTCTTCCCCAGAGGCTCCAAGAGGACACCTTCCAACGCTGCAGCAAAAACCGCCTGTGCTTCTGGTCGGGCCGCGCCTCCTACCGTTTCACCAACCCCTCATCCTTCCCACCCCCTTGTTCGCGCTCCACTCATCATTGGATCAAGGCGGCCTTCCTGGGGAAGCAATTGGGCGGCAAAGTAGGAAAACCACTCTGCAGGCTCCGCTCTCCCCTTTCAGTTATTGGTTCCCACAACCACCAATCAATCCGATTGCCCAATCTATTTGAACCTCATTGGTCAAGCTGAAGCGCGTGAAGGCAGGAGGAAGTGGACGTTGCCTCCCCGGGGCTGGCCTGTTTTTTCCCCTCCCTCCCGCCGCTTTTTCTCCTTTCATAGCTCTTGAGAACGGAATGTACTGCAGTGCCTGTCCCTCTTACGCCTTCAACAGAAAGGGAGTTGCCTCCCGTCCTGTTTTCGAAAGGAAGGGAAAAAAATCACAGGATTGCTGAAACGGAGGCTGTCTTTTCGGTCTGGCTTCAGATCCCCCTCCTTTTCTAGCAGGAAACACCCTGACGGGGCCAAAGAACAAATTTACCCCCTGGGTGGTAGCATAGGTTTCTCTGATTTTCGTTTCTGCTATTACTCCTGCCACCTATAGGAACTTTGAGATTCATTTCTGGAAGCCTTACTCTTGATTCTCTTTTCCTTCCTTGTCTTTCATAAACGTGACAAGAGGGAGAAGTGGGTATCTTCAAGCTTCATGAGGTGAAATGAGGGATAAAGGCGCTCTGCCCAACCAGCCTTTCACGCATTTTACAATCCCAGTTGCGCTAGGCGCAGTAAACTAAGAGTTCCTCCGTTGGCCTCCCCGTGCACTCGTTTCCTAGCAACCGTTTTCAAATAATGCCCTCAAACGCTTTTAGAACTACAGATATCTTTCTCTCCCTTCCCACCCCCACCAACTTCTGGCACGTCCTTCCCGAATAGCCCCGCCTCCTCCTCGGAGTTCTGTGTGCTACGCATCACCTTCCTCAGCGCTTCTTGGCCAGGTCACGTGAATGGCAAACCGGGCGGCTTGGCCAGGCCGGGGCTTTTGAATTGATCCTATTGAGACATCCACGGGGCGTTGTGTTATCTGATGACTTCCCGGGGAAAATGTTAATTTTTCCTGTTCCTAAAAGAAACTCGCTGTTTTCGGGAAGTATGACAAAACCCAAACCCATTCGGTGGAGAGATTTAAAAAAATATCATTTTCCCTAACCATGAAAATATATGCCTCCTTAATTCCTATGTAAATATACATGGGGTTCTGATTAGAAAATAGGCAATCTTAATTCAGAATTCTGCTTACATGTATTCCTGTTGATAAATTGCAGACCTATAAGATGTTTTTAAACCAGAGATTCTTCTTTCTGCTATTTAATTATAATTATCTGCCAGCCATTCTAATCTTATTCCAGTTATTAGTACTATAGCCTGGATTCTTTCCTCAGGTCCAGGCTATCAAAGCAAAATAGTAATAATAATAATAATAATAATAATAATAATAATAATAATAATAATAATAATAATAATAATAATTCGAACAGACAAGCACCTGCAACATAACACCCCAGACTTAACAATTGTCGATAAGAAAGACAAAAAAGTCTGGATAGTGGACGTGGCAGTGCCTGGAGATAGCAGAATAGACGAGAAAGAACTGGAGAAGATAACAAAATACAAAGACCTACAAATAGAAATAGAAAGACTGTGGCAAAAGCAAGCAAGGGTAGTACCAATAGTCATAGGCTCCTTGGGTGCAATCCCAAAACAACTGGAGCACCACTTGAACACCATTGGCATTGACAAATTCGCTATTAGTCAATTGCAAAAGGCGGCCTTATTAGGAACTGCTTCCATCCTGCGACGATATCTGTAATACCATCAAACATCCACATCTGCCTATCCCAGGTCCTGGGTAAGGACTCGATAGGTAGACAAAATGCCAAATCCAGTCTGAACATCTGGCTGACTGTGCGATGATCCATAATAATAATATAATTTGTGCAAAGATCGATGGCACAATGGAAGACACAGTTGCAGATCAATGGTGAGAGGCTGGGAGAGGTTAATATCAAGAGAGGAATATTTCAAGGAGATTCATTATCACCATTACTATTTGTTATTGCACTGTTTCCTCTGTCAACAATACTGAATAACTCAGGACATGGCTATCAAACATCAAAAACATCTGCCAGACTATCCCACCTCCTTTATATGGATGATCTGAAGCTGTATGGAAAAACATCATCTGAAATAGAATCGCTGCTCAACACTGTCCGTATATATAGCCAAGATATTGTAATGGAGTTTGGTTTGGACAAATGTGCCACACTTACTATCAAACAAGGAAAAATAGTGAAAACTGAAGGAATCAAGATGCCCCACGAAAATAACATTAAGAGTCTGGATGAGGAAGATTACTACAAATACTTGGGTATCCTTCAAGCTGACAACATCAAGCACACTGAAGTCAAGAAAAAGATTAGAGGTGAATACATCAAGAGAGTGAAGAAGATCTTAAAGTCCAAACTCAATGGAGGAAATACCATAAAGGCAATCAACACCTGGGCAATCCCAGTCATTAGGTACACAGCTGGAATAGTGGACTGGACTCAAGCAGAACTAAAAGCAATGGATAGGCAGACCAGAAAAATAATGACAATGAATCATGCCCTTCATCCACGCAGTGACATTGATAGACTTTATCTACCAAGGCAAATAGGTGGGCGTGGAATGCTACAAGTACATCAGATGGTTGAAGAAGAAAAAATGGCTTTGGAAGAATATCTGAAGAACAATGATGAAGATGCACTGAAATTAGTATATCAGGAAGGCTTACTGACTACTGGAGAGACCAAACTGGCCTACAAGAAAGACCAAATGAAGAACAGAATAGAGGCATGGGAAGACAAAGCACTACATGGCCAATACATTAAAAAAATAGCTGGGAAAGCAGATAATAATAAACCTGGCAATGGCTAAGAGCAGGAAAATTGAAGAAAGAGACCGAGGGACTAATTCTGGCTGCACAAGACCAAGCCTTAAGGACAAATGCATACAAAGTCAAAATTGAGAAGACAGCAACAGACAGTAAGTGCCGCCTATGCAAAGAAGCTGAAGAAACAGTGGACCACCTGGTAAGCTGTTGCAAGAAGATTGCACAGACTGACTACAAGCAGCGGCATGACAAAGTAGCAACAATGGTGCATTGGAAGATCTGCAAAAAATATCATTTGCCTGTAAGCAAAAACTGGTGGGATCATAAAATAGAGAAAGTCATAGAAAATGATAAAATTAAACTGCTCTGGGACTTCAGAATTCAAACAGACAAGCACCTGCAACATAACACCCCAGACTTAACAATTGTCGATAAGAAAGACAAAAAAGTCTGGATAGTGGACGTGGCAGTGCCTGGAGATAGCAGAATAGAAGAGAAAGAACTGGAGAAGATAACAAAATACAAAGACCTACAAATAGAAATAGAAAGACTGTGGCAAAAGCAAGCAAGGGTAGTACCAATAGTCATAGGCTCCTTGGGTGCAATCCCAAAACAACTGGAGCACCACTTGAACACCATTGGCATTGACAAATTCGCTATTAGTCAATTGCAAAAGGCGGCCTTACTAGGAACTGCTTCCATCCTGCGACGATATCTGTAATACCATCAAACATCCACATCTGCCTATCCCAGGTCCTGGGTAAGGACTCAATAGGTAGACAAAATGCCAAATCCAGTCTGAACATCTGGCTGACTGTGCGATGATCGATATAATAATAATAATAATAATAATAATAATAATAATAATAATAATAATAATAATAATAATAATATAAAGTTGGAAGGGACCTTGGAGGTCATCGAGTCCAACCCCCTGCTCAGGCAGGAATCCTACACCATTTTGGACAAATGGCTGTCCAGTCTCTTCTTAAAGACTTCCAGTGTTGGAGCATTCACCGCTTCTGGAGGTAGGTTGTTCCATTGGTTAATTGTTCTAATTGTCAGGAAGTTTCTCCTTAGTTCTAGGTTGCTTCTCTCCTTGATCAGTTTCCATCCATTGCTTCTTGTCCTGCCTTCATGCGCCTTGGAGATTAGCTTGACTCCCATTCATCATGTAGGTGGTGTTCCTCACAGCAAAGCTTCCTGCCTCAGCAATTGTGGCATGGCACTATAAATCTGATATCTAACCCAGGATGTGTGATGACTAAACACCAGGGTCTGGTTTATAAAATCCCAAGACCTTTAAACCAGTTCTGAACAATTGCTAAAAGCTAAACTATTGTTTGTGACATGAAAGCAACATATTTTTCCAAAGTAGGGTATGGAATGAAATCACAAGTCTTTATCTAAGCCAGTTTAGCTTGGAGAAATATGTGATTTTATACTACAATCATTTAAACCAAATACAATTTCATGCCACAAATAGTAGTCTAGCCTGGAAAGATTGATTTAATATCACACATAATCCTAGTGTAGCTAATAGACTATTTTCACTTTATACATGAAAGCTGCTGAAACTTTCAAACACGATTTTATTCTACAAAAGCTGATTTATGTCACATAGACTTAATAGTTTCATGACAAATATTGGTTTAAGTTAAAAGCTAATACATAAAAACTGGCTTAGTTCACAAAGATGTCTATTTCATACCCTAAATATTTTCATTCTCTAAAACTTCATATAGCAAAATCTAGTTTAGCAAGAAGAGACTTGTGACCTGATACTACAAAAAACTGATTTAATTCAGGCATAGATTATTTTATATAATTTAACATTGACTTAACTTGAAAAAGAGTTTTTATGTCATAAACAGTTGTTTAGTTCTGGCAGGTTTATGACCTTTGCAAATACTGTACCAATCTATTTTACAAAACTTTCATTCCTACCACAAACAATGTTTAAATAATTTTGCTGCTTGGAAAAAAAGTGTGCTCAAATTCAAATCTTGGACTGTGCAATTGGCTTATAGTACCTATGTATATTATTGCTTTTTCCTTCATATAACAATCAGGACAACAAGCATTTTTTTAAAGTTGGGATGGGCTGTCCCACATCTATCAATCTAGACATTTTGGAATATTTTTCCTCAAGGATGGAATTCCAAATCTTGCAGTATTTGGAAGATTGTATGATCTTCCAGCAGTGTAATTATAAATCACCCTGACCTTATGAATTACATCCCAGAGTTCTGAAAGAGCTGGCAGATGTTATCTCGGAACCATTGTACCATATCTTTAAAAAATTCTAGAGCACCAGGGAACTACCAAAGGATTGGAAAAGAGCTGGTATGGTTCCCATCTTCAAAAAAGGGGGAAAAAACAGATCCAGGAAACTATAGACTAGGGGTATCAAACTGCCGGCCCACGGGCTTGATGCATCACACAGAAGCGACTTTCACCCCAGCTCCAGGAAGGGGAAAAAACTCACAATATGTTGTGACACGTCACATGACGTGGCGAATTTGACACCCCTGCTACCTTACATCAATACCTGGGAAGCTACTGGGCAAAAAAATATATCTGTGAATATCTAGAAACAAAGTTATAACTAGTAGCCAGCATAGTTTGTTAAAAACAGATCATGCCAAGCCAATCTTATTTCATTCTTTGACAGAGTGACTAAATTAGCAGACCAGCAAAATCCTGTGGATATAGTATACTTAGACTTCAGCAAGCATTCAACAAAGTAGACCACAATCTAATTCTTGGTAAACTAGAAAAATGTTGGATCGACAGCATCGCCAGCAGATGGATTTGTAAATGGCTGACAAACTGTACCCAATGAGTAGTCCTTAATGGTACTACATCTACGTGGAAGGAAGAAAGCAGTAGGGTACCACAAGGTCCCATCTTAGGCCCAGTACTCTTCAATATCTTTGTAAATGACTTAGATAAAGGAATAGAAGGGGAACTCATCAAATTTGCAAATGACACTAAGCTGGCAGGAATGGCCAAACATTCCAGAAGACAAGCTCAGGATCCAAAAAGACATTGACAGACTTGAACAATGGGCCCTATCCAACAACATGAAATTTAACGTGGAGAAAAGCAAGATTTTACCCTAGGGAAAACCAAAGATACAAGTACAGATTAGGTGAAACCTGGCTCAAAAACAGTAACCGAGAAGGACCTTGGAGTTGTGGTGGACGATCACTTAAACATGAGCCAGCAGTGTGTGACAGTAGCCAAAAAGGCTAATACAATCCTTGAACAAGGCATAGAATCAAAATCACATGAAGTATTAGTACTGCTTTATAAATCCTTAATAAGACTACCTGCATCCAGTTTGGTTACCATGTTATAAAATAAATGTTGAGACTTTGGAAAAAAGTGCAAAGAGCAATAACTAAGATGATTAAGGGCCTGTAGACCAGTGGTTCTCAACCTTTTTAATGCAGTGACCCCCAACCGGTCATAAGTTGAGGACTACCCAACCGGTCGTAAGTCAAGGACTTTCCCTGCCCGGGAGCACCACGCATGCGTGGTGCTGCCCCCTGCGCCGGCCGAGGCAAAGCTGGCAAGGGGCAGCGACGGCGCAAGACGACCACCGGCTGGGCTATCAGCTGGCCCAGCCCAAGGGAGGTAGGGAACCCGCCAGGCCCCACGCACGCCAGCAACCCTCTCTGTGCCCGCCGGCCTCCCACCTCCTACCCCTGGCCCTCTTTTACTTACATTTTTAGTAGTTGATCAGCAGGGAGGGGTGGAAACTTCCAGACAGCTCACCTTTGCTGCAGACAACTTGCAGCAACGTTTGCAGAATGGGACTTTTGGTGGGCTCAGCAGGGCAGAGACAGCCTGGACAATTCCTATTGGCTTTTGAAAGCCAATAGAATTAGACTCTATTCAAGAGAGTCTATTCTATTGTCTTTCCAAAGCCAATAGAATAAAAGGGAGTAGCACAGCTAAGGAACGGGGGGGGGGGGAATGGCAGACTGCGTTTGGCGACCCCCATGAAATGGTCGTTCGACCCCAAATGGGGTCGCGACCCACAGGTTGAGAACCGCTGCTGTAGACAAAAACATATGAAAAATATTTGCAGGAATTGGGTATGGCCAGTCTAGAGAAAAGAACGACTAGAGGGGACATAATAGCAGTATTGGGGAGCTGCCACAAAGAAGAGGGGGCCAGCTTATTTTCTGAGGCACAAAAAGGCAAGGCAAGACAAGACAAACAATGGATAGAACTAATAAAGGAGAGAAGAACCTTGAATTAAGAAGTAAGTTCCTAACAGTGAGGACAACTAGTGGAAAAATCTGCCTTCAGAAGTTGTAGGTGCTTCATCACTGGACATTTTTAAGAAGACTGGATAGCCACTTATCTGAAATGGTATGGGGTCTCCTGCTTGAACGAGGGTTGGATTAGAAGACCTCCAAGGTCCCTTCCAACTCTATTCTGATTGATTGATTGAATTAAATGGTTCCCAAACTAGGTACATATTCCATTTCTAATGTCACAAGTGTATTCTGTTGCATAATGTAGTTCCTTTTCATGTTCTGGTTAATCCTTGTATTGAAAAAAATATTCAAATTATATGTCACCTAATGAGAAGACAAGACACATCACGAAGAGTCAGATACATCTTGACTAGTGAACAATAAATGTGATCTGAGAATACTGATTGATATTAAGCAAGTAATATAGCAAATTCCCATTTGTCTGTATCACTTTATAGGCATTTGTTTATAATATGCCCTTATTATACTTTAAACTTTTTAAATTACTAATGAAGAATTTCATTTAGGCTAGAGAAATTTCATGAAATATAATTTCCTTCTGATCTTGCCAGTAAACAAGCGGCTAAACCTTCTTTAACATTTTTCTTCAAAAGGTCTAAACATAGCATGTGTTTCTGTTACCTGATTCAGCTATTATACATTTATTATTATTACAGATATAAAGAAAAATAAAGTGATTCCTTCTCTAAATTTTATCCTTCCTCTGCATTAAGATATTTTTTTTTTAGTTTATGTATTAAACATTTTTGTCTGCCCTGATTTCTGATACAAAAATAAAATGGTGGTTACAGGTAACAATTTAAAAAGCAATCCACTTCCATGTTCTCCCAAAATATCTTTGTGTATAAAATTCAAGCAACGTTGTTTATTTCAAAATGCAAGGTATTTAGAATGTAGGGATTATCATTGTATGCATACATTTCCAGGCCTCCAGCTTCTGGAAAAATGCACAGATGATTCTTACAAGGAAAGACTTTTATATTAAGCAGCCTATGGCTTTAATATTTTAAATCAGCATGCTGAATTGGGATTGGATGCCTTTCAGTAATCAATGGAGTGAACTTGGCACAAACAAGTGCCAAGCAAATGGACTACTGCATTTTGAATGAAATGCAATTCCCAAGTTAATTTTCAAGGAAAGCCCCAAGTCTGTTGACATAGACTAGCTGCAAGGTAATGAACATGAAATCCGTCATCAGCCACACACAGTTCTGACTTTTACCACTTTGCCACCATTTGCTACTCCTCATTTGCCATATGAGAATGGGCACTTGTTTTACCTAGTAGTATGATTTATCCTGCTCTACTGGATGAGGTCTCTAGTTATTTTTTTCCCTCACTTTAGAACCATGAATATGTATTGCATGCAGACGGCTTTAGAATTCTTACCATTGTTTCAGAAAATCTATGTAAGGTTATTATATATGTGCTCCATTATTTTTTAAAAAACACAGATTTCTAGAATTTTGAAAAACTTTTTAGTTATTTAATATCCATTGGAATGGAAAATACTTATTGCAGTTAAATCTATGTCCCCAAATACTGTATAAAGTATATGTCAATTGCCTTTATCAATTTAAGTATAATGTCTTCATTATAAATATATGTGTGTTAAAATTGTTCTTCAAAGTTTGTTATTATATAGACTTCTGACACTGAATTGAACTACTCTGAAAATTATACATTAACCTGCAAATATAATTCTTTAATGGAATATGCCACAATAAAAGAATATTTAATAGTGATTTTTTAAAAAAGTATATTGTTTTCTTTTGATACAGAAATATAAACAAGAGTAAACAGACACACACTATGCAGATAACTATAGAAAGACTGCTATAATTTTAGATACCTCATTAATGTCAGTTTACAACTAAAATAGAAAAAAAGTAGTAACAATAATAATAACAAAAATAACAATAATAATAATAAAGTTGGAAGGAACCTTGGAAGTCATCTAGTCCAACCACCTACTCAGACAGGTAACCCTATACCATTTCGGACAAATGGCTGTCCAGTTTCTTAAAAACTTCCAGTGTTGGAGCATTCACCGCTTCTGGAGGCAGGTTGTTCCACTGGTTAATTGTTCTGTCAGGAAGTTTTTCCTTAGTTCTAGGTTGCTTCTCTCTTTGGTTAGTTTCCACCCATTGCTTCTTGTCCTGCCTTCAGGTGCTTTGGAAAATAGCTTGACTCCCTCTTCTTTGTGGCAGCCCCTGAGATATTGGAACATTGCTATCATATCCCCCCTCGTCCTTCTCTTTATTAAACTAAACATACCCAATTCCAGAAACTGTTCCTTATATGTTTTAGCCTCCAGAGTAATCATCTTTGTTGCTGTTCTCTGTACTCTTTCTAGAGTCTCAATATCTTTTTTACATTGTGGTGACCAAAATTGGATGCAGTATTCCAAGTGTGGCCTTACCAAGGCATTGTAAAGTGGTATTAATATTTCATTAATACTGTTAATGCAGCCCAACACTGTGTTGGCTTTTTTGGCAGCTGCAGCACACTGCTGGCTCATATTTAAATGATTGTCCAGTAGGACTCCAAGATCCCTCTCCCAGTTACTCCCAGCAAGATATCCCCTATACTATACCTGTACATATGGTTTTTCTTGCCTAAATGTAGAACCTTACTTTTTTCACCATTGAATTTCATTTTGTTAGATAGCGCCAAGTGTTCAAGTCTGTCTAGGTCCTCTTGTATCCCAAGCCTGTCTTTTGGAGTATTGGCTGTTCCTGCCAGCTTGGTGTCGTCTGCAAATTTGATGAGTTCCCCATCTATCCCCTCGTCCAAATCATTGATGATGTTGAAGAGCACTGGGCCCAGAACAGAGCCCTGGGACACCCCACTACACACTTCCCTTCATGTAGATGTGGTTCCATTGAGGACCACACACTGAGTACGGCCAGTCAGCCAGCTACGGATCCATCTGGTGGTGATGCTGTCTAACCCGCATTTTTCTATCTTATCAAGTAGTAGATTGTGATCTACTTTGTCAAATGCCTTACTGAAGTCCTAGTAAATTATATCCACAGCATTCCTCTGGTCCACTAATTTTGTCACTTGGTCAAAGAATACAAGATTTGTCTGGCATGATCTGTTTTTGACAAACCTGGGTTAGCTTTTAGTAATGACTTTGTTTGCCTGTAGGTGTTCCCTGATTTGTTTGATTATCTTTTCCAAAATCTTCCCAGGTATTGAGGTCAGGCTGATTGGTCTATACATTGCTATACTTCTGCTGACTATATTATGCAAGGAAATAGGTAATCCAATCTTATTTTTTTATATTTGAATTTGACTGAATTTATATGTGATATATAGATCTTTTATAAGAATTACCTACTCATTTTCCTGGTTGAGTTAGTGTGAAATACAGTGTTAGACTAAAGCGTGAAGCTTAACAGATGGCTTGTGTTTTTGTTAATCTGTTTCTCAGACTTATAATGATAATGGAATGAGTAGAAATTTATACCCTATATTCTGAGATAATTTGGAGAAAACAGATAAAAATAAATGATTATTTCTTCTGAAATAACTATATTGCAGACAAATTCTTTAGAAGATGATCAAGATAATAAACTATCTGAATATATAAGTAAATCAAAAATAATTATATAAAAGACAACAGTTTAGCAGGATAGTTCTGATTAAGAGGCTTTATTAATTGGAAGAATAAAATTCATATTTAAAAGCATTATCTCATGTTTAATTTACCATAAGCTGCCTCTCACCAATGAGAAACTGAATAATTATTTTCACATTTTGATAATATATATTCATCTTTATTCTTCGTGTTATCATCAAACTTAACACTTTTGTAGTTGGTCATGTGAAGAAAGAGAGATTATAGGTCGAAACAGGCTTCCATATATTTTCTTAATCAGAAACTAAACATATAGTAATAGATCTAGAGTCTAGACATACCAATCCAATTAATAATGCATAATAGTTTTGTTTCTCATAAGTGCTACAATTTCTGGAATATAAACCACTTCAGAGCATTTTAAACTAGAAACAAAAAATTAATACTATTCTTATACTCAGTAAATATAGGATTACCAGATCAGTACATTGCAAAAATCTCAATGAACAGCAAATAGCAAATAATGAGTTTTTCTGTATTTCTTTCCTGCCATCTAATGGTCACCACGTTGTAATTTTGTGTTTGTGTGAAGGATGAGAACAGAATCATGGTGGATCAACAGGTTTTTCTAAAATGTTTTGATTGGATGCCAAAGGAACTAATAACATTGTTTTTGGCAACTCTTCATTTTGAATAACATAGTTTTCTTCCTACAGAGCTTTGTAAGATGCATGGATTAGAGGAGTATTTAATAACTTGAAATATTAAAACCAACTGTTTTCACTTCCTTTCCTAAGCATTGACAAACAAGCTCAGGTATTGCCCATTTGCCTCTTTCAAAAATTGGGAGTTTCCCTGGGCTGTACAATTTTCTGGGTCTTTAAATGTCAGGTTTAAAAGAGTTAAGTTGTGATTATTGTCCAAGATTTGGCATAAAAATAGATGAAAAATAGATGTTATATGACTGAAGTATAAGCAAAACTAAAATGACTACGCCAACATTATGAGTCAGAAGAAAAGCTTGGACAACCAGACCAGTCTTTCTTAAATACTTAATTAGAAAGCTATAAATTACCGAGCTAGTGCTCAATCACACTGGGGTTAATAATAGACGAGCACATGGTAAGCCAAGCTATAGGCAGAAAAGAAGGCTATGCTGTGGGGATTCCATAGTCTCTTTTCAGAGTGGAGCTATGGTGTTCAATCAGTGAAATTGACAATGTTAGCCATAAATGTTGCCCAGAGACTTTGGATTTCTTTCTTCCTGAACAATGCATTTACAAAAGAACATTTTCTAATTACGCTGGGAGCATGTATTTATACTTGTAGAATATGACATGTTTTATTTCCTAAATATACACCCAAAATTAAGGCACAGATCTCAATAATAGTTGTTTTTAATCCCCTTTGCAATCACAGACTCAAAACTGATGAAGAATATGCAATTATGATATGTTTTCCATGGTTCAGTTTTGTAACTATTCATTCTTCCACTTGTTGTAATCCCAGCCCAAAAACCAACCTGTGAATATTGGAGGTTCAAAACCTTGTTTTACAATAACAATTGGAGTCCTTTTATCTCTTCCAGAAGGATCAGTCTCAATGTAGTTTTTGGCTGAAATACATGAATATGCAAAGTAATACTGTAATAACATATCACAGCAAAATAGTCTTTATTTTTAGCTAATTTCTAAATCACTTTATTTAATTTATACATCATTCTTCCCCTTAAGAGGCTCCTAGAGCCCAAAAGAAGTATGAGAAATCTAGCATAAAGCTATTCTAACAAAATCATTAATGTTTGAAAATAAGGGTTTTTGTTTTTTTTAAAGTTCATTAGATAAATAATCAGCAAAATTAAAACAGAATGCTGAAGGAGTAATTGTTTTCCCATACACATAGATCTTGAATTGTTTACAATAAAGAGAGCATTCTGGGGATCAGCCAGACATCTGAAGAAAGAGTCCCATAACTGGACACTATTACTGAGATATTCCTACAAACAGAGCCAAATATACCAGTGGAACCAGAAAGAGGATCTCCCAGATTTTAGAGCACAAGCTGGGTGGTGTTGAATGAAATGATTTTTTAAAATATATCTAAGTCAAACTGCTGTAATTACGTATCTTACATTTTAAAAGAATTATCTATGATAAGCCGATCCTTTTTATAATTTAAAATTATCTAATTTTACTATCAATAACTGAACATTCTGACACAGCAGTTCAAAATCTAACATTAATTTTTATATTGTCCATGCAAATAATACATTCAACTAAAACTAAGCAAAATGCACAACAGTTTTACGCAGCCTACTTTTTTTCTTATATTGCATTAACCCCTCTTAACAAAGAATGGGCTGTCTATGACTGGGCTGATGGATAAGTTACTGTACTCCCCCCCCCTCTCTATATATATATTTCTGAGATTTTCGCAGGTGTTTGTATGTAGGTCTTTGGTTATTCGGGTTTTCTCCTGCGTAAAATTGGAAGTGTCTTGGCGACGTTTCAACGAAGTCCCCTTCGTCATCTTCAGGCTGGTGTTTTCAGCTTCGTGCTTCGAGGAGCAATGTGTGGTCTTAGCTGTTTCATCCTTTTAACTGCCAGTGGGGGTATGAACTGATTGGGTGGGAGCTTGGCTGTGTTCTGATTGGGTGGAGGTATGTTCTGATTGGTTAGGGGCTTGGCTGTGCTCTGATTGGCTGGGGGGTTGGCTGTGCTCTGATTGGCTGGGGGGTTGGCTGTGCTCTGATTGGCTGCATCATTAGCCACTTTAAACCCCTCCAATCCATACATGAAGCAAACTGACACCCACCATGAAGATGAGGCACGACCACGAACGCGAAGCCAAAAAATAGCAAGGCAGCCCACCATCTTGGTCCCTAACCAATCAGAACACACCTCCACCCAATCAGAGAGAGAGAGAGAGAGACTTGCTCCTATTGTTCATTTTAACTGTTATACTTTCAGTTGTATACATTAAAGTTCAAAGGGATTGTAAGACAATTGTCATATTAAAAGTGTTCCACAAATCAGAAGACAAATATGCATGGCATACAGTGGACTCTTTTGTCTCTTATCAGCAGGTAAAAAAAGAATAGGAGTGTAATTGTGTAATGTTTGCCAGTTTTATATTGTTAACATTTTGAAATATACATTTTGTATTGCAGTGAATTGATGTAAGAAAGCTAATATGGTATAGTTAGAGATACTAGGCTACAAACCAGGAGACCATGAGCTCTAGTTCTGCCTTAGGCATAAAAGCAGATGGATGATCTTCAGCCAAATACTCTCAATCATGGAAAGAAATCAATGGCAAACCACTTCTAACAATGTTGCCAAGAAAGTACATCCCATTTAATGAATGTTACTAGAGTCAAGACAACTTGAAGGCATACATACACAGACATGCACACAAAGATAAAAAGAAGATCACTGCCTTGCTAATGACAGCTTAGAGAATAGCAGCTTGAAACAAGTAGCGATGAGAGGCTGAAAATATCTTAAAGTGGGGATTAACATCATGCTAAGCTAAAGTGTGATTGGCTTATTTGTGGTAATATGTGATCTCAATCAATATAGTTAATTTATGGGTCAGTGTGTATTCAAATCTAGAACACTGAGTTAACACAGTACAGGTAATCCTCTGTTAATGATGGTAATTGGACCAGAATTTCAATTGCTAAGTGATGCAGTCATAAGTGTGACATCAAGTAATCATGTTGTTTAGCAACAGCAATCTCAAACACCCCCATTGCAGCAAAGTCAATAGGGAAACTGTCAGGAAGTTGCAAGTCCCAGGCAGCTCACAAGCAAGTTGGTAGGCAGATAAGGGACTGCTGCAGTCCAACACAAATGCGGCTGCTGCTGGGGACAGGATGGCATGCAACACACCTTACGTTCTGCTGTCATATGACCTTTGCCGTCATCTTGCTCCTGCTTCTGACGAGACATGCCTAGTCTAGCCTTTCAAAAAGCAGCTGCTGGCTGTATATGGCATATCCAGATCTCACTTTCTCCAAATTATGTGTAGCCTTCTTGTAAGGTTTTGGAAGGATTCAAAGCCTGGTGAAAAGGCCACACACAATTTGAACAAGCTTGGAGGAAAAGGCCTCGCATCATTAGCAGGTGCCTTGCAAAGAGTCAGCCTGGGGGTACCTCATTAGTAGCAAGACAGTGAAAGTGCAGGGCCAGCAAGGGTGAAAAGTGCAGGACACCCCAGAGGGCAGAGAAGGGGGGGGGAGGGACAGAGGGAGAAGAGTTGAAGAACCCCTGCAGTTGTAAGTGCAGCTGGCTGTGCCAAATGCATGAATTTGGATCACATAACCATAGAAGTGCTGCAGTGGCTGCAACAATCATTCATTCAGCACCACTGTAACCTCAGTCACTAAAGGAATAATTGTTAAGTGAGAACTTCCTCTATGGTTCAGTAAATTGTAAACCAGCATGTTGCATAAACATAGTTTAAAGGTCTCAACAATCAAGAGAAATTGATTCTAACAAATGTCAAGATATTCAGAGTAACAGCCAAAGAAAAAAACTTAAAATAATTTATTATAACTACAAAATGTAAGATCAAACAATGAACCATTTAACCAGTGATGTAAAGAGAACTTGCAGTTAAAAGACATCACAAACACAAGCAAAACACAAACAAAGCATCCTTACACAAACCTTATCTTTCAATACCGGTTTTCTTATTATTAAAAAGCAGTTTCTATTAAACTGCTATGTATTATCTATTAATATCTATTAATAATAAATCTATTATTTATCTATTAAACTGCTATTTAAACTGCTATTCTATTTTCCAAAGCGCCTGAAGGCAAGACAAGAAGCAATGGGTGGAAACTAACCAAAGAGAGAAGCAATCTAGAACTAAGGAGAAACTTCCTGACAGTTAGAACAATTAACCAGTGGAACAACCTGCCTCCAGAAACTGTGAATGCTCCAACACTGGAAGTTTTTAAGAAGAAACTGGACAGCCATTTGTCCGAAACGGTATAGGGTTACCTGCCTGAGCAGGGGGTTGGACTTGATGACCTCCAAGATCCCTTCCAACTTTATTATTATTATTATTATTAAACCATATATTTTGAAGGCATCATCATCATCTCAGCCTCTCGCAGAAAAAAACTGATTAACTGTAGATTTTTCACAGTGTAGTAACAGTTGTATGCAGCTGCAGCATATCTACCAAACAGGTGTTTAAAACACTGCTACCATTTGGAAAATACCTGGGATACCATATTTGGAATGCAAATTTAAACAACCTTTAGATGGCAGCAAACAGGAAGAGAAAGCTATAGTGCTTTGCTACCATATCTTTGGAGCACATATTAAATAGGCATTAAAAATAGAATTATTGATTTGCAAAACTGATTAAATTTATCTAATGAACAACTGAAAAAAATATGTAACAGAACTATGGTAAAGGATGATGGTGACTATACAAATGAATGTGTACTCTTCAAAAGAAGCAACTGCTATTTACAAAAATAGTTGGTTTGTCTTACTCATCTTCTACCGTCTTCTGTCTTCTAGGAATAAGTATAGTTGAATTAGCAACATACTTGAAAAAAATTATCTTATTGAAAACGTTTCTTTAGCTTAATAATCTTCTGAATTATTTGCTTTCAATTGTTACATTGACAGGGAATTATAGGTGCACATCTGAAGGGAAACACTGAACTTAAAATATGAGCATCCTGCAAATTAATCAACTATTTGGGTTTTTTTCCTTACCAGATTTAACTGATTCAGCACGTTCGGTTTCGTTAGCATCTTTGCCAATCCAGACAAATACCTTGGCATAACAAGGAAGAGAAAACCCCCCTGATATATTAGCTTTTGAAATGGAGTTTGGAAATCACTCTACAGATTAAAAACAGGAAACTTGTGTCCAGTTTTAAGCATTTTTTCTCATTTACTAAAAGACTACAGGTTGTACTTAACTTACTACCAATTGGGACCGGAATTGTCATTGCTAAATGAGGCAGTCATCAAGTAAGTTATGCTTGATTTTATTACTTTTTTGCCATAGTCATTAAGTGAATCATCATAGTTGTTAAGTAAATCACAGTCATTAAACGGATTCAACTTTCCCATTGACTTTACTTGTCAGAAGTCAGCTGGAAAGTTTTCAAATAGCGATCACATTACTCTGGGATGCTGCAACCATCATAAATATTTGCGAGTTGTAAAGCATCCAAATTTTGTTTATGTGACCATGGGGAAGCTGTGATAGTCATAAAAGTGACAGCCAGTTATATTCATTTTTTTCAGTGATTTCATAATTTTGAATGATCACTAAACAAGTAATCATAAGTTAAGGATTACTATACCTGCAAATGCATTCTCATGTTTTATTTTAGTATCAAATTGTACATTTATCTTCATGCATGAAGCATTGTCTGTTTATTTTGCTATGCAAACATATTATTCCTTCTTACATTTGAAAACCAACTATTTATTTCACAACTCATAATACAGACATATTCATTCAAGTCCTTCTCTTTCCAGGAAATACTTCTCCATTCTAAGAGTTTCCTTATTTACTTGATTAATACCATCTAATACAGGGGTGTCAAACTGCCGGCCCGCAGGCCAAATCGCACCCACCCTATTGCCTGCAATGGGGAAAAAGTTCTGATACATTGCATGACATCACGTGACATCAGGAGTTTGATATATCTGATCTAATAGGTTTCTGCTGGGTAGCTTCCAAAAGGTTAAAAATTATAATAAAAAAATATTAAAACATGAACATACAAACCCACAATATATAAAACCATATAAAAGCAATTAGTATTAAAGCATTAAATATTAAATTATAAACTTTATATAAAACATAAATAATTTTTAAAAAGTTTTCCTACGCCAGCATTTTAAATAAGGATTTGCCATTGGTTAAACATAATGGAATTGAGTAATATCAAATAAATCTCCTGTTCCCAATTTGATTTCAGTACCTAGTGCAAGTTTTCTTAAAAAGAAATCTCTATCTTACATTTCTTCCTCAACCACATTCTCACCACATGACATTTCCTCATATACTTAATAGTTTATTGCAATATTCTCTTAAACTCATCCATTTAAATAGTTCATTTTTATATTAAGTTTGTTGTGGTTAGGAATGAGCTTGGAATCAAATGGGTGAATATTATTTTCACTGTTTTTCTAGATTTTTTTAAAAAAATGAACAAACGCAGCTATCTAAGAATAGAAAGCAAGCACTGTGAAGAATTGTTTCTAGAGCTACCCATTTCCTCCTCTCCTTTTCTATTTGCTGGATACAGAAATTCAAAATTTGATTGCCTATCTTTACCTTAAATGACACAATTCATTCTATCATGCACACATTCTATATTTAGCTCTTGTATACTGTAGCTTCTGTCATACAGAATTCCTTTAGTAAGATAAGTATCTTACCTGATCCCAAGCGTCTAACAACATGACATCATCCTCAGCCAAATCTTCCTGAGTGAATTCTCCAGGGACTTCTTCAATCTATAGGAAATAATATTTTACTAAATCATATATTTATCTTATTAAAAATACCCATGTTAAACTAAAATATCTCCTTATTAATTAGATAAGTTAACATCACATATTATTTTAAGTATGACATAAGGTATATAATAACTAATAAAAAGGAAAAAATAGATAAGACTGCAAAAGCTGAAAAAGTAACATAGCTAGAAGGAGGCTGTGGTCATAGTCAAATGACATTAGCAATTCAGGTCAAGTAAGGGGAGAAAGTTGTCAAAAGCTAAGTATAATACTAATCAAACAATAGTTCATGTATCCTGCAAGAGGATATATGAATTAAAAGCAGTATACCAAAGTGGCTTAGCCAATACCCCACCATCTATAATTTCAGAGATTCATATATGAACAATCCAAACAATGTGATACACCTCTTTTTGGCCAGTCTAAACAGAGGACGATACATTAAATAAAAATATTCCAGTGGCATTATGATTACAGGCTTCAGTGAACATATATATACTCCAGATCTACTTTCATAAAAGATTTTAATACAGAATAAATAGCCCAATAAAATTAATTGGGCACCAGCTTACTGTACTTAAAAGAAAAAACGATTAATTAACAAATGTTCATGACAAAAACTTTTAGTAAAGAACATTATGTTTTTGTAAATGAGAACAGACGTGTGTGGGAATTTGTGTTGCACCTGTTATTTGACTCATGATTATAGTATTCACTTTTGATTAGTTATAATATAAGCCTACCATATGCAGAAACTGTTAAGATGTTCTCCTGCCCCATTTATATCATTAAGAGAATATTCTCATTAGATATTACAATTCTTATCATTCTACTTTAAACAAAGTTCAAAATTAGTAATTTGAAGAGTATAGAACTGAAATCTAGGCTTGAAATTTCATTAGAAAATCAGAAATATTAACCTTTTATTTTGATAGATTGTGTGTGTACAGTAAGCTTAAGTAAAAGATAAAAATGTTTCATTTGTTCTAAATTTTGTTCTGATCATTCTGGCCACATAAAAATATTCTAAAGGACTTGCACACTTTAAAATCATCTGCATTTGACTCAAGTTTTA
Organism: Crotalus tigris; assembly: GCF_016545835.1. Lineage (NCBI taxonomy): Eukaryota > Metazoa > Chordata > Lepidosauria > Squamata > Viperidae > Crotalus > Crotalus tigris. The sequence continues at coordinate 134,878 of NW_024096692.1, forward strand.
GATGACAGAATTCTTAAAGAATGCAATTGTTTTACTATATTTCTAAAGTCATTTTATATAACTGTATCAAGAATACTAAAGCTAAACATCTGGCTTATATTTAGAATATTGCATATCTCTTTGATCAAATTTAAATAAATGTACCATATAGTAGCTTAGTGAATGAAGTTTGAATGTCAACAGGAAGAAAACAAAAATTGAAAATTAATGTGTAGCATACCAATATCATTCTATCATGCACAAGGCAGCAACATCTGTGGAAAAGGCCACTTTAGCTGACTGTGTTCAGCAGGTCAGCGGTTCAAATCTCATCGGCTCAAGATTGACTCAGCCTTCCATCCTTCCGGGGTAGGTAAAATGAGGACCCAGATTGTTGGGGGCAATGTAAATATAAATATACATTGCTTACTGATGTACTCCGCTTAGAGAGTGCTTGCACTTAAAGCGATATATAAGTCTCATAAATAAATAAAAGAATCAAAATAGGCAAGATGACAGTACAGCATTGCAATTGAAATCCTGCCTCTCTGAACATGAGATGTAATATTAATGCACATAAAAAAGGAACAGGATTGTTTCCACCATCATTTTGCCTGGGGTACCCTCTCTTCCTTAAGTGCCTAATATCTGAGTCTTTATAAAATATTATTTTATATTTTATGCTCCTGCAAAAATATTTTTATTTATTTCCAACATATACAAATAGATTTGTTAAGCCTAAGAAATAAACAACCATAGTAAGCCAGAAAAATTGTGTGAAACTTACTATAAATCTGCCAGTTTTATTAGAACAACCATATAGACGAGGTGGATGATCTTCTGACTCAGATTGCAAATGGGGTGATGATTGGTATTGTTTTTTTCCACCAAGTACAGTCCAAAATTCCTCTAAAAAGTAACCACACAAAAATTCTTTGGTAAATTACCCTGCAGGAATTAAATCTTAAGAGACTATCTTTCTGGTTGCCATGTCATGTCGAGATTTTTATTATTATTATTATTTGCACACTCACGGGGTTCATGACCTTCTTCAATTCTTGAAGTTTGACATTTTAGGATACCAGCTACATACTTTGCACCTTTTTCTTCTTCCTTGCTAGCTCCTTTACCAATCCAAGTATACCCAGACTTAGTTGGCAATTTCAAAACAAAAACATCATTGGAATTCAATGAAATTGCATCAACATCAACCTGAGATAAAGAAAAGATAGATTCATTTTTTCTGTTTGCCCTCATTTCTGAATTTTATATTATATGCAAAATTCATTTTTTTTCAAGCACCATATGCTTGAACTAAGGAGCTAAGTCTTTGAAATCAAACACTATGTAAGTGAAGCACAAATTATCAGTTATAATCTTAAGAATAATTAATCAGGAAAAAAGTTTACCATTACACACAGAAAAAAATAATCATAAAAATAAGAAAACATAACAGATTCAATGTAACAAGCAAATCAGAAGTATTTCATGAACTTTAAATATATCAATATTCTAACGATGGCATCTTTTGGGGGGAGGAAGTGAGAAGAAGGTATTTGTGTTTAATTAGACTTGTCCTTAGTTTATCAGGGTGTAGTTTGGAGACAAGTTGGTGTTTACAGCACTGTAAATTAAAATATGAGTTGTGGTCTCACAGGCACAAGGAATATAGGGAGATCTTAAGCAAAGAACTGTATTTTCTCAACTGCATTCATCTCAATTGTTTTGTTCTGTTATTTGTTTTGATTACTCAAAGTTTATTTTATTCCATTTTATTTTTGTACTTTTTGTACTCATTTGCTATTTTTAAAGGTCTGTGCATTTTTAAAAAAATATTTTCCCCAATGTTATTTCTTTTATAAAATGATATTTTCTAATACAATTTTATGCATTATTTTTATTGGCTGAAACTTCCCAAAATGTGTATTCAATATACTGTATGGATATTTGCTGACTGAATGCAGATGAGTTTAAACTGCAATTTTACTGAATTTGCTGGAGTAGTTTATATCAACAAAGAAGCATAAATACCAAAAGTACAAGTCTGAGACAGATCTGTATGAAAATGCCTGACCCTCAGTCTGGATGCCAAGTAATTATCTGGTTACAGAAAGAACAGATTTCTGAATGGGAATTTGTTACCTCTACGATCCTGGTGATGGCTCCAAGGTTTCTGCGAATTTGGAACAAGCGGGTCGCAGCAGGGGGTACTTGGCCAGTTGCCTTGGAGGTCCCATCCTTGTAAACAATGAGTGGCCTATCTTTGAACAAACTCAACAAATGTGGAGGTTCCTTGCCTTGGCTCACTCTAATCTGCAGAATATTTTAATACAAAAGAATATTTTAATACAAAAGTGCAGGGACATATGGGCAAAATCTATTGCCCAGTGCTAGCCTCAAAAATAGTTCTTCATTGCATTTTGGCAGGAATCATTTCTTGAATAATTTAAGCTTAAAATAGGATTTAAAAATGTAAGCTTTAAAATAAGATTGTAGCAGCATGTACTACAGTTATAGAACTTTAACCCTGTCCTCTCTCCCACCATAGCAACAGTATGACAGGCTTGCAACAATTTAAATATTCCCTTAAGTAAAATGGAGTGAGTGTATCTGTGTGTGATTCAGGAAGATTTGCATGCAAATTCAGAAGAAAGCAGGGGTGTTTACCACACATACTGTAGGAAAACCCTACATCTATTTCAAGAAACGTCTTTAACATTCCCTCAGCGCTGTCTGTTCTTCAAACACTGCAAAAAATAATCTAAACAAATTGCCTTGCTAAAGACCTAAGACATTTTTTGAACATTAGCAATATATATGAAGAGCAATGTACACTTTTCAATCCATATTATTAAAAATGTGGAAAACTGATTTGGCCAAAAAATTAGCACAATAACAAAGAGCTTTGGAAAACTGATTTCTAGATTATACTAAAATATTTATTTTTTTCCTAAAAGATTACCTTTATCTGGCAGGGGAACTTAATAAAGAATCTCTTCCAACTCTATTACTCTGTTCTGTTATTCTTTCTATGGTCATGTGTATCCATCCCATCAAGCCGAAAGAAAGTCCAGAATGGTTAGGATCTCCTGCCACAGGCAGGGGGTTGAACTTACAGTGTTTCTCAACCTTGACAATTTTAAGGCATGTGGACTTCAACTCCCAGAATTCCACAGCCAGCATTGCTGGCTGTGGAATTCTGGGAGTTGAAGTCCACATGCCTTAAAATTGTCAAGGTTGAGAAACACTGAACTAGAAGATTTCCAAGGTCCCTTCCAACCCTATTATTTTATGTTCTCTGTATATACTTAAAAATACTTGCATTGCTCTTTTTTTCCTTCAGAATTGTCTTTATGGCCAAGAAGTGTACAATCTAGCATTTGACATAGGAGAAACAGAAAGGCAGGCAGGAAGCAGTCTTTCTCAACTACAGGACTCTGTTCCTAGAATGTATGGGTGCTTTCCAAGATATTACTCTTTTTTCAGGCTATTTGTGTACTGTGTTTTTATATATCTACTTGAATTATTTTAAGTAACTTGGTTGGGTTATAATGCAGTTTCAAAAAGACAATTTGAAGCTGGCTAATTGTACCTTAAAGTAAATCAGCTATGAGTGAAGGAAAAAGAATGATAGGTAGAAACAACACAAGAGAAAAAACTACTTCACAGGTCAAGGAAGGAGTGATTCTTTAAAATGTATTGTGGGCATCATATGTTTCATAGGCACTGAAGAGTATCAAGGCTTCTCTCAACAATCTACATTGGGTGGCAGTTTCCTGTGAGTGTTGCAAACTTTCAAGCAACATACACAATACTATACGGTATTATGGCTTACTAGGAATTTGATATATATACTAATTCCTGGTTTCTCACCAGGCTTCCAAAGTGAGAGCTGTCTAAGCACATAGTATATCTCCTCATGGAGCTTGCCTTAGATTTGGTGTGGGAGGGGGACAGCCAAATAACTGAAATACGAATTGGAGAGAGAAGAGTGAGCACAGACGAGGTTTGATGTTTCTCTACATGCTACAAATGAAATTTCATCTTGCACAACACTAATCTCTCTCAAACAACCTTTTAAATGCTGTTTTGACATTTGAAATCTCTACAATTTTAGTCACACTTCTAGTGTGAGATTTGCCTTCTCTTTTGTTGGTCCTCATATGGTTTAGTACAGGGGTCTTCAAACTTGGCCCTTTTATGACTTGTGGACTTCAACTCCCAGAATTCCTTAGCCAAGCACATTGGCTGAGGAATTCTGGGAGTTGAAGTCCACAAGTCATAAAAGGGCCAAGTTTGAAGATCCTTGGTTTAGTATTACTATGGACTCATCCTCCCAACTTGCATTTGCAAGACAAAAACATTCTTGTTCTAGCTGACTGTAGACACATGTATAATTACTTGATAATTATTATTGTTATGTTTTGCTGGTTTCTTAATTGTTATTATCTGGCCTTGTTTTACCTGGTTACTTTGTTGTATGTAATCCAGAGTTTCACCATGGAGACATTTAACAATGTCTTTTGGAGATTCCCAGGAAAACACAGCACAATACTATGTAGAACTTAACATTTGGAGTTTTATATTTGTTGTAAAAATAGGCAGCAGTGCCATCTGGTGACTAATAACTTAATGGCATTCTAGATTACCTAGTAAGGATTTTAAAAGATCTGTTCCTTTTCAAAATATAATTAGGACATAAAATAATAGAGTTGGAAGTTTTCTAGTCCAACCCCTTACTTGAGCAGGAGACTCTATACCATTTCAGATAAGTGGCTGTCCAGTCTTCTTAAAAGCATCCAGCAATGGGACACCACAATTTCCAAAAGTTAATTGTTCTCACTGTTAGAAAATTTCTCCTTGCTTCTAGAGTGCATCTCTCCTTGATTGGTTTCCATCTATTGCTTCCTGTGCCTTCTGATGCTTGGGAAAATAGGTTGACTGCCTCATCTTTCTGGTAGGCCCTCAAATATTGAACACTGCCATCATGTTTCCCTAGTTCTTCTTTTCATAGACCAGACATACCTAATTCCTGCAACCATTCTTCATAGATATTATTCTCCAGACCCCTAACTGTTTCTTTAAGTGTAACAAAGTAAGGGGATACTTTTGTTCTCTGTAAGGAACAAGCAGCATTAAAAATATCTAAAAAAATATCTATGTAGACCAAAAATGAATTAATGATCTTACTGAAACTAATTAGAAAAATATGAACATATTTGGTATGTAATTTAAAAGTAGTTTAAATTACATACCAAATGCTGCTGCTTTACTTGTTATTTTTCTCATGTTTCCCAAGTTTGCACCATTAAGATTTTCATATTTCCCAATAGAGTTCCAACCTGGATAGCGTGTCCATCAAGAGATCGATCAAGTTGGACAGTTAAGAATGCTGAATGAGTAAGCTCATCTTTAGTTGCATGAGCTCCTTGCCTGTGGACAGAAGAAATACAATTAAAGATTGTCTCATTTCAAACCAACCTCCCCCAAGGTTATATATATAGCATAACTCTGTTTTGAGTCAACAAGCATAAAGTAGTGGGGCTAGAATACATTTGGGGAAAAAAATGAAATCAAAGAAATACAAAACATATAAATAATCTTATAGATCATCAACAATTTAAGGATTATTATCAATGTAATATGTCTATAGTAACAAAGGGATTATGTTCCCTGTAGTAATAGAAGTGACACTGGGAAATCCTGAATTGTCATAAAAGTATGCAGCTTGCTATACTATGATAATTTCTTTTTAGATCTCATTGCATTACAAATGTATTACACTTCACAGTTTGAGTGAGGATACCAAAAGTCAAAGGACTGAGGCAGTGTATCGCCCATCTAAAACAATGTTAATCTTTACTGTAAGTGGAGTTATTCTGAGAACAAAACTAACAAGTTTTCTCTCACTGTGGTTTTCAGCTGCTTGCCTCTCTTGCATAAACCAGGTGGAAATTAATCCAATTTAAGAAATATTTTTCCAGATTTCAGGGATAACCAGGTCCTTCTATCTAGGCCAGGGGTAGGCAACCTTGGCTCTTTTATGACTTGTGGCCTTCAATACCTAGAATTCCTGAATAAGCCATGCTGACTCAGGAATTCTGGGAGTTGAAGTCCACAAGTCATAAAAGAGCCACAGTTGCCTACCCCTGATCTAGGCCATGAATAATTCAGCCACAATTGTTACATTTCTAAGGTGACCAACCGTCCTCCTTTAGGGAGGACAGTCCTCCTTTTGTAAGTTCTGTCCTCGCTCGAAAAGTGTCCTCCTACATGTCCTCCTTTTTGATATTTGAAGACTAATCTGCAGGCTTTTTTTTTCTCATAGAACGCTCAGAACGGCATTCCGGCACCTTTTTTTGATGGTTTTTTTCCAACTTTGGCATGAGCTGTGCTACTCCCCCTATTGGCTTTCGAAAGCCAATAGGAATTGCTGCTGAGCGCACCAAAACACCCGGCCAACAAACTTTGCACATGCAAGTTGTCTGCAGTGAAGGTGAATTGTCAGGAACTTTGCATCCCTCCCTGCTACCCAACTACGCCATCTCCTAGTTAGTTCCGAAGATACCTGGAGGAGACTGGAGCGGTAAGTTTCTCTTGATCTTCGGCTTTGCTAGGGTAATAATGGCTGCAGGCACAAGAGGCAGGGGCGGCGGGGCTGCTGTGGGCGGGGATGTGAGGGGCGGCAGTGACGAGCTGCCCCCCATGCTGTGGGAGCCGCGGGACCCTCTCTATACGGGGCTGCGGAGGGTGGGTGGTGGTGCTGGCAGGACGGCTGCAGGAGGGGTGTGTCGACAGCAGGCTGTCCCCCAGAGCCAGCGCGGCTGGTGCTTTGGGAGCCGTGGGGCCCGCTCTACATGGGCAGCAGTGCTGGTGGGGCAACTGTGGACGGGGGCGCGGTGGGCAGTTGACCTTCCATGGGCCAGGCCAGCTTTTATGATATATTTTTCTTCAATTTATTTGTGTCCTCCTTTTCATTGTAAAAAAGTTGATCACCTTAACATTTCACTGTTCTTTTCCCCTTTCATTCATATCAGAAAAGCAAGGGTCAGCTGCTTTCTCTTTTGTGAGCATGATTTTTCAGCACTGGTGGGCATAAAAACAGTTTTGCATTCTTTCAGTCAGAATATGAACTGGAGTAAACTCTTGTCAATTTCACTCAGTTAAAACAAAACCAAAGGAATAGACAGCAGTCCCCCAAAACAAAAAGGTCAATATTTCCTTTTTGGTAGGCATTCAGCAGCCCAATACAAAAATGGCTGTTAAAGGCAGAGTAGAGATACAGCTTCATATCAACCAATTAGAATGAAGACATTTGTTTAAAAAAATGGAATGAGGTATCGGCAACCATTTTTGATGCCGCTCAGAAAACTCAGGTGAAGGTCCTTTTCTGAGAAAGCTGAGAGCTGACAGAGAATGATGTCATCCATTCCAGCCATCCCAAAATAATAGGAGGTCCATCCTTGTCCTAAGATAAGCTGAAGTACAGAACTATGCTTAGTATGACTCTCTATGCCTGCAGAAACCCAAAGTTTTTGGACAGACTATTCAAATCATATTAACACAGTAATAGCACATTAACTAAACATACCATGTGTAGATAATCTTGCCCTTAGGGTAGGTATACAATACGATGTAGCAGTCACCACCATAAAACTGCCCATAGCTACCCGGTTCTATAGGGATTCTGCCATTACTTTCAACTCGCCAAATCTAAGAAAAATAAGGTATCAATGGGAAACTACTGTACACAGCTTTTGTAGATCCTCAAACAGAATTTTTGATACACTATTATTTCCTGAGTGATAATCTGTCTGAAATCTTTCACAGCAGAAATAAGTATATTAAGGTATAAGCTTAAGATTTTTTTTTGTATTTAGATACATTAAGGCACACTTATAATTTGATACTTAGATGTCAAAATAATAACTCATTCACATTTACTTAATTCAGATTTGGTACCTCAGACATCTGTGAGGAAAATAAAAAAAAAATAGTATCCTACATTACAACCCCTTAAATGGTCTTTTATTTGTGGCTTGACCAGTCTATAGGAACACTAATGAGGAAATCATTCATGTTATGTTTTGTTAAGAAATCACACAGTATAATAATTCTTATCTTCCTATGTAATATGTTAGAAGGGGAGAAATTACCAGGTTTTTTTTAAAAAAAAAAAAAACCTGCAAGAGATTCTGCAAATGACAAAATCCTTTTTCCAATTCATTGAATTCGGGTTCTAGATATCTTGGGAATTCAATGGAAATTTTAAGAAGCATAAAATTGAATGAATGCTATTAGAACAAGAGTGCAAGATAATTTGTGTCTCGGATGCATTTCTGAAGGTCGTATCTGGTTCATTGATCGGAAGTGTGATAGGTAAAGAAAATAGATTGAACCTAGTTAATGCAGTGGTTCTCAACCTGTGGGTCGGGACCCCATTTGGGGTCGAATGACCATTTCAAGGGGGTCGCCAAACAAGGCTGTCCGCCATTTTTTCCCCCTTTTCTTTGGCCACGCCCCTGGCACCCGGTGATGTATAAGTGGTTGGGGGTCACCACAACATGGGGAACTGTATTATGGGGTCACGGCATTAGAAAGGTTGAGAATCACTGAGTTAATGCAAGGAATATTCTTTGCTGTAAAAAGAATAGTACAATTAAATTTGTCTTTCTGCATATCTTGCAAATTCTTAATCTTATTAACTTTAATCCTCAGAATATAAGCATGTCTCACTTCCGTTCTTTAATTAATTATAGACATGGGAAGTGATCATCACTGGGAATGATGCATGCAGGGATGGCCAGGGGGGAGATGTTTTTCTCTCTCTTCTTTACCCCTCCCCTGGTGTTTTTCTCTAACAGTTGGGGGGAGGATTTCCCCTTAATACGGTACCAAGAAAGCTTTTCTGAAGTCTGGGTGGGGAGGCAGAAGTGAAAGAACAATCAATTGCCCTTCCCGTGACTCAAGGATCCAAAATAAAGTTTGCCCCACTTGCACTTGTTAAATAGTTAAAGCATTGTGCTAAAATGTGTCCGTGTATCTCGCAGTAAAGTTTTATATTTACGAGCCAAAATACTTCCATTAAAATGTGAATTGTGAGAGTGTCTGGGATAAAAATATTATAAAAATACCATCATAAAGCAAAACAACTGAAACAATAAGTATTACAATTTGACAGCAACATAAGGTCAATATGCATAAATACCTCCACTTTCCCAGAGCCATCATCTATCATGTTGTGCTGGGCTGCCATTTGGGGAGATTCATGTAACTTGCTAGCATCAAATTCAATTGGTTCAATTCTTGCCACTCTCTCCATGACATGCACTTTTCCAAATCCATTGCTTTGATCTTTGTCTTTCCAGTCTTTAAAGAACTGTTTGAAGATGGGTGTCTCACCTCCTTCTGGAAGAATCTGAATCTGTATATCAAATCATAGAATTATATAAAAAAATTGAAATATGTGTAATTACCAGTACTATTATTTTCCTACACTATACGAAAATAATACCAGACAGTACTTGATACAATCTCTAAATATGCCCTAGATCATAGAGAGATTGGATCATATTCCTTTGGGATTTTAGCAGGTTTTAAAATAAACAAACAGAAAACAATAATGCTTACTAAGAATATGGTCCCATAGGACTGTGATATATTGACTAAAAAGTCTGGTTTTAGGGTTGAGAAAAAGGTAAAATATCTGGAGGTCATAATGACAAATACAAACACAAAACTGTTTCAAAATAACTATGTGCCTCTTTGGAATGATATTAAAAAGGATTTATTAAGATGAAATAAACTGCATTTATCACTACTGGGTAGAATTTCTGTCTTACAAAAGATGTTTTTTTTGTTTTGTTTCAGACATTACCAATACTTGCAATTGATACTCCATTTAAACAATGGCAGAGGGATATTTCTAAATTTATATAGTAAGGGGGAAAAACCAAGAATTAAATATAAACTATTGCAAGATGCTAAGTAAAGGGGGGTTTGACTTTACCAGGTTTGAAATTGTATTTTGATGCTTGTTGTTTGGTTTAGCTAAAGGAGTGGATGAACCTCCAGAATAAGGGCTACTTGATTAAGATTTGGATGGCAGTTATTTATGTTATTATAAGGTTAAAGTAAATGTTGATTTTAACAACCACTTTGTTTGACGTGCCATTCTAAGAGTCTGGAATAAATATAAAAATTATTTTCTATGAAAATGCCTCTTTGGGTGTCCCCTCAAGAAGCTTTTTTTAGAAAAAAATGGTGGTGAAGCTGGACTGGTGGACTTACGGTAAAACAATATCATTTAATCTTGGCATTAACAGAGGGATAGAATCAAGATCACATGAAGTATTAATACCACTTTACAATGCCTTGGTAAGGCCACACTTGGAATACTGCATCCAGTTTTGGTCACCACAATGTAAAAAAGATATTGAGACTCTAGAAAGAGTACAGAGAAGAGCAACAAAGATGATTAGGGGACTGGAGGCTAAAACATTTAAGGAACAGTTGCTGGAATTGGGTATGTTTAGTTTAATAAAGAGAAGGACGAGGGGGGACGATAGCAGTGTTCCAATATCTCAGGGGCTGCCACAAAGAAGAGGGAGTCAAGCTGTTCTCCAAAGTGCCTGAAGGCAGGACAAGAAGCAATGGATGGAAACTAATCAAGGAGAGAAGCAACCTAGAACTAAGGAGAAACTTCCTGACGGTTAGAACAATTAACCAGTGGAACAACCTGCCTCCAGAAGCAGTGAATGCTCCAACACTGGAAATTTTTAAGAAGAGACTGGACAGCCATTTGTCCAAAATGGTGTAGGGTTTCCTGCCTGAGCAAGGGTTTGGACTCGATGACCTCCAAGGTCCCTTCCAACTTTATTACTACTATCCTATACTCAAATCTAAGGAAAAGAGCTAGAATCAGAAGGACAGATCTGCCATTAGTTTACATATTTACAATTGAAAGAAAGATTTAAATTAGACAAAAAGAGTTATAGTTTGACTTTGTCAAAAATGAATTGAAAATCCTACTGTGTGGTAGTGATGAACATATTATTACTAAGGTTTATAAAACATTATTGAATTTGAATTTGGAAAGTGAAGATGTAAAACATTGTATGATTCAGTGTGAAAAAAACTTTGAATATAATGTAAAGCTTGAACAATGTAACTGTAGGCAAGCTAGAAGCACATGGCAGTTCTAATGCAAGGGGTGTTCATAGGTTGACAGTAAAGCTTGAACATTGGTAAAATATGTTGGCGAAAGGTTTAAAATTTACATTAAATTATATTTTGAAAGAATTTTTTTATAAAATGATGTATTGTTGATATTTAACACCAGATAAGTTATCAAGAATGTATAAAAGTACTTTAAATGAATGTTGGAAATGCAAATGTAAAGAAGAGACTTTTTATCATTTGTGGTGGACATGTGATAAAGGAAAAAAATATTGGAGTAGGACTCATATTTTAATATAGAACATTCTTAAAATGACTTCCGCTTTCGGATCGAGGCATGTTCAGTCGTACGAAGAGACCTCTCTCTTTGTCGGCTGTTTTCCCTCCACCGGTAGACCCTTATGTGAGTCTTAAATCGCCCTGGAGGGCCGACTACCATCAAGGAGGCTTTTGCTTGGCTGAGGTGGAGCAGCGGCTCCTCCTGCAGTCCGAGCTAACTCCGTAGAGCCGACGGAGAAGAAGATAGGCAAGTAAAATGGCCGATCACTTAGCTGTGACAGCTGAAGTCAGAAAATCAGCATAAAGAACCACCATGGTGAATCCGGGTGAGACCTTTCCTCCCTTTCTCTATCCTGACTATTTGCCTGTAAAAAGTTTTTGATCACTTCCCTGTCTTAAGAGAGCAGTGTCTGTCTACTTGGGAAAGAAAGTTTTAAAACAACTAAAATAGTTAAAAGTTTTATTGACTACTCGATTTTTCTCTTTGAATACCTAGGGGCCCTGAAAAAAATAAAAAAGAAACGCTATATTTTTTACTTTATCTATTATACTGGAGACACCCGCTTTTGCTTTTTCTGTTTCCAGAAAGAGATAAATTTTTACCTATTTGGAAGAGTTTACAGTCCACTGAGGACATCTTGTGGCAAAAAGTGCCATTACAACTGTATTTTCTTTTGCTATTTGAAAATGAATTTGACCTTCAAATGACAACAAAAGGGAAAAGATAAAAGATTTGCAACAGCTGTGGTGAATTTGCTTATTAGAATTTTGGAGGTGGATATTTGTTGACCTTTTTGAAATATAACCTCCACTAAAAGATCAAAGACTATTCTTAATCAAAGACTATTTCACCATTGAAATGGAGGAAGCTTATCTACAGCTCGACTATGAACTTATATTGGAAAAGATTTTGGAAACTACAAACTATATGAAAGCTTATATCAAATCTTGGAGAAAAATCAAAGATGATACTAGAGAACCACAAATTGACTTTCAACCATCGGTTCAAACTATAGCCCAAAGAATAATGGAGGAAGAACACAGTAACCCTAGAGAGGTTCCTACTCAACAAGATATACAATTGAACGAGACAGAGGAACTGCACTTACAATTTAATTATGAACTTACAGTAGAAACTACTAAGCAAATTAATTCTACACAATCTTACTTACGACCTATGGAGAACATTGATGATCAAAGAATAACATTAACTCAGCTATTTGATCTCCCAAAAATAACAGAGCTTGACATTCAGGTACAAGTTATTGAAAATTGTGATAATGTGGACAATCAACTAGCAACTACAATAAGGAATAAAACTGACTATACTATTCAGACGATATTGGAAGAAAGAGAAGAGAATTTTGACTATTTTGATATATTGAGAAATAGCTTTACCCAAATGTTGAGGTTTGATGATGCAGAGGCTTTATTATGGAAACCGGTTTGGCATAGAAAAAAAGCTAGAGTTAGGTTTAAAAATGTGGCTTAAAATTCCACTGAATGGGTTAAAAAGGTTGTTGACACTTGGATTGTTTTAATAACAAATGAAATAGGTGATTTTGTAAAAGGTTATTTTTTGTAACAATATTTGGTATTAGAGATGGTAAGTAGTTGGAGGGGTAAATTTTACTTAATTGATTGATAGAATATATATTTAAAATAGACATAAATGTAGTTTTTTGGACATATCTTTATTTTAACCAAGATAACTATTTGTAATAGAGGGAGAAGACGAGGTAAATTTGTGATAAGAGAAGTAATAGTATTAATAAATGATGCATTAGTTTAAGCAATAGGCTATATCTAAAAAAATGTAAGGATGTTGCTTTTAGGGATAATATATTTATATTTATCTTAGTTAGAATCATCATGATAGGGAAAAGAGAAATGAGAGATGCCCAAAGTGTTAATATGTCTATATAAGTTTAATTGGAATATGGTAATTTTCAAAATAGTAAAGCTTAAAAACAGGACTTGGATTCTTATAATTGAAATGTGATTGATGACCGATTGGATTGATTGAGCTTTTTTTATAAATGTAATAATTTTAATTGGTAAAATAATATGTGGGAAATAGAAAGGGAACTTTTAAGGAATTAATCTGTATGATATATGTATGATTTTGTTCTTGGATAATTGATAGCCCAATCACCACGTTGTTTCTCAAGCACTTTTATGTAAAAATGAAAAAAACCAATAAAATTTCTTCATAAAAAATAGAACATTCTTAAAGTGAATATAAAGATAAAACCAGAAACTTTTCTTTTGGGTTTAATGGAAGAAGACTTGGAAAAAAAATTGGAACTTTGATGTTATATATGTTGATGGCAGCAAGACTACTTTAAGTATAAAAATGGAAGTTTCATCCCCATATTGAATGAATGGCTGCAAAAGCTGATGGAGATGACTAAATTGACTGTTTTGATAAAAGAAAAAAATGTAAGGACTTTTGTTTCTACTTGGAAGCCGCTTCTGGACTTTGTGCTTGAGGTGGAAAAACACAAAACTTTGATTTTGGTTTTTATTGATTAGATAGATTTGTTGATATAGAAATGGCTAGTTTATATTACTATGTGAAATAAAAAGTTGAGGTTTGATGTTACTATCTTATTTTACTGCACTAAAGGGAGTCGGAAGTCAACGCCTTTTTTTCTTTTTCCCTTCTTTTCTGCACTCTTCCCTTCCCTTTCCCTCCCCCTATCTTTCCTATTATTTGTTTTTGTATTTTTTGTATTTTTATATTATAAACAAATAAAAAGGAGTAATAGATAATATTGGATCATATTCCATAATATTCTGGAATAAAAACAAGACTGTAGAATTATTTCAAATCTACTCATCATGTGTCGCAGCCAATATTGGTTGGCTTTCTTCTTAATGATTTGAACGCTATCAAGGGGCTTATGAACTGACCAAAATACAACTGGTACTACTGTAGATTTCTTCCAAATATTTGCAATCTCTAGTTCCAAACACCAGTATTTTGTAATAGTTTCTCATTCCTTCTTTTCAGCCTTAGTCTCTTGGAATAGCTTCACTGATAAACAAATTATAGTTATTTTCAATGACAATGATATCGGTTTAATATCTTTCAGGTAATCAATCTAAAGATAACAAAATATACATTTTTCTCTGTCATTTTTAACTACATTATAGTGAATTCACATCACAAGTAATTCTCATTAATAGTGAAGCCATAGTTTTTAATAAATGCTGAGGTAATATTTTGCAAACTCAATCATGCTTTTTATGATAATCAATCTGTATTATTTCACTATATTCAGTTTTATTTGTTTCATTCTTATCTCAGCATCTATTTTCTAAACTAGTATTTCCTATTTGGGCTTAATGATGTTTATATATAGGATCTGTGCCTGGGCAACAAAAAAAAAAATTATTCCTCTTTTCTTTTTTTTTTTTTTATTGAACATTTTTATAAATTTTTACAAAAAAGACAAAAAAAACAGAAAAACAGAAAAAAATACAACAATTCAAAAACAAAAAATACAAAATACACAAAAAACTAAATATAACATCCCCTTCCACACACACCCCAGAACACCCCCCCTTCCCCCCCCGAGCTTCCCAGAGCAGAATATAGGCTTAATTAAAAAGGAATTAGAAAATATATATGTAAAAAGAAAATGAAAGTTTAAAACTAGGAAATATATATATATATATATAAATTATAAAAAGGCAACATGATATTTTTTAATATCCAATTTAAATTGTATAAATTCTATCCATTTATCCCAAACAGCAAGAAATTTCTCTTGCGTTTGACCCTTTAAAAAAACCGAAATCTTTGCCATTTCCGCCAGATAAGACACTTTGGAAAACCATTCCTGCAGTGTAGGCAAGGATTCCTTCTTCCAATATTGTCCTACTAACAGCCTTGCGGCTGTGATCAAATTTAACATCAATATAGCCTCCTTTGTATCACAATCAATAGTTATACCCAACAAAAATAACTGCGGAGTAAATTTTACCCTCCTTTTAAAAATTCTCTGGATATTCCACCATATCTTAATCCAAAATGCTTTTATCTCTTTACCCTCTTTTCTTTTTTAATGTACCATTCCTAATCCATTACCATATTCTAGTACTGTCCAATTATCCATTAGTATTTTTCAAAAAATGTTTATTGAGTGCTTTAATTTTCAATTTTTCTAATTTTATTTTTAGTTGTTGCTTTTTATAGTCATGTCTAAATACCATTTGTGCAAATAGTTTTTTCTGAACCATTCTCCCCAACCAGTCCATGGAAAAAATATCTTCCATGAAATCAACCTCTGGTGCCAAAAGATTGGGGACAACCACTGTCTAATAGTAATCATTAAATCATTTTTTCCTCTGTAGCTTGCATGCAATTCATCAATCCTAGGTACACTCCAATTTTTTATTTTTTTACAATTTCTGAACCATTTTTCTCTTTAAAAGTTTACTCTTTTCTCTTTAATTCATTTTCAGTAATGTAACTCTATTCTATCCTTTTGTTGTTTTAAATGGGATGATCCCATGGTTGTCCCAAAAACATTGCAACATTGTTTTAAATATTTATATTTATATCAACAATATTTATATCTAAATATATTTATTTATATTTATTTTAATTTTGCTTAGATTTACAAACATTATTTCACTCTGATGGTACTTGGAGTCAATATTCCTATAGAATTTATCTTGATTAGCTCTAAATGTTAAATGTTGTTTGAATTGGCTTTTATGACAATTATATTACTTGGTGTGGTTTTTTTCTGATAATAATTCTGATATAATTCTCTGTATTAGTCCTTGATTATGAACTGTGGTTTTGATTCTGATGTTGCCCTGCTTTTTTAGGTCAATCATTCATTTTATTTTGATTGCCGATGAGCAAAACAGATCTTTAAAAACCAGAATCACCTTTCACTTGCCAAAAATCAAGGTAATTTTTAGAATCAGTTTCAACTGTTTGTTTTTTCCTGTTTTCATAGTTTTAGATTCTGCAAACTGCTCAGATCTTCCTGTACTTTTTTCAGTTTCAATTCTAAGTGAACTTTCCAATCAGGGTTTTTTTTTTTTCATTTATTTTTGTTCCTTACTTTCACATATCATTTGGTAACAATGCAAGCAGCACAATACATTAGCAGCTGATTTGTTTCACAAGTATTAATGCTGAAATGGTTTTCAGGTTTATGTTCTGAAATATCCCAAATAAGAATCTCCTCTTTGTTTGCTTTAAGATAGGTAGTCTCATTCTTGCTATCAATTCTCATAAGTTTTTGATGACTTTTCTAGCCAATTCTTTTTGCCTTTCATTTGGTTTTGGTTGCTGGAGTCTGCAAATTGCTGCATTTTCTTGCTTAAGTAGTTCATTTTCTTGCAAATCTTGACTCTCCTTTTCTATTTCTGGTTGACAGATCAAGAAAGCTTTACCATGCATTTGCAGTTACTCAGATTTTTCCAAACCCTGTACTCCCTCAGTCTATTGTTATTTTCCAACTAGGTGATCATTACTTTTTTCTTTCTGCTTGAAATGTCTGTTGCATTTAAGTAAATGGAATATTTATGCTCACGCAAAACAAATAGTAGGTGGATCTTTCTGAGGCACTCCTCCAGAGCAGGATTTTTCAACCTTTTCACAGATTGTATCACTTTTAGGATATGGAAATATTCGAGTACCACCAGTCGCCTAGCAAAGTGTCAAAAACTTGATGACCAAAAAAAGGGAAAAAAGTGAAAAAATACAGGTAGTTCTCAACTTACAACAGCTTGCTTAGTGACTGTTCAAAGTTACAACAGCACTGAAAAAAGTGACTTATGACCATTTTTCACACTTATGATAGTTGCAGCATCCCCCATGTTGAGTCCGTGGCGGGAAGCAGACACGAGAAGCAGTTGAAGTTCTCAGTTTTCTTTATTCTGCGTTCAGCTTACAAGTAGATGGCTTCAGCAGCTCCCCAAACCTCCCAACTTCTTATATAGACATTTCCCGGGTAAATGCGATACTTTTCCCGCGCCAGCACCCGCGCATGCGCACGGCGCTGGCGACAGCCTGTCTGGTCCCGGGCAGCTTTGCACCTGCCCGGGACTGCCTGCAAACGCCCGAGCCGTTTGCAAGGCTCGGGACATAACACCCCTTTCCCCCGGGCTAAAACTACTACCAACATATAATCATTTATTTTATGCAGTGTTCTGCTTCTCAGTGCTCCTATCGTTACCTGGCTTTTGTTTAGCCAGCAATGTTATGTAATCCTCTAAGTATTTAGGAGACTTCTTTGCTCTCTGTGACCTTCTCAGCTCTGGGTTACTAGCATGAGTTCCCTGACTGGAGGGAGATGTGAGCCTGTTCTCCTTATTTTGCCTTGGTGCCTTCCAAGGACTGTGCCCCGCTGCCTGGCCTGCTTGCTCGCCCACCGGGCTCGTCAGGCCAGGGCTTCTGTCACTTTGTGACCTGGTTGACCTGCCTAGCTGTAGACCCTCGGGCCCCTTGAAGTGATAGCCACTGCTGGGCGTCTCTGTTGAACCTCCTAGGTCCGTCCAAGACCTGTCAGGAGGCTGTCCATTCCCTGAACCCCGTTCTGTGTCCGGGCTTGTGTGGGTTTCTGTACTTTCCCAAAACTCAGTTACTCCCTGATTTGGGCTAGAGGTGTTGTAGTCGGGACTTGGTTCCTCGACCACCTCCCTGTATGTTTGACCCCCTGTAGGATTTGGGGTAAGGTCAGGCCAACCTTGGGGATTGTGTGCCAGCTCTCTTGCGGGGAATGATTTGTTGGGATGCCCCCGGGTATCCTCCGTGACTGGAGTGCTGTGTGATGTGTGTGGAAAGTGAGTATGCCCCCGGGGTGACTCCCTGGCTGGAGTAGGCGTGGATGCCTGGTAATTAGGTAGGCTCATAGAATTCTTGTTCGGAGCTCTCGCGGAACCCTGGGATGGGCCGTTTGTAGCTCCATCAGTGGAGATGGGCAGCAGCTCGTGCCCTTCCCTTTGCTCCAAAGGGTCCCCCTCCCCCCCTGGAAAAGACCCAGGAGTCTCATCTGAAAAGTCCCGCCGAGGGCGGAGTTGGTCGATGTGCCGACGCAGGACACGACCGTTGTCCAGGGCTACCTCGTAGGAGAGAGGACCTGTGACCCTGGAAATAGAAGCGGGGACCCATGTATGACCAGGCCCGTAATTGCGAGCCCAAACCGGGCACCCACAAGTAGTTGTCTAGGTGCCCTAGGATGTGAGGTAGATGAAGGCAGTCTGTCCGGATGCAACCGGTCAAGTTTAGTAGTAAGTTGACGCCCCCAACGAAGTTCAGCTGGGCTTCTCCCTGTAGAAGTGGACAGTGTGGTGCGATAAGAAAGGAGAAAGTCAGCCAACCTGTGATGCCAGTCCCCGTAGGTGAGTCTTTTCAATGCGTCCTTTGTGATGCGCACCATACGTTCAGCCATACCGTTGGTGGACGGGTGGAAGGGTGCAGACGTGGCATGACGAATCATGTTTGCCTGTAAGAAAGCTTGGAATTCGGAGGAAGTGAATTGAGGGCCGTTGTCGGACACAATGACATCTGGCAGCCCGTGTGCAGCAAAAATCCCCCTCAGTACCTGAATAGTCTTTGCAGTGGTGGTGGATGAGACAGGTACAACCTCAAGCCATTTCGAATGGCTGTCAACAAGGACCAAGAAGAACTGGCCCTGAAAGGGTCCAGCGTAGTCAATGTGCACCCTAGACCATGGGGACTGTGTTTCCTCCCATCTATGCACGGGAGCTTGGGGCATCTCTGGGCGAGATCATTGGCACAGGAGGCATGCATGCACCTTAGCCTCAATATCTTTATCTAAACCAGGCCACCACAAGTGGCTGCGCGCAAGAGCCTTCATACGAACAATGCCAGGATGACCCTCGTGGAGGGATTCTAAGACCCTAGTCCTCATTGAGGTGGGAATGACAACTCTGTTTCCCAAAGCAGACAACCCTGAGAAAGGGACAGCTCGTTCCTTTTGGACCAGAAACTCTGAAACTCAGGACTAGGGCAGTGCTCAGGCCAACCAGACAAAACCCAGGAACGGACACGTGAAAGTGTGTGATCTGTACCTGATTCAGCGGCAACATCCCTGGCACTAAGAGGGAGCTCGGGCAAGGCTTGGATTGATAGAATGTTGACAGCTGGCGCAGGGTCAGCTTCTACTACTGGCAGAGGCAATCTACTGAGGCCATCAGCATGGCCCATTTCTTTTCCAGGCTTGTGGAGTAAGGAAAAATCATATGCAGACAAAAAAATAGACCACCTAAGCATTCTAGGGGAAATGATCTGGGGAGTCTGCTTACGTGTGGTAAACAGTCCCAGCAGAGGCTTATGGTCAGTGAAGACCGTGAAGTGCCTGCCATATAGAAAGTCATGGAATTTTTTAATTCCAGCAACAACAGCCAGAGCCTCCCTATCTATCTGAGCGTAGTTGCGCTCAGCAGAAGACAATGTTCTGGAGTAATATGCAACAGGAACCTGAGTTCCATCAGACCTGAGGTGGCTCAGGACAGCTCCAACCCCGTAAGGGGACGCATCACAAGCGATGCACACAGGAAGAGACTCGTTGAAATGTGCAAGTACACTGTTAGAAGTGAGTAAGGCCTTGACCTCATTGAAACTAGCCTCATGTGTTTGTGACCACTGCCACACTGCTTGTTTGTCTAATAGCCTGTGAAGAGGCTCAGCTACACTAGCTTTTTGTGGAAGAAAAGAATTGTAGAAATTCAGGAGGCCCAGGAAGGCCTGAAGTTCGGCCTTGGAATTTGGCCTAGGTGCTTCTAAAATAGCAGTCAGTTTGGATTCAGCAGGGTGAATCCCAGCAGCATCAATTTTGAACCCCAGAAATTCAGTAGAAGGCACCCCAATCATGCATTTGTCTTTTTTGAGCTTGAGGCCTGATTTCCTGAATCTTAACAGAACAGCTCTTAGCCTTTCAGCTAGAATGTGTGTGGAGTCTCCTGCAATTAAGACATCATCAAAGTAGGGGCAAACCCCTGGTATGCCCCGCAGTGTGTTTTCCATTACGCTTTGGAAAATCCCAGGAGCGACATTCACTCCAAACTGCAGCCTTTTTACCTTAAAGGCTCCCCTGTGGGTCACAATAGTCTGAGCTATAGCAGCATCATCATCAACAGGCAGCTGTTGATACGCTTGAGCTAGGTCAAGCTTTGCAAAAACGCGCCCCCCCTTGAGGGAGGCCAGAATATGACTGACCACAGGAACAGGATAGGCATGTTGCTGCAATGCCTTATTCAGAGTGCATTTGTAGTCAGCACAAATGCGAATGTCCCCATTTGCCTTTAGAGGCGTGACAATGGGGGTCTCCCAAGGACTGGAATCAACAGGTTCTAGGATTCCCTGTTGGATCAGTTTGTCTAACTCAGTGTCAATTTTACTTTTTAAAGCAAAAGGGACCCTTCTTGCTTTAATTCTAATGGGAGTGACAGTGGGGTCTAGCTTTAAGGACACAGGGGGTCCTTTGAATGTGCCCAGCTGGGGGCTGAAAACATCTGCAAATTCTTTGCAGACTTCCTGTAGGTCGAGTGTTTGTAAACTGTTGAGTCCTGTGACGTGTATCCCCAGGGCCTCAAACCAATCGAGTCCTATGAGACTCGTTCGTTCACCCCCTACTACTAATAAGTCTAGTGGACCTTCAAAACTCTTGTATTGCACGTTAAGGGTGGCCTCCCCCTTAACACACACTCTTGAATTTTGAAAATCTGTTAACACAATGTCAGAAGGCCTTAACTTGGCCTGAGTTCCACTACCGGAACAAATCTTCCTAAATGTATGCAAGGAGATAATTGAAAAGGCAGACCCTGTGTCTAGTTCCATAGATAATGGAACCCCTTGTAGCTTCACCTTGAGTGACAGCTTTTTCTTAATGGGCTTGTGTGTGCCTGTCCTAAGGATGCTTCTTTGCGAAGCGCAAAACCCTACCCTATTCTGGCTGGGGAATCTGGTACCTTTCAGGCGCAGTTCTTCCTGAGGTTGTACCTTTCGTCGGCCCAGACACACAGCTGCAATGTGTCCTTGTTTGCCGCATGCCCGGCAGGTAGCGGAGCGGAACTTGCAGTCGGTTCTCCTGTGGCGACCTCCACAGCCGATGCACTTGAGCGGAGCTGAAGAGCTTCCCTTCTGTTTTTCTTCCTTCGTGGGGTGGAGACGGTCGACTTCCTCGTCCGGATCCTCCTCGGAGTTTCTTTGGACGTCTTCCTGGTGCACGGATGCAACCTCTGGACTGTTTCTGATCGGCCGCATGTTCTTGACAGCGCCGCCTGCTGCTTCTTCTGCGGTGACTTCCCTTAAGGCATCTTGGTAGGACAATTCTTCTTTAGCGAAAAGTCTCTGTTGTAGATCTCGATGCCTTAACCCGCACACGAATCGGTCCCTCAGTCGTTCTTCGAGGTCTTTGAACTCGCAGTGCTTGGCGGCCTTCCGTAATGCGGCGATGAATTCTTTGGCCGACTCACCGGGCCGTTGATCCCTCTGCTCGAAGGTGTGGCGCCATGCGATGACGGACATCTTGGGGTGGAAGTGCTCCTTCAGTAGCTTCTTCAGATCTGCGTAGCTTACAGACTCTACTGGAACAGGTGCTGCAAGGTTTTCTGCGATGTCGAAGGCGTCTTGGCCGCAAACACAAAGCAGGGTGGCAGCCTTCAAGCTCTCTTCCCTCACTTGGTTTGCCTTGAAGTAGTTCTCCACCCTGGCTACGTATGACTCCCACCGCTCTGGATGTGAGACGTCGAATTCCGAAAGCCTTCCGATTTTTGCCATCTTCAGGAGACGGGTCTATCAGCCAGCCTACCCCCGAATGCGCACTGGATTGGCGGGTAGCTGCCGAGTCGACGCCGTTCCGCCGCTCAGGACTCACTTGGGTAAGCTTACACTTCTTCCTTTCCAGGCGGTGTAAGGCAATCCCACCTTCGTCGCCAGTGTTGAGTCCTTGGCGGGAAGCAGACACGAGAAGCAGTTGAAGTTCTCAGTTTTCTTTATTCTGCGTTCAGCTTACAAGTAGATGGCTTCAGCAGCTCCCAAAACCTCCCAACTTCTTATATAGACATTTCCCGGGTAAATGTGATACTTTTCCCGCGCCAGCACCCGCGCATGTGCACGGCGCTGGCGACAGCCTGTCTGGTCCCGGGCAGCTTTGCACCTGCCCGGGACTGCCTGCAAACGCCCGAGCCATTTGCAAGGCTCGGGACATAACACCCCAGGTCTTGTGATTTACATTCAGATGCTTAGCAACTGACTCATATTTATGACGCTCATATGTCCCAGAGTCAGGAGGTTCCCTTTTGCAACCTTCTGACAAGCAAATTCAATGGGGAAACCAGATTCACTTAAGAACTGTGTTACTAATTTAACAACTGCAGTGATTCACTTAACAAATTTGGCAAGAAAAGTCATAAAATGGGACAAAACTCATTTAACAAATTTCTCACTTAGCAACATAAATTTTGGGCTCAATTGTGGTTGTAGGTTGAGGACTATCTGTATACCCATTTACCACACTTTTAATGGGAAACTTGTGCCTGTTTCTCTGACATTAATCTTTGCACTGTTCTATCCCCTTCTCTCCTTCTGGTTGACTCAAAGAAACCAATAGGTGATTGCAGGGGCTTTGGGGGGATGTACAGCTTCTGCAGTTGAAGTGGGGACATGGGGACATGTCTGAGTGCTAGTTGGCTATCCCCCAAAGATTCCCTAATCTTAAAATGGCTCTTGGGTGGCAACAGTTACCCAGCACAAGGGGCTCAGGAGAAAGAAAATGAGGGATTCAGAGGCAGCTACAAGTAGGGGAGGCAGGGAGGGAGGAGAGGCAAAGAAAGAAAATTAAACCTGAGTGACAGGGAGCATAATAACCCTGTCCCTACTCTGCAGAGGGAAGATCCCCATCATCCCCAGCCCGGCAGATGTCTTTCTGACCCACCATTGCAGACAAAGGGGGCTCCAGTGAGGAGGAGGAGGAAGAGGATTTAAGCAAATCCTCTTTCCCTTCCTTTGAAATAAACAAACAATTCCCCTGGCCAAATTCTCCCATTCCTCCCTTCTGAATTAAAACAAAAGAAAGCCAAGTTTTTTCTTTTGTGGTCTTTACATATTTAAACTGCTAGAAGGAAGTGGGAAGAAAACCACTGCAAGACACTCTTCTGTTTTAACCTTTTTTCCTTGTCATTTTTTGGAGTTTTCATCCTGCTTTCATGAGAGGGCAGCGTTTGGAGAGGGTGAAGCTGCCCCCTTTCCCCCCCAAGCCATCGCTGATCAAGACACCCGCCTGCTCGCCCGCCCACACTCTTCCTCCTGTCCGAGGTTTTCGTTGTCGTGAACATTTCTGTTAAGGATTGGCAGCGGGGGTGCTGTTTGGTTTTATTCCTCCCCCCCGTCTGCTGGGTGGATGCATCAGGTTTTGGTTACTTCTTTCGTGCTGGGAGGTTACCCACGAAACATGTTTGTTTTGGGGAGATCCCCACTCTGGTTGCTAAGCTTGCTTAAACCCTCTTCCTCCTCCTCACCAGAACCCCCCTTTGTCTGCAATAGTGTGACAGGAAGACCCCTGCTGGGCTGGAGATGATGGGGATCTGCCCTCTGTGAAGTAGGGACAGGGTTACTATGGTCCCTGTCAATCAGGCTTGATTTTCTTTCTTTGCCCCACTCACCTCTCCTGCTTGTAGCTTCCTCTGAGCTCCTTATTCTTGAGAGTTAGCATCTGGCATCTCTCTCTCCTGAGCCCCTTGTGCCACCCAAGAGTTGTTTTAAGGTTAGGGAATCTTTGGGGGGATAATCAACTTGCACCCCAACATCCCCCATGCCCCCACTTCAACTGGAGAAGCTGCACCCCACCCCAAAACCCCTGAAATCACCTATCGGCAATCACATGCTGCTCTAAGGAGGAACACTGGAGGCAAATGGGCGGAGGTGGGAGGCTCAAAGAGAAGGAGGCATGACCAAGGGTAGGGGGCAAAAGATTCTAGACCTGCCGCTGATCAGCTGTAGTTGCATGTACTGATCCAGGCAAACCTCACACAGCTCCAGCTGAATCTGCCCCCTAAGACTATGTGTGGCTCCCTGCCACCCCCAAGGCCGCCACCGATCAGCTGGAGCACACGCACTGATCCTGGGCTCTCAGCAGAGTCCCAGTGATACCTCACGCAGCTCTCCCACAGGCCTGTATGGCGCTGTCGCCGCTTTACCTCATCCACTTTTACACTTTTTTTTTGCAATGCTTTTCAATCCATCATATGCATATCATCTGCCAGGTGCCAAAATATCACCATGGTATGCGGATCACCAGTTGAAAAGTCCTGTTCTAGGTGCTTGTAACAAATGTTAATACTAGCTGCTTGAGAAATTTCCTATTTGTTTAGAAATGCCAATACCATATTGTCTGATTTTTCTATTTTACAAGCTTTGCTGCTTTTTAGTTCACATATATCTAATATATTTTGTATAGTTTTTGATCTGATTTTATGGTGCTTTTTATTTTGTTATAAGATTTTATGTTGGTACTTTTAATTTTGACAATCATAATTTTATAAATAAAATTAAAAATTTAAGCCTGCTCATGCAATAGTAAATACTTTTTTCATCTGAATATTTTAATATATAGGTCATATTAATATTGCTCATAGCAATTGGGTTATGGTAGCCTTACAACTGCAGGTAATATAACTTTAGAAATCTTCTTAAACAGCAGGTGTTTCTTAAATAAGCATACCTGTGTGTTGGGAGGATAATTCATTTGCAGAACAAATTCCTCAGCTGATTTCATGGCAGCTCTCCTCTCATCTGGATTAGCATTTTTGCCTTATTAATATAAAGTGATAGTTCATATTACAACAATAAAGTGGTTAGATGAAAGCAACAGTTCAGAAACTCCTTCAGAACTATTACTAATAGATTTCTTGATTTATTGCTGAATCTAAACTCAATGTGATTTGGGGGGGGGAGCATAATTTCAAATGCCATAAAAGATTCCAGCAAAAATAGTAGCAATTGATATTCTTCACTGATTTAGTCAACAAAGCTTTTGATGTGCTAGTTATGATTTATAATCAAAAGTTTAATTTAATCTAGTCAGGTTTACAGTATTCTTTATTGACTACAGGAAAGAAACCTATCATAGTAGATTTTTATAGCAGCTTTTTCATACTTGGCAACCTTAAAATGCATAGATTTTAACTCATAGTATCCCACCACCAGCATGTTTAACAGTATTCCAGCATGATGCATGTTTTACAGTATCAAGACATTCCAGGAAGCAAAGAAAAAAACAACACACACAAGCACATAAGAGATGTCTTTGACATTTTCTTTTACATGTCCTGAACAGTTTTACTTTTATCAAAGAGCCAATTATAGAGAATGGTCTACCAGGAAAACAAAGAAAGACCTTTCATCTCTTCAGATACAAAGACGTCAGACTTTGTATCAATGTATGTCCACATGCTAAAACAAAGGTTTCCTTGGAAGACTTCGATAGTGGAACTCCCAAAAGCTCAATTGCTCAGCAAATTCTTTCTGACAGGTAAAAATCTTAGGAAAGATGTTTGCATTTCTCCCTTTCCTTTTGGTCATTTTTTAAAAAAATATTTTTACTCTGCAGTTACAGTAATAAAGCAGGAGGCCAGAGTTATCTGTTGGATCCTGATATTCAATGGCCTTTCCACCTCATTTTGTTTTAAAAACCATCTGACATACTTTTCTAAGAGTATAAACATACAGAGTCTGGCTAGGACAATAGTCTCATGTCAGATTTTCCCTTCTGAGGTCAATGTCGGCATTTCCAGCTTCTGCTGGCACTTAAAAAAGAAAGCAAATAGACTTCCATTTACCTTTCCATACAAATATCTGTCTAGCAGCACCATAATCCAATATAAAACATTCTTCAGACAAAAGCATTGCTCTTGAGAATGGATTTTCTTCTGCAACAACTGTAATCTTCATAGAGCCACTGGCATCAGACACCTGAATATGCAGGACATTCACATTAAGATCAATACACAGTTCAAGTAATTTCACATGGTTACTACTTCTAAAGTTCATGTATGTATCTAAGTAAGGGATGTACAGGGGATGCCACTGCATTCCACTTTGAACTTTCAAATTTGTGCTCCTGATGCAATGAAAGACAACAAAAAGCTAGAATTTGGTTTCTCTTGTTTATTAGTTTCATTGGCTTTGCTTCAGGGTATTGTAATAACAGATTAAAACAATACAAATTAAATTTTAATTATTTAAATTAAGTAATCTTAAATAATGTTAAAATAACTATTACAGAGGGAGCTCTTCAAACAGGTTGGGAAGAAAAGAGGCTGAAGATTTACTAATAACATTTATCACACTATCTCCTAATAATCCCAATTTCTTTTTCCATAGCAGAAGGGAAGGAAAACAATTGCTGCCTTCATCTCATTTGTTTCAGCAAATTAGCGCTATAAAAAATGAAAATGCAAGAAGCCAAAAATTAAAGCCTTTCCTACATACGCTTTAATTTCCTAGTCATGCTAAATAGGAAGCATTAACATCAGCAGGGACTGCAAAGTGGAAGCTTTTCTGTTACTCTGTAAACGTCCTTTGGCAGAATACAGTCTACTTAGAAGTAAATATATCACACGTTTTGGAAATGGAAACCAACTATACAGGATCATGTATTAAAAGTATGTAAATCCTTTTCCAGTTACTTAAGGTGGTACTTTTGCATTACCAAACACCTTTCAATAAATATGTACCAGCTTTCTTTTATGTAATCTACTCCAGACATAAAAAAGGTGACAAATCAGTGTTTCATTCCAATTCATTTCCCAAAGAAACAGCTATGCTCTCATGCTTTATCTCCTCTTGTTTCCAGAAGAGGGAGTTGAACTATTATACTTTATAATTTGGGTAATTTCTTTTTTCCTTATAATACATTAGAATTCAAAAATCAAAATGACTATTTTATAGCATTAAAATCAAGTTACTGAAGTTCTTTAGAGAGATTGTCATTTTGAAACTGTATGAGCAATTGTTTAAGTCACAGACCAGAAAAACAGGATTAGTAGTTCATAGCTACCAAGCTGCTGTATGTGAAGTAGGCTCCTATTGTTGGTCACTGAGTATAACTATATGATCAAGATGGCTGACACCTTTTTCTTGATCACCTCTTCCTAAGAGAAGAGGAACTATATTAAGCAGTGGACTGTCAATTCCCTCTCTCTCCCACCAGTGCTATTTATAAATTGCTTGTGAATACATTTGTAATTACTTAGGCATATAACTGCAGGCAAATATTAGCAAATGAAATTTTTCCTGGAATGGAGAACTATAAAATGTTACAAGTCCTTTCCTGCTATTCAATTGATAGTGTGGAAGTCTTCAAACTGGGTAGAGAATCAACATGCATAACAGCCCGTTCACTTTTCTCTGCATTTCCAAGGTTTTAGTTGGATGATCTTAAGAGGAGCCAAACTTGCATTTACTTCAATGTAAATACACCCTGCCCATAATTTTATTTTGCTTTATGAGGGCATTAGATTATATGGAAACCAGATGTGCTACCTTTATCATAGTAAGGGGATGCTTTTAGACATAGGTTCAAAGTGTCAGGTTGGGGGCAGCAGGCACATGGAGTGTCTTTTACAAACAGTGTCACAATCCAAATACCAGCATTGGATACTTGAATCCTGGCACTGATGCAAATTAAAGTACAATATCTGTGTGATGATATTACAGGTAATCCTCATTTAATGACCACAACTGAGTCCATTATAAGTCATTGCAGTCATTTGGCAGATCACCATGTAACCTGACTCAATTTAACAACCATTTTTATTACAATCATAAAGCAAGTCAAAAAAATCACAAATTAGGATTATCTGACTATAGGACACAGCAACCAGTCATGTATGCAACCCAAGAACCTGAAACGCAATCACATGATTGTGAAGTGTGTGTCAGTCATTCTTGATCACATAGTTATACTCAGTGACCAACAATATGAGCCTACTTCACATACAGCAGCTTGGTGTGTGCATTATAATTTCAAAAGGTAGTTATAACTATCTTTTGGAGAGTCTGACATAACTCTGAACTGTGATTAAGCAACCAGTTGTTAAGCAAAGATTACCTTGAAATATGTTTCATCAATTTTTGTACTTGTCACACACACATACCTGGTGACTCTGAATATACATCGCATATATTTAATGTGATAAATCTGTCACAGATTTAAATGAGTGAAAGCATTTGAATAACTGATTTAGACTGCCAAGAAGGGTATGAATGTAAGTTTACCAAAGTAGCCATATCAAACAATTAAAAGAACATGTCTCCATTGTTCTATATAAAAAGATGTGCGGAAAGATGAGGATTCTTACCATATAGAGTTTAGCATTTCGCCTATTAGTAATATCAGCAGCCTCATCATCATTGTCATTGCCTTCCTGAAGATTTTGCTTGGGACCCAAAACCTGAACATAAAAAAAAAAAGTTGGGCTGAAAGAAATATAGGATGGCAAAATAATATAAATAAAATGTCTACCTTTTTTACTTATGGATTAACATTCTTGAGCATTTTTGGAGATGTTGTTTGTTTCAGAGTGGCAACAAATAAGCCCATCTAAACTTTACATCAGATGCCCTGATGTCTTTGGAAAGATGGGTGACAAGGAGTTTATTTGAAACAGCCACATGCTAGGAAGGTAGTAGGTATTAATCTTTTTCATATAATTGCAACATATTATATCTGTACAATTAAAATGAGAAAACCTCAAAAGCAAGTTCTTAAAATTGTGTTATATATATGCATCAAGTGTGGGAGACTGCTGGAAAGTCACTGCTTAGTAAATATATCACTGAATTCTCTTCATATTTAGTAAATTCTCTTCATATTTAGTAAAGAAAAACTAACCTCATTTGGCTTAATTTCTAACCAGAATATATTTAAATAAGATAACTGCAATGTAATATTACCCAGGACAGGGTATATATTTATGAAGCAGCGTTTCTGTTGACAATGCAAATATTTGATAAGGGAGAAACAGCGAAGCTGTATAGTATAAAGATAATAAAAAGTACCTTAAATATATTTCAAACAACAAACTATCTCTATATTTTTCTGCCCTAGTATGATATTATACAACAATGCAAATAAAACTGTATTTGCCAGATGTATTTGCCATTACTTTATTCATGATATATGGCCGATTCTTACTTTGCAGAGGAGATTAGGAGCAGACACTACCAGAATACTCTAGTCTCAAGGTAATTGGGAAAATGATCAACTGCCAAATTAAATAAACCCCCATATATCATTTTTGCATCAATTACTATATACTGATAACCATTGTCTTTTTAATTCTACTTTAATGTTCTACTTTAATCTACTGTTGTTATTTCTGAAATTCCTGAATTGTTTGGATTGCTTGAGGGATTATCTTTGCCTTTACGTATCAATTTTTATGTTAAATTCAGTTTCAGAGAACTTGCTCATATGTCCACTATGATGATGAACGTAATTTCCTTAGCTCTAAGATATTTTCAGTTGAATAGGTTATAATCAATGGAATGACATTTTGATTAAATCTGAAAGTCCCTTTTAACATGCATGAAAATGCTTACTGGGCCTAGTCTCAAAGATTTTTTTTTTTTTACCATGATCTGGATTACTTAGAATCTCCATAGACATTTAATGGGTCCAGGCAATGTTGCTTTCAGACTGGTACAACATAACATTTCCTTTGTAGAGCACCAAGGCATGAGCAGGGTGATAGCTGGAGAAGATAGTCCCAGGATGACATTGGTAATGGTGGCAGCATTAAATGGAATGCATCAAAGAGAGTCACTGCTGTTTCTCCTTGGGTGTTCAATGACAGTGGGCAGAAAGTGAGATGTGGCCAAGGAAGAACAAGAGCAGCAACCAATGGCCTGGAGAGGAAGTTCTGATGGCAGAGGTAGTAGTACTGAGTGGAAAGGCAAAAGGAGGAGGGGCTTATTCAGCTACTACTTGCCAGTTTTCTCTGGTAACAGCATTAAGCAAGAAGTAGGAGAAAAAGCAGGCAATGTCAGAGACATCTATCAAATTAAGATTATGATGGCTGTGGAGTATATCTTGACTTTTAAGGCACACTCAGAAAAAAAAAACAGAAATGGACAACTTGGAGTACAATAGTTTCATTCTGATCAAATAAAAATTAGTTCACTAAATCTAAGGTCTATTTTACTATAATTTCAAACTGGCTTCCAAAAAGATTTTCAGGTCTTTTTGCGCTCCTGCAATTGTTCTTGCGGGAAGGAAGTTTGAGATTTCTGAACAGTTTTAAACTATAGTTTAATGCATCTGGGGTTTTATTTTAAAGTTTAAAGAGTTCAAAACAAAGACACTGTATTTTATAACTGCTTAAAGGCTGAGGATTCAAGGATTTTTAAATATTTTTTCCAACTGCCCTTTTTAACAAGTAGCAGCTTCCAAAACATGTCATAATACTTCTTTATGTAAAGTGGATCTGTAATTATTGTCCCAAGTAAACTTGGGCTAAGGCCCCTCTAAGCATGGCATAACCTGTTGTTCTGGCAAGAACCACGAGTTTAGACATTCATGGATCAACTCTTTCAGAAGTAAATAAATGTCATGATCCACTTAAATTATCCAGGACTGAGTTCCTAGGTAGCTCAGATATTTATTAACAAATAGCAATTCTGAGGTAATTTAATCTAAACCATCCGTCCAGCATCTTACAGACCAGTTCCACGTTTTCATAGAATCTCCAACTTGGCCTGGAATGGCAGTTAAGAGTTTTCAACATAGTGAGAACATCTCACCCCAAAGTAATGGATATTTCCCAGCAGTTTCATAGGAATGGTAAATAATATAGAATAGGTGAAACCCTCCTTGAAATAAGTTTTAACTACGTCCTGAATCTAGTCATACTTGCACTGTCTAACTACGCAAAAGATCCAGGAATATGGATTTATTCTAAAGTGGCCTCCTAATCATTTAACATTAAAAAATAATGCAAAATTTCTGTTTGGATTCAACAGAAATTGAAATTGCAGGAATATGGTTAGTTCCTAGAAAAATAAAAGGTTTTCAGCTAGCAAGCATTTTATTTCAACCCCAGGTTTAATTTTCTATATTTGGTGGAACTAACAACTTTTACTATTTCTTCCAGTAAATTGTAACTGTTTAATAACAGCTTTATGTGTAAAGGAAGCCATGACTATATCAATAATTTCAAGGTAGAGTCATGAACATAATTTATAACTGTCCAAGAGCTTCTGAATTTATAAGTAGTTAAGATGCCCAGGACACAATCATACAGACTGGATGAGTAGATTGAGTATACTTTAATTTAAGTGCTGAAAAGTGTAATTTCTTAAGAATGCTGTTTAATCACTTTATTCAAGAATATCTCATCCTGTCTATAGAAAGAAATGTAGACTTTCCCTTGAAATGCTTGATAAATGTCCATTTACTTGAATAATTTTCATATGAGAAATCCTTTAAGAAGTCCTTTAATTTAATATTTAGCTCACTAGGCAATTCTGCTTTTTCATAATATAAACATGCAATTTTATACGTATCAACAAAAATATGTTATAATTGATGTTAGTATCTTTTTTAAGCATTCAGTGCTTTAAATAATTGGGAATTTATACATACATCAGTTAACTTAGCACCTTTTGACAAATATTCAGACTTGCCTACTGGAACACTTTATATAGAGTCCAAGACACATTTAATATAACAATGCCATAGGATAACTCACAGGGTTGCCTAACTTCACACACACACACACACACACACACACACAAGCACAAACAAACACACACACACACAGAGAGAGAGAGAGAGAGAGAGAGAGAGAGAGAGAGAGAGAGAGAGAGAGAGAGAGAGAGATTGTGTGTGTGTGGATGTGTGTGTTTACAAAGGGTTAAATCCAGATATAATACTGGATTAAAATAGGCCTCCTAAATTTCAATGGCTTGCCCTATATATGCATAAGTCATCTATTCTAATACTTTAGACTTAAGGCAGATTACTGCAATACGGCATTTTTTCACAAGGCTGAGAATTCTGGAAATTTAGCCTCCACAAAACATCCAAAAATCAGGTTACTGATATTTTTGGAGGACCTGGAAATTACAAACCTGTCAATCCATATTGTACAAGATATTTTAATGGAATGGGACAATTAACCACAGACATATACTGCACCCACTTTACCGCAGGCTGCCCACTGCAGGCATTTATTCTTGGCTGGACCTTTGCCAATGTTTTTTTTCACCACTGGTCCCCCGCCACTTGCAGGTGACACTTGTCCCCAGCCAATAGCTGCAATGCATCCAGGCACTGGGCTCCACTCTGCAATTTCTGCCACCACTGCCACCGCCAGTTGCATCCTGCCTGGCCCTGTTCTGCATCCCCCTTCTCTGGGACAATCTGGCATTGCTGAGTGCAGAGAGGGGCCAGGCAGGATGCAATGGGTGTCATCCACTGCCTCCTCCTAAAAAGCTGGGAAAGGGATGGCCCTATCCCCAATCAGCCCCTCCAACATGGGCCACCTCAAGCTCCACCAATCTGGTGCAGGCAATATTGATGAGACATTGTGGCTGGCTCCTGGGCCAGCCAGCTTCAAGCTTTGAGACCTTGGCAGAGAGTCCCCCCCATTTGCTCCCCCACCCCATTCTCTCCATCTAAATCTCAGGCAAGGCAACACACAACAGTGCTACAGGTGACTCAGAGGGGTTACACATGCTACCCTTACAAATGCCCCTGGTAACCAGTCACCCATCCCTTTCCCAAGCACTGGCACAGGGGCCTTCAACCCTATCAGTTCAACAAACTGGCTTCTAGTGAAGTGAAGCCAGTGTTTCAAAGCTTGAAGCTGGCTGGCCTGGTAACTGGCCACCCTGCTCCCTCAAGATTGTCTGTGTCGGGTTGGTGGGTCTCAAGACAGTCACCATGGTTGGGAGGTGGTGGTCAGGGCAGGGCCTTCTTCTTCCCAGCTTTTCAAGAGATAGAAGCTACCGCCACCTGTTGCATCTTGCCTCACCCCAGTCTGCACCCACCTCCTCCTTGCAACACCAGAGCCACCCAGGGAAGCTGAGTACAGAGCAAAGGCAGATAGGACACAAGAGGTAGCGGCAATAGAAGCTGTGGAGTGGAGCCCAGCACCCAGATGTGCCTATTGGCTGGGGACAAGTGACCCTCTGTGAATCATCTGGGACAAGGGACCAGTGGCAGGTGACCAGTGGTGGGGAAAAAACATCAGTGGAGGGCCAGCCAATGATAAATACCCGCAATGGGTCAACTGCACTGGGGAGGGCAGCGGTGAAGTGGCCACAGCAATGGGCCTATGGTTAATTGTTGTAGACCCTGTTTGTGAGTACTAAGACAGAGATTTCTGATCAGAATAGCCAATGACTTGTGTTTAAATCCAAGTGGAGATCCTGTTTATACATCTCTACAAAGCATGCTTGATTAAGCCCTGAATCAATTAGTTTAAAGGCAATTGTACACAAATTTGCCAACCAAATATAAGGCTCCTACATGACATTTAAAAGTTATTTGTTTGTGTTTAAATTAAGCCTTTTTAAATTCAAGAAATGAGAGACAATAGTTACTCTATCCTGGTCCTGTTCAAACATTTTTTTAAAGTTTGTTTTTCAGAAAATTGTGAGCAGAATGCCATGACAGATGTGAGAAACAAATAAAAAAAAAAAACACATTTGCTATAGATTACTTCAACTGTCATCATGCTGAAAGCACTCAAGTTAACCAAATAAAAACCAATATTCCCACTGTGCCAGTCACTATGTAAAGTGGGACAGACTGGCCCGTGAATTCTGTATTATTAAAAGAATAATATTCTCAGTTTGTAAGTTATAGTCCTATAGCTTTTGGTCAATTAAGTTTATTGATAAGTTAATTAATTAATTAAAAGCTTCCTTTCAAAGAATTGTTTTGCTGTATCAAAAGTAAAAAGCATGTTTTATTATCTTGGATTTTATGAGAAAAATATATTCTAGTGCAGTGGTTCTCAACCTTTTTAATGCCGCAACCCCAACCGATCGTAAGTCAAGGACTACTCAACTGGTCGTAAGTAGAGGACTACTCAACTGGTGCAGCACCGTTTGCAGAGTGGGACTTTTGGCGGGCTCAGCAGGGCAGAGACAGCCTGGACAATTCCTATTGGCTTTTGAAAGCCAATAGAATTAGACTCTATTCAAGAGAGTCTATTCTATTGGCTTTCAAAAGCCAGTAGAATAAAACAGAGTAGCACAGCTAAGGAAAAGGGGAAAAAAATGGTGGACTGCGTTGTTTGGTGACCCCCGTGAAATGGTCGTTTGACCCCAAATGGGGTCCTGACCCACAGGTTGAGAACCACTGTTCTATTGTATATATTAGTCACTGAAAGAACATTTAAAAACTCTGCCATGTAAAAATCCTGAATAGTAAACATTTAATTATAGGTAAATTCATGGAATAATTGTGACTTATACCCTGAATAATGAAGCCAGAGTTTAAATCAGTTTCAA
Source organism: Crotalus tigris (assembly GCF_016545835.1). Taxonomy (NCBI): domain Eukaryota; kingdom Metazoa; phylum Chordata; class Lepidosauria; order Squamata; family Viperidae; genus Crotalus; species Crotalus tigris. Next base: position 169,832 of record NW_024096692.1, read on the forward strand.
ATTAAAATTTAGAAATTTGGCTACTTGTAAAAGAGAGCTATTTCTATTTGGGACTACAAAAAAAAAAAGCTGGCTAATTAATGATATGATTAATTGTCACTGTAAAGAAGAAAAAAGTAAAAGAATTCTATGTATATGCAAAAAATATTGTAGTTCTGCTTAAATAGAAAAAGAATAAATAAAGTGAGTTTTATATATAAATGAAGCAGAAATTTTATGGATATTTTTGTGTGCAAACATTCCTCAAACAAAAGAATGAGTCATCTCCATTGCCACCTTCAGTCTTCATTTTATAACATAGTAATGTAGATTCTGTACTTTTATTACTGCAAAAATCAAATAATCTGTTATTTCAGATTCAGGTCCATATTATCTAAACTAGGGGCCCCCAACCACTGGGCCATGGCCTACTACCGAGCCATGGGCTATTTGGAACTGGGCAGCAGAAGCAGTGGGCAAGTGCATGTGCGCACACAGGTCCACTTGTACAACCAGTGGGCTAGACTTAGTGCAGCTCCATTTGTGTGAGCGGCATGTGTGCATGTCCGCTGCTTGCCCAAATGTAGCTGTGCGTGCACATGCTTGCACTCCACTCATGCAAATCATCCCACTGGTCCACAAAGCTAGAAAGGTTGGGAACCGCCATCTAAATAATAAATCTGATCCAAGCTGGTACAATAACACACTGCCCACCCACCCACTTACAGCCTTTAATGGCTATTGCACACTTCATGAAGCTATTTCAAATCAACTACTTTGGTAAATGGCCCAATGGTCTTCAGGGTAAAATATCCACTGACAATAAAAAGAAAGGCAGAAAATCTACAGTTGCTAATTATTTGTATTACTGTAACTACTTTCAGCCACTATTTGACTATTCTCAAAAAGCTTGAGTAGCAGCATGGCACATTTGTGATGTTTTGCACACTTCCAAAAAATGAAATTAGAATTATAGTCAAATCAACTTCAAATTCATTACTTAATGGGCAGAAATGAGAATGCAAGATACTTCATCCCATCTGGTGTTTTATATCACTATCCCTTCTCTCTCTCTCCTTCTTTCTCTGCAGTTTTGATATGTGCCTCATAAATATGAACTCAGCCTGCATGGATCATTTATCATCTTATCTGCAAGTGAAACAGGAATGTGCTGTTTAACTTTTATGATTCTGTGAATATATAAGGAAGTTATTTCTGACTCTGAAATAATGCCAGCAGGTAAAGGGGGAAGAAAATGGCAGTTTATTTAGTTAAAAGATAAGTGTTTATTTCCAAGATTTAATGAGATATATCTATCCCATAATTTTCAACATGCAGTTATCTAGGGCAAATTAGAATCCTTAGTGAGAGGAACAAAATAACTTTCTATTTGGTTTCTCTATAGATTCTTTGCTTTGGAGATTATAATCATCACGTGTTGTATTCATTCAAGGACTTTATAAAAATAAATTGAATACATTGCCTTTGACTCAGTTCTGCCATTTTAATATAATAAACTGCTATGAGTTTTATGACAGAGTAAAGGTTTAAAAAAAGTTTGCTGATCATAGGCAATTTTCTATAAGAGTTTTGCCTCTTGATCAGGAATCCTGGAATTTCTTTTTTTTAACAGATTCCACAGCCTAAAAAAGTTTGAAAGCCCCTGCTTTAAGTGATTATATGAATCAAGAGAAACTACAGGAAACAATTATGGAGGGGGGGCATGTATATATATTTTATTTATTTGAGAATTTTTAATATGTATGTATACAAATTATCCTCTAACAAGCAAGTTTTTGTTTTTTCTGTTCAGTTTGTGAATTTACTGACACGGAATTCCCTGTCACCTTCAAAAACTATTTCTCAAGCAACTATTTCTCAAACTTGTCAGTTTGCCCATCCTTGGAAACAAACTTGACAGAAACAGCTCTACTTTATCACTTTGCATGGATCCAAGTTCTGCCCTACTTTTCTGCCACTGTTGGTGTAATACTGAAGCATGTGGGTTCAAGTAACATTTCTGAATGTTTCTTTCCCAGATTGCAAAATGTTCCTTTGGAGTAAGATAGCATTATTATACCAAGATTTCCACAGTTGATTCTCTCAACAGAGTTCTATACTATCATCATATAAAGTTGTCCCTTATACACTGTAACAAATAAACCTTGTCTCTGCTTCCCCCAAGATCATATCTGTATGGTTTCTTATGAAATATAAATGCTCTTCCTAGACAACTCAAGAATTTTAGGCTATTCACGTTACTATATTTCCTTGAAGGAGAATGAGATAAAATCTATTTATGATACAAATACACAAACATTCCCTATGCAAATTTTGAATCAAAACATTTCTTTCCTGATACACCTGATCCTATTTTATACCCAGAGATATTATTTATATCAATTGCTATTCTCTGGAGTATTATAGACTAATTTCATTTCAATCTGTTCATTCATTCACTCATTCAAACTATATCAGGTCACACTCCTTTCTGGTGTTCGTTCCATTTTGTTCAGCCTGCAGCTCACTAGTGGTCCACATAAATCAATACTGACTGCTGAGCAAGAGTTTTAACCAAAGTTCTTTCCTAGCCTTGACAAGATACTAGGATCTATACCCTCTCACATATACAACAAACAAATTCATTTATTAGATCTGGAGCTGTGGCCTGAGGCAGGCTAAATAAACTATCCAACAAATAGGCATTTTTAAAGCAAATGAAGGATACCTTTAGGAGCTCCAGGGGTTCACTTCCTTCATCCACAACAATCAACTGTGCTCTCCCATTCCGTTCATTGTCTCGAATGCCCGCCGCAACCTGAGTAGCTTTCAAGCGCTCATATTTATTGCAGGTAGAACCACACCACTGGTAGATATGCTGCAACAAAACAAACACAGTTAACAGAATTTACCTAAGAAACCATGAATGTGAAATATAAAAAAATAAAGGATGCTTGGGACTTTCCTTCATTTTATTTACATAACAATCAGCAAAGTGTTACGGAGAGACAGCTATCACCCAGTAAGCTCTGTGATCAACAGGGATCTGAACATGGATGCCCAATCCAAGCAAATACCTTAACCTCTATTTTACTGTTGAAATTATTTTCAGAATTCACTGCATTTCACTACAAAATGAAGATAAACATTTCCCTTTTTTTGTCTTAAAATACAGAAGCATAGTTGAAAAAAATGAAAATCTCTTTGCATTTCACGAGAATTTGTACATTCTTCTTTAATATTAATATGGATTGCATTTATGGAAGGTTTTATCTTCTGAAAGATTCTAGGCCAGTCTTTTCAAACTTGGTCCCTTCAGGTAGGCTTTCCATATTTTATGGCCAACTAAGAATTCTGGAATTGCAGTTCCAGAATAGAAATGCTACATTCTAGTAGGTAACCTTAATAATCAGGAGTTTTTATATTTCCACAAGGAAGGTTTTGTTTTCATAAGACGAAGTGAAGTTTTTCTCTATGCATATAAAATCCAGATGCATAAATCATAGGTTCTAGGCAAAATTTATTCTCAAAGGATCATTTCTGCCAATTATTCACATCTAATGAAAAAAAATGAGGTGAGAAACATACAAAAAAACTAGTCTTAGCTATTTCATAACTCAGACGACTTATAACAAGGATTTTAAAAGGCAAACTCAGAACTCCTACTCCTCCATTAAAGGCATAAAAGAAAATGTGGTGTATACTCATTCTGCATGATTCAGTCACTCAGTCACAAAAATTGGAGCTATGGCTGATCCACTGACCCAAAAGTAACTTAGAAAAGTTTCCTCTTTCTTTCAGAAATAGAGCAAAGGGAAAATGTGATAATCTATTAACATTGTAGTATAACTTGAACTTTAATTAGCCTATTTGGATGCTATTTAGTAACGAATAGTACAAACAGTTAAGCAAATAGCATGTTCTCATTTACCAATACTAGGGTACATTTGCTAAGAAAGAGTTACAGAATTACTTGTATTTCTCATATCATGGAATATTTGAATTTCCAGCATTTCTATTGCACATAATACATCCCAAACACAGGAACAAAAATTAAAATTGTGCTACAATATGGATTTATAAATATTAATACAGTGAATAGTATAAAAGAATACGATATAGAAAATTAACTTTAAATTTTTGTTTTAGAAAATATTCAAGATTTGTTCTAGATATATATTGCATGAATAATTGCTTGGCATGTAATTTAATTCAATTAATGTTTAATTTTAATTGAATTGATTGATTTATTGATTCAAATAGTTAATATCATCACCATTTATGTAGCAATTTCTTCCTTTGCTTGATTAAAAATTCTAATTCAACAGCAACTTGTGGCACACACATACAAACACACACACATACACACATTTAAGACTCACTGCACAATATTAAATAGGTTTTTCTAAATAGAACAGCTAGATTTAGAAAGAACTTTCTGCACACAGTAAACACAACATTGCAAACACAAACACGAGTTTTATTTTTCTTTCCATTTTAGCAAAGAACCTTTTTGTAAAAGAAAACAGTACATCATAATGGTAAAGGACTGAGAAGAAAACTATCATTTTTTTTTTCAATTTTCCTATAGTAAAAGTAAAGAGGGTTAAATAAAAAGAAGGTAAGACAAGGTCCTGAAGTGCTTTTTAGAACATGTGAAGTAAAAATCATTGCTACACTTGTATGAGACGTTTAAAGGTTTCCATTAATAGCTTCTGCTTTTCGCCACACAGAACTCTGGAGAAACATCCTGTTCAGAGTGGGATTTTCCACTGTTAACAAAAGTCATTTAGACATTATTTCCATGACAGCCTGGATCAAAAACTTTTCATATAGGGCCCATGTGGTTCCATGGAAGCTGGTATATGTGTTGTTTGCCAGTTAGCATAACAAAAAAAGAGTAAGGAAGGCAGCAAGGATATTCTTGTTTTCTACAGGCAATAGAAAAGGGAAGAAAGCAAGGTCCCAAAGCAAGACTCTTTCCATTATCTGCTTTCCTTGTCCTGGCACTGACCAACAGCACCTAGCAATTGGTCTTGACCCATTTAAATTCCACTGGTTATAGGCTGTTTCTTTTGAATAACAAACTTCTGTGTTCCCCAAATCTCTATGAACGAAAACTATGTTACCATATTCTTGCCACTAGCAGTTAACATTTTGTGTCTATAGACATCATGTTTTACATTTACATGCTTGTCTTTGTCTACCTGCCAGAAGATGACCACAATCTTCTAAATGACATGAATCATAAAACCATAAAGCTGGAATGACTATAGGCATCACCTCATCCAACCCCCTGCAGAAAATAGAATGCATTGACAGATGATCATCTGCCTTCTATTTGAAGAAATCTGGGGAAGAAAAACTTATAACTTTATGTGATTGTTTATCCGAAGACTCCTATCATCTCCCTTCAATCATCTACTATTGATTAAACATATGCATTTCTTTAATCTTTCCTCAAAAGTTTGGTTTCCACACTCCACAGTTTCTTGGCAGTTGTCACTGAAACTTGCTTCAATTTGTCAGAATTAATTTATGAATGTGATGCATAGAACCAAATACTACACTTAAGTGGGCTCTAATAAGGATAAAATAGAGTCAAACAATTACTTTCCATACTTTGGACTCTATGCTCCTATTAATGGATCCTAATATTTAACTTACCTTTTTATCAACTGCTTATCACTTCAGGTTCTTATTTAACTTGTGATCTAAAGCCTACTCATGTCCACAATATAGGCAGGTGTATTTGTAACTCATTCTCGTCCCATTGCTTTTGTACATCTCACTTCTGTAATTTTTGTTTCCTTTTGCAATAAAATTGCAGCAAGGCTATTTTTCATAATTCTGTGTATGACACTTGGCCCACATTCCATGATACTCTCTAGCTATGAATCACACCTCCTGACCACATATAGTGGGAGGAAATTAAATTGAGGATATACCAAATTTGAATCTTGTGAGAATAGAATTTAGTTCTTCAATACTTCTGCTTTCTATTGAGATACGAAACAAAATAAAACATATACACAGAGAGAAATATATACATATATACCCATTTTTAAGCTAAGGTTACGGGTTACAGAAATAAAATATAGATTTTATTTGTCAAATTTAGGATTTCTAAGAAACAGGATTTCCTGCAAATTTTCTTTTTGCAGCCTGTACAGCTACTTAACTATAAATTAATAGTAGTAAATCTCCTCTTATGCCTAATATTGAGCCTTAAATTATATAAATTTCATAAAACCTTTTTCCCACTCTGATGCTTTTAGATGTTTCAGTATAGGGGAATTATTAAAATTATTACCCAGTACATCTGGAAAAGCATTCAAATTAGAGTAAGGTTAGAAAAGACATTCTGGTTTGAACTTATTCATCAGATGATATCTGCAGAACTTTCCCTTGTTTGTTTTGGAAACTTGAGATCTGTGATAACTTACCGTTCCAAGATCTACAATGAAGCAGTCTCCTTTATTAAAACTCTTCCAGCTAAAAGGAACTTCTGTAGCTCTAACCACTCTCCGACCCTTGATATGTAGGAGTCTCTGAGCACTTAGGTCATTTGTAATTACATGCTTAAAACCAGAAGCAATGCCACCTGCCTGGAACAACAAACACATCAAAGAACCCAGGCTTTAGCAGCATGTATTAGACATCATAACAAAACATGTTCGCATTCCTACAAATTTAAATTTGGAGACTATGCATGCACTATATGCTTGGAGCGTAACTATTTGCTTTAGTTCTCCCACTTTCAGATATTAATCAGCAATAACAGCTCCTTCTAAGAACAGTTTCAGACAGTGAGTTCAGCAGAAATGGGAGATAAAAGAGGATCACTTCACAGCCACCGCAGCTTCCTAAAAGGCTGGGAAAAAGAAGGCTCTGTCCCAACCAGCCCCTCAAGCTCCACCAACCTGGTGGAGGCAACCTTGACAACGCAGGATGGCTGGCATTGTGGCCAGCTCCTGGGCCAGTCAGCTTCAAGCTTTAAAACTCTGGCAGAGAGCCCCCCCTATTTGCTCCACTGCCCCATTCACTCCTTCTAAATCTTGAGGGAGGCAACACTCAGCAGAGCTGCAAGTGACCCAGAGGGGTTTGTACAAGCTACCTTTACAAATGCCCCTGGCAACCAGTGAACCCTGCCCCTGGGAAATGCCTTTCTCAAGCATTGGCGCAGGGCCCCTCGGCCCCATCAGTTCTAAAAATTGGGCTCTAGCTTGGTAAGCAAGGCAGGGTTTCAAAGCTTGAAGCTTGAACAGGGCCATATGATGCAAACAGATAGGGAATGTTAGGAGCCATTTTCCACAGTTTTTTCCTAGGTTTTGGGCTTTTAAAATATTATCTTAACATTTTAAAGACATTTGAGGCTTGGCTGATACCACTATTATTTTTTTTCTTTTTTTCTTTTATTTTATTTTTAACCAACAAAACAAAACAAAGCGAAACAAAACATAATACACATACACACACAGTATATACTCCTCCTGCTTTTTTTAACAGCGATTATGTAATGGTAATCTATTATTTACATTTTCCCCCTTATTCTTCTTTAGAATATTTGTCCTTACTGCCCCGTTGTTTCTTATTTACATTTTTCTTCCTTCATATTCTACTTCTTACTAAAAATAATTCATATTATTATTATTATTATACATTATTATACACATATTTTCACTTTTGACCTTTCCATATTTATTCTCCTCTATTATTTCTAGTCTCCAACCAGTCATACCACTTGTTCCATGTTATATAGTACTCTGTGTCTTCCTTTTCTTTTATCTCTTTTGTTAATTTGTCCATCTCAGCACAGTCCAGGATTTTTCTTATCACTTCTTCCTCTGATGGTATATTATTATTCAACTGAAATTATGCAATATAGTTGCTTAGGTTTCTAAGGACTTCAAAAAATTAATTAAGGAACAATACAAACATTTTTCTGACTTTTATTGTTTTTTACTTTTTCTTTTATCTTTTTCCTAATTTTTTCCTTTTTTAATTTTTAATTCTGCAAAAAAATCTCAGTAACAATTATATAAAAAAAATGCTATCATTTTCTTTATTAACAATCATCCTTGATAGTCAGGAAACTATAGTTCATGAAATAACTTCCTGGTACACTGAAGGAGGTACATTAATCTAAGAGTTCATCAACTGACTTCTCTCACTGAGTTCATATTTCTTTAGCTAAAGAGGCTTGGTAATAATTATGCCTATTACTTAAAATGGATAGGAAGGTTACAACCTCTTTTGATTTCAGATTTAATATTACACTGATATTTTAATGTAAACAATTCTTGAAAAAGCCTCTCATTTTTACGCTATACCTTATACTTAATGCCTCCTTTAAAGTATCCAACGAATTGTGTGGACTCATAACCTTGGATTTCTCGGTGCTGCACAGGTTTCCCTCCAAGATAATCATCCAGCTGAACCGTAAAGATGGCTGCTGCAGTGCTTTCATCCTGAGTACATTCTTTACCTACAAGAAAGTGTAGGGTGGTTCTACTTAGAGGAGCAGAGAAGGAACAATTTTGAGTAATTAAATTACACTGCTGGCTATAAGCCAAATAGTCCAGGATGCTGCAGATTCTGAATAATCACCCTGACTAGAAAATAATGATCCATCTTCTGTGAATTTTTCCAAATTTTCTTTAAAAAAAATTAAATCAGTGGCCATCATCACCTCACCTCAAGACAAGGTTATCAAAGCAACTTCTTGTGTACAAAATATTTGCTTGCTTTCTATCCTGAAATAGTAGCTGTAGATCCCGCTCAGGAATTCTAGAAAGTTTTAATCAGAGAAGAACTGTCAAAAAGCCCCATTCTTCAAACAGCAGAAGGCCTATCATATAGAATAGGATATAGTATATTTTATGCTGAGCTACAAGACAGGACTAGACTTGTGGATTTAAGTTGTAAGACAGTATTAGGAAAAATATCCTGGTGATATGACAATAAATTCAGTGACAGGTATGCATTTTTTCCTTATTAAAAATCTAAGCAACAAAAGCATTTGAGAAACCTTATAATAAAGAACAAGTTTAATCAGATACGAACACATTTTATTAGATATATTATTGCTTTTCCTGAAAAAATTATCCCACTAGCCATATTGCTGACTAATTTTGGCTTTCTCCTTAGTTACAGATGTATTTTCAACTCTCTACAGATAATCCTTGATTTACAACTATAATTGAGCCTAGAATTACAGTCATAAATCATTATGATTATAAGTTGAGGCATCATCTATCAGATCCAATTTTTCAGCATTTTTTTGTGATGGTTCTTAAGCAAATCCATTTTATTCAATGGGAGTTTTGGATCAGATATCGGCAAAAAATGTCAAAAATTGTGCTCATGTGATCACAGGATGCTGCAAATGACCATAAAGGTGAGTTGATTGCCAAGCAGCCAAAATATGATCACATAACCATGGGAAGGTGGGCCATTGTAAGGATGAAATCGGGTGATAAGTAACTTTTGGGGGTTCATTGAAACTTTGAAAGTTATTAAGCAACTGGTTGTAAGTCAAAGACTCCTAGCATTTTATATTTTCCTTCATTTATTTTTCAAATAATTAAATCTATGTATTTTTATTATTTTTTTGTTTTGTATAGATACTGTTTAGTTAAGTATTTTCCCCCTTTGGTTCTGAAAATAAAAGAAATTGCATCTGTTGGGGATGCTCATCTAAAAATTGCTTTAGTTCTGCATATCCAAACTAAGCTGAAAGTTTGTCTTCACAGCAAAGACATCACCAATGTCATATTTCAGATTAGGGTCAGGAAATTTCACTTTTTTTAAAACTAAGCTCATTTTTTTAAATGGAAACTACCAAAAAGCACTTAGCCAAACTAAAGTATCAAGAAGTCATCTGCAATGGATTTCTTTTTTATTTATTAATCTACCGGTATCTAAGTCTGGTCTTGTTCCAGTGGCTTTCCTTTTTGACATCATCCAAGCTAAGTGGAAGGTTCCAAGAAAGTGTAATAATCTTTGGCTATCTTTTAATAATTTATAAAATGATAAAATTCAGAAAGATTTGTACTATTCATCATACCAAAATACTGTAATGAGTTCCATTTCTCCTAAATATACAGAAATCAAACAGTCTTCCTTTCTCATTGAACCAAATGGAAAATGGGTTAATTTAATATGTTAACAGGTTGATGAATAAACATTAGAGACTGCCTCACTTTACAAATTAGACGCAGCTCATACCATCATGCTAAACCATAAGGACTGAATCTGAATTGGCAAATTACTGTTTGCAATCAGAAACAGGCTAGTTAGGTTAGTGAGGTTGCCACTCATATGCTCACTTTGGTTAGGTACAACAGTATCAATACATAATTATTTTTATTTTTTTGTTTTGTGAGACTGTTGTACAAACTTATGCAACAAACTAAGAGAAGTGAATAATGGAACAGACATGCTGCTTTAAAACTATAGCTTGATTTCATTTTCAAACTAACAATAATCAATCTACAGTTTGATGTAATGGTAACTGAGTTACATATCCCATTTGATGTCTATTTTATGGGATAATAATTTGTTGATAAATCATTTATCAGTAACAAATTATTGCTCTTGTCTTCCAAACTAGGATTACAAGTCTGAATTTTGCTTTATAGCTATACTATTTGTGTAACTGAAATGTCCAAATTCTGTTTTCTTAGAGACTGTTTTCCTTTGAAAGTAAAGTTGAATTCTATTCACTTCCTGAACTGAACACCAATTTTTGTGAAACTTGCATTCCCATGTGAATACAAGATTGTCCAGCCAAATCTAATTCAAAGCACATCTAGATAATTCACCTTTACCTCAGAAGCATTAGCAAGTTTCATATATTTAAGCATGAATCGTTTTCCATCACATGCAGAAAACACTGATATTGAATGTTGAAAAAAAGTTGCATTAAAAGTTTTAGATAAATCAAGAAACATACTTATGTCATTTAAATAATGGCATCAGTATGCAAATCACATAAAGTGCTGCAAATGATGAAATTTTCTCCAATTGCATAATGAAGCCATCAAGTAAATCAAGTAAATAGTGATGTACTGTGCAATGTATAAATATTCTCTTACCGACTGGTCCACTAAATCTATAGATACCTAATCTTGCTAACTGGTCTCCCTTAAGTAGGAACCTCACAAATTCCAGGTCACAGTATGATTGCAGATGCCATTACAGAGAAGGTCCTACAAGTAACTTATTTGATGACACTCTGAAAATCTTCATTAATGCAACAGGATTGCTCAGAGCAGAACAGATGGACTACCAGATATCCTGCTTCCAAATTGACTATGGACTCAAATGGGAAAAGCAAAACTTGGAACCTGATCGTGAGCTAATTGACTGCAAATGCAGTTGCTTTAGCAGAGATGCAATTTTGCCAAGGCCAGGTACTTTATTCAGAAATATAGTTTCATTATGAGAATATCATACATTTTTAGACATTTCATATATCAATAGAATCACCATTAGTGCACATGTACACTATGCAGAGTACAAATAATTGAATTTCTATCCCTATTTTTTACAATCTAGTCCAAACTTTCTCAACTTGGCATGTTGCAACACAATTCCCAGAACTCACAGCCAATAGTTTTGTTATGAATTATAAAAGCCACAGTTGAAACATATCTGGAGAATTCTAAACTGGGAAAGGTTGCACTAGATTACTTCCACTTTTTATAACATTTTTATAAATTTTTACAAAAAGAACTTTTGTTCTTCAGAATCAACTTTACTATGCCTGCCTATGCCATCAAAACAAACTGTAACAGTCTTTGCTATACATACTGCAAGGAGATGCAGTAACTAAATTGTATCAGCTGAGTGAAGTTGGATAACATTTGGATAGCAAACTTGAAATAGCCATACAACATCTGGGGAGTAACAGGGAAAAATAATTTGTGAGCTGAGTACTTTCTACAGAGACTTATTCATGCATTCCTAAACTGGCTGCTGAGTCCAGTTTAAGCTCTTTGTGCTCTGTTCAGCTAAAAGCTGAAAGATTTCATTTTTCTTCTCTAACTCCACTGGAAACAATAGCTCCTTTTCCAGCAAATATATTCCTCCTAATTGAGACTAACTTCAATCATCAAAGACAGTCAATTAAACCAGGGTGTCCTCAAGTATGTTCCTGATACTGCAAGTTTCCAGATGTCTTGGGACTATAATAACCCCTCCCCAACTAATGGATATTCTTAGTTGTATTGGACACTCTTAAACTCAGCTCCTCTTCCAGTAGATGTTGGACTATCACACTTATCTTCTCCTTTCAGCCCCATATCTCTGCAATGAAAGCTACCCTGCTCATCCCTACTAAGCACAAACTACTGTCAGAGTTGATCGAATATGATGGTAAATGTAGTTTGATCCCTCTGGCAGCTTTAATTTCAGGAAAGCTTATTTAAGTTTGTTTTAGTATGATTTTAACTAAGCTTTGGTTTTTGCCCCATCAATTGCTCCCATCCCAGCGGGTGGCCCAGCACCCTACCTAGCCAATAGTGCAGATTGTAGAAGGTGGCGTTGCTCTTCTTAAAGGTGTGCAGCACCAGGTAGGCGTCGCCCACGTAGAAATCGCCGTACAAAGGTTCGGGCACCGGCACCAGTTCCATCTTCTCTACCCGCCAGATCTGCAGCCCGACCTTCTGGCCTGCCCGGACAAACTCTTTGTGATAAAGCTCTGGCGGTGTCATCTCGCTCTGCTTCTGCTTCAAGCGGTCAAACCAAGCAGACCAGCCAAAGTCTTCACTTAAATCCGTTGCACGTTTCAACTACTGAGCTTTATCTGTGAAGAGCAAAACAGCTCTCTCCGCTTTATAAACTTTAGTCTGCTCGGGCCCTCTAGCGCCCCGGGAAAGGGAGCGGTCCCAATAGGCGGGTCTTGTTTACACTCTCTTACCAGCCCTCCAAGCTCAGAAAACGGACGCCTCGCTAAGCTCGGAAGAGCGAGCACCTGGGTTGGCGAGGGAGGAGAACCGCCTTGCCTTGGCGCTCCACTGGGAACAGGGAAGCGCACTGACCGCGCCTCCGATCGGCTGAAAGGCAACTTGTCTCAAGGAACAGCGAGCTCGTTCAGGAGGAGCCAGCAGGAAACCTCGAGGCGGCCAAAGGGCTGCGAAACTTGCTTTTCCTCCAGCAGTCTTATATCCTCTCCATAAATTCATTCATAGCGCAAAGATCCAGCTAACGCCTTTTTCAAACAAATAGATAAAAATAAAGCAAATAATACTGCCGTTTTTATTTTCACCCCTTTCAGGGAGGCCGTTCGTTGAATGTATGAAGCAATCCTATCAGAATCTCCCTTCATCCTGACATACATACCATTGTGAGAGACCTAAAATTACCTAGTTAAGCCGTGAACGGGATTGTGGGGAGAGGGAGGGGTAACATTGGTGGTATGAATCCAGCCGTTGGAGTTAGCAAACCGCAATTAGTGAGTTAACTGTTATACAGCCAACGCTGATGATTTATTTAAGAATATGGTTTCATAAACGTTATGTGAATACAGCTTCACATATACCATTCTCTCTTTAATAAATTCTTCATTGAACTGGTAGAGCGCAGAGCTCAGGAGACGTATGCCAATTAAAATTGGAACAAAAATATTCATGATTTGATAAGTTGCAATGAAGTAGAATTAGGAGCCCAATACCCACTTTGTGAAGTAGGCAAGCAGTGCAGAAGAAGCAGTGGGAAGAGGGCAGGTCTGGGTGGTAATTCCAACCAGGCTTTGATGCTTTGTACAGATAACATGAGTGTTTCTCAAACTTGGCAAGTTCAAGATGACTGGACTTCAATTTCCAGATTTCTTCACTTTAGCAACCTAGAGTAGAGACTTAAAGTTAAAATGTAAGAGATTTACTAGAAACTCACAATACATCTGGTGTCACCTGCTCTTACTATTGTTATTTCAACACAGTGAAGATTGAGTAACTTGAGAAGTCTTTATGAGACACTGCAGTGTGATGGGGAAATAACCTTAAGTAATTACTGTAAAAAGACTGTCTATCTCTGGATTCATAATACGGATTGTTTGATTTTGGTTTAAAATATGTCAGTGATGGCGAACCTTTTAGAGACCGAGTGCCCAAACTGCAACCCAAAACCCACTTATGCATCATCGGGTGCCGGGTGGGTGTGGCCCATTAGATGGGTGTGGCCCATTGCGTGGTTGTGGCTGTGGTGGTAACAGCAGACTGGGTGGAACTGATAAATATACATCAGTATGATAAATCTTCAGAGACAGTTAAAACCTACAATACAATGGAAACGAGTAAGAAAAATACAGATGGTGAGAGTCAGGAAGACATTAAGGAAGTAAGATAACCATAGAGGTAAAAATAGCTGGGTCTGAGAAAGGAAGAGGAAAGTCATAAAATAGATAAATAGTTTTTTTATAGGAAATGGCTAGCCAGAAAGGAAGGTTGAATGGAGAACAGAAAAAGAGGCACATTGTAAAATGGAGATATAAATATATCTGAGTTTAAAAATAACCATAAGAAAATATTTTTTCTTATTCTTATTGTATATGTGAATATGATTTAGTATGTTATCAGGAAATGTGTATAGGCGGACGGAAAGAGTGTAACCTCATACTACCTCAGCCAATGGGGAAAGAGGAGGGCTGTAGCGGCCGGTGATAGGGATGAATAAAAGAAGGAGATATTTTGGGTTAAAACTTTGGAGAGAACTAAGCTTTGAAAGCTTCTCTCCCCACTTATTGCAATAAACGAAACAAAAGGCTTTCACTGTGTCTTGGCTGGTTATTGGTCAGGCGAGCTTGCCTCTGGTCACGAAGGAAAGTAGCCAGGAGCACATAACAGAACTAAAAAGTTCAATCAATCAATTCCAATTTTGCAAGATTTTTTTTCCGCGAGAAGTTGAAATTGACTGATTGATTGAAACTTTTATTTTTTTTGGCACACGGCAGTGGAGGCCTAAAGGGAAAAGGTTTTATAAAACCCAGCTGACGGCCTAGGACTGGGCGATGGCATGCGTGCCCACAGAGAGGGCTCTGAGTGCCGCCTCTGGCACCTGTGCCATAGGTTCGCCACCACTGTGATATGTAAACTTTGACATTTGGCTGTAATTTAGAAATTAGTATGAAGTATATATACTCCACCAATTGTAACTTATTGAAAACAACAATCACCATGATTAAGCACTTTTGTTTTAATACAATATGCATATCCATACTGTAATCATGAGAAGGAGGGCAAAAATCCAATATGCAGTTATATCCAATTGGAACAACTATGGAAATATTAGGCCATAAAAAGACTTATCCCATATAGAATTATATATAATCCAGTAGATTCTGAAGATTAACATATTGATTTTGGCATACAGTCACATGGGGAAAAGTTCATTTTGACAGAAATAACTATAAAAATGTTTCTCATTTAACGGATGACAGGACTTGTCTTTAAGATGTCATGGGAAATGCTTTATTTTTAAGAATGTATTTGCTGCCTAAATAAATAAATGGAACTTTATTTTTATGTTTCTGAAACAGATACAATAAAAGTCTTTTTCTGGTAAACAAATCTATTTTTGCATATAAGTAATGCTTTTATAAAAACAAATACGGTAACTGCAAGTTTCAGATAGAAACTTAAACTCAGAGCATCTTATTTACCCCAGTAAGCCTTTGTTATCAAAATGCCTTTGTTTGTCCAAAATGTACTGAAAATATGACATCTAATCAGAATGTAAATCAGTTCTGACTTTTAAGAGTCAGATAAAATTCTTCACTTGATGAGGGTTCCCCCCCCCCCTTTGATTCAATTGTTTCTAATTCTCAGAGACTGCCTAGCAAGTCCCTGTAATTTTCTTGGCAATGTTTTTCAAAAGTGATTTGCTATCGTCTCCTTCCTAGGACGGAGAGAGAATGACTGGCCCAAAGTCACCCATGTAGTTTTGTGCCTAAGGCAGGACCAGAAATCATAGTCTCCTGGTTTTTAGCTGGATGTTGGTGGCCCGGTGGGAAAGGGAGGGGCAAGCACCTTTATGCACGCATGTGCACATATGCAAATATGGCTGCATGCACATGTCACAAATGGTGCTGCGAGCATGCACACTCCACAAATGGGGCTACTAACGCCACAGCAAGGCTAGCGTCGGTGCAATGGGATGTGAGCACGAGCACATGCATGCGCACACTGGCCAGCCACTCACACGGCCTGGTGGCCAAGAGGCCACAGCCTGGTAGTGGGCCACAGCCCATAGGTTGGGGACCTCTTTCTTAACCACTATACCAGTGGTGGCGAACCTATGGCACGGGTGCCAGAGGCAGCACTCAGAGCCTCTCTATGGGCATGTGTGCCTTCGCCCCAGTCCTAGGCCTTCACCTGGGTTTTATAAAACCTTTTCACTTTAGGCCTCCACTGCCGTGTGCAAAAAAAAAAAAGTTCAAGCAATCAGTCAATTTCAACTTCTCGCGGGAAAAAAAAGTTGGAATTGATTGATTGATTGATTGATTGAACTTTTTTTTTTTAATTGAAAAATTTTTAAAAACTTTTACAAAGACAGAAAAAAAAACAATAACAACAACAACAACAAAAGAAACAAAACAATACAACCCTCCCCCAACCCCTCCCAAACCACCCCCTCCCTCCCCCCCCGGAGCTTCCCAGAGCAGAATACAGGCTTAATTAGAAAAAGAAAAAAAAATTAACAAAATTATAAAATAATTAAAAATAAAATATATATGAAAAAAGAGTTATAATCCTTAAGAAAAGAAAATATTTAAAATAGAAAAATACAGGTTATAAAAAGGCTAAATGATATTTTTTCAAATCCAGTTTAAATTGTATGAAATTTATCCATTTTTCCCATACATCAAAAAATTTCTCTTGCGTTTGCTCTTTTAAAAAAGCCGAAATCTTTGCCATTTCTGCCAAGTAAGATACTTTAAAAAACCACTCTTGCAAAGTAGGCAAAGATTCCTTCTTCCAGTATTGACCTACTAAAAGCCTTGCGGCTGTAATCAAATTCAACATCAATATAACCTCCTTAGCATCACAATCAGTAACAATGATTGAACTTTTTAGTCCCACCCAGTCTGCCATCACCACCGCAGCCACGCTCACCCAATGGGCAACACTCACCCAACTGGCCACACCCACCCAATGGGCCACACCCACCCGGCACCCAGGATGCATAAGTGGGTTTTGGGTTGCAGTTTGGGCACTCAGTCTCTAAAAGGTTCACCATCACTATACCAAACTGGCTCTTTTCCTTAATAATATCAAGGATCAAATTAGATCTTTATAAAAAGCATCTGCAGATTAAAATTTACATAGACAAAAATGGCAGTAAACAATATTGGTATGTAGTTTATTTGTAACCTAACATCTTTTCAGATCCTGACGCCCTATAGAATAATCTTCCCACCCCCACCCAACTTTTTGCCTGAGGTTAATACCACCCTTCTCCCAAAGATTTGACTGGCCTCTTCTCCTGTTAGCCTAACAGTCGGGACTTGCAATCATCTTAGACATTAGGAATAGGTTGTTAATGAACTTGCTAGGGGGGGATAGAGTACATACTGATGTGCTATGACTGTGTGCTTTGCTCTTATTGTTGATTCATTGTTGTCACTGCTGGGATACTGTGATTTTGTTTTTATTGTTGTAGCATTCATTGAACTGGGCAACTACATATTACATTAAATAAATAGAAATAAATAAGCAGACAGGGACCAGACAGGGTGGCGCCAGCCTTGCGCGCATGCGCAAGGCGCGAAAATGGTCAAGTCCTATTAGTTCACACTGTCCAGGTTTCAGGCATTATAAAAGGCCTGCGTGCCTTTTGCTGTTTGCTTGTTTGTAG
Organism: Crotalus tigris; assembly: GCF_016545835.1. Classification (NCBI taxonomy): domain Eukaryota; kingdom Metazoa; phylum Chordata; class Lepidosauria; order Squamata; family Viperidae; genus Crotalus; species Crotalus tigris. Next base: position 187,670 of record NW_024096692.1, read on the forward strand.
GAGAAAGTAATAAAGAGCTTGTTGTTTTTCACCATGTGTCTTCATCAATTGCCAATGAACGGAAAACACAACACTGGCGATGAGGATGGGATTCCTGCAAGCAAGAAAAAGAATTAGGACTCACCCAGAATTCCTGAAGATTGGGAAGACGGCATCCTGCATTCGCGACTCAGCCTGTCAGTACAGCATCGCTGGAGGTGAGCTCGGCAAAGGGGCCCTTTCCCAACTATTAGTTTGCACAGGAGGCAATTAGCGAAGGCCATAAAGCTTACGATTAGAAGACTGGCCCCTTGACTGATTTTGATGTCTCCCACCCAGAGAGATGGAATTCATACATAGCAAGGGTGGAGAACTACTTTAGAGTAAATCAAATCAGGGAAGATGGCCTGAAGGCAGCAACTCTTCTGTGTGCCTGTGGACAGGAAGCTTTTGATATCACAGAAAATCTAGTGGCCCCTGCACTTCTAGAGTTAGTAATGTACGCTGACTTGAAGAGGTGTTGAAGGAACATTTTTAGCCTAAGTTATCTGTCATCGCTTGGAGGCACACATTCAAGCAGAGAGACCAGAGGCCGGGTGAATCTGCTGCGGACTTTATTGCTGCTTTAAGACAAGCGGCCAGGCCTTGTGAGTTCAAGGATCTGGAAGAAAGGCTGTGCAATTGCTTCATGTGTGATTTAAGAAGCAGAGACCTACAACAAAAGATCTTTGCGAAAGAAGAGATCTCCTTCCAAGACGCGTTAAGAGAGGTGGCAGCTGAAGAAGCAGCAGGCGGCGCTGTGAAGGCTTTGCGGCTCACCAGGAACCCTCGAGCCATCGCTACCATCCATCAAGAGGACGCTCGAGAAGAATCCAAAGTGGATCCTGAAGAAGAGGTGGACAGACTTCACCAGCCAGTAGAAAGAAGGCCAAAGGGACATCCAGGCCAGGTCACAACATCTCTTCAATGCTTTGGGTGCAGAGGACGCCACAAGCGAGCTGACTGCAGGTTTCGCTCTGCCATCTGCCGGGCATGTGGCAGGCAAGGCCACATTGCTTCCATCTGTTTGGATTGCCAGAAGGTCCAACCTCGGGAAGAATTGCTTCAGAAAGGTATCAGGGTCCCCAGTCAACACAGGGTGGGTTTCTGTGCATCGCGCAGGAGTATTCTGAGGACAGAAACACACAAGCCCCTTAAGAAAAAACTTCTCATTGACGGGAAGTTGCAAGGGGTTCCCTTATTGACAGAAGTGGACACAGGGTCCGCTCTATCAATCATTTCACTTGACACCTTCAAAAGGATTTGCAGCAGTAGTGGCCTTCGAGTTAAACTCAGGACATCGAATCTAATACTCACTGATTTTCAAAATTCCAAGGTCAGTGTAAAAGAGGAGGCCATGCTCAAGGTGCAGCATAAGGATTTTGAGGGTTTCCTGGATGTGGTTGTTGAGGGTGAACGCATAAGTCTTATTGGCCTCGATTGGTTTGAGGCCCTGGGAATCCAAGTGACTGGGCTGCACAATTTGCAAATATTGGGTCTTGCAGAAGTCTGCAAGGAGTTTGCTGATGTATTTAGTTCAGAGCTAGGATCCTACAAGGGGTCTCCCATTGCCCTACGTTTAAACCCAACTATCATGCCCATTAGGGTCAAGCCCAGAGGGTGCCTTTTGCCCTCAAAAGCAAGATAGATGCAGAGCTGGACAAATTGCTACAGCAGGGCATCTTAGTACCTGTGGATTCTAGTCCATGGGAAACCCCCATAGTAATGCCTCTAAAGGCTAATGGGGAAGTTTGCATATGTGCAGGCTATAAGTGCACACTGAATAAAGCATTGCAACAGCACACATATCCAGTGCCTGTTGTAAGCCACATTCTGGCCTCCCTCAAAGGAGGGTGTATTTTTGTGAAACTTGATCTGGCATAGGCCTATCAACAGCTACCTGGTGATGAGGCATCTGCAGAGGCCCAGACGATTGTAACACACAGGGGGGCCTTTAAGGTCAAAAGACTGTAATTTGGGGTAAATGTAACCCCTGGCATATTCCAAAGTGTCACGGAGTGCACTCTTTGTGGTATTCCTGGTGTCTGTCCCTACTTTGATGACATCCTCATTGCTGGGGAGTCATCTCAAAATTTAGCAGAAAGGTTAAGGGCTGTCTTGCTCCGTTTCTGCAAAGCAGGCCTTAAATTGATGAAAGATAAATGCAAGATAGGAGTCACTTCCACTGACTTCTTAGGGTTCAGGATTGATGCCCAAGGCATTCACCCTGCTGAATCGAAGCTGCAAGCGATTCAGCAGGCCCCAAGGCCAAGTCTAAAAGTGAGCTGCAAGACTTCTTGGGGCTTTTAAATTTTTATCACACATTCCTCCCACATAAGGCTGCAGTGGCTGAGCTGTTACACCAGCTCTTAGACAAGCAGGCTGCATGGCAGTGGACTAATGCCCATGACAGGAGTTTCAATGAGGTTAAGGCACTGCTCTCTTCAAATGCTGTGTTAGCGCATTTCAATGAGCAACTGCCTGTTTGCATCGCATGCGATGCATCTCCTTATGGAGTTGGAGCAGTACTTAGCCACCTGAAGGCTGATGGGACACAAGTCCCTGTGGCCTACTACTCAAGGACTCTGTCATCTGCAGAGTGGAATTACGCTCAGATTGACAGAGAAGCCTTGGCCACAGTGGCTGGCATAAATTCCATGATTTGTTATATGGCCGCCACTTCACGGTCTACACAGACCATAAGCCTCTCCTGGGTTTGTTTACCACTAACAAACAGACATCACATATTATTTCCCCAGATATGCTGAGATGGTCCATTTTCCTATCAGCATATGACTATACTCTAGTTCACAAACCTGGAAAAGAGTTGGGTCATGCAGATGGCTTCAGCAGATTACCTCTTAAACAGATAGAGGCAGATCCTGCTCCTGCTATTAATATCCTTTCCATTCAGGAGTTGCCTGAATCTCCCCTAAATGCTAGGGACTTGGCTGCAGAAACTGCCACTGATCACACATTCACATGCGTGCTGACCTGGGTGTTGTCAGGATGGCCTGACATGTGCCCAGACACTGAATTTCAACGCTTCTGGCAAAGGAAGTATGAACTTTCCACTTTCAAGGGATGCCTGTTATGGGGGAGTAAGGTAGTGAACCCTGCCTCATTGAGGTCTAGAATCTTGTTTTCTCTGCATGAGGGACATCCTGGCATAGTAAGGATGAAAGCACTTGTGCGCAGTCATCTTTGGTGGCCTGGGCTCAATAAAGCCATTGAGGCTCAGGTGCACGGGTGCCAAGCGTGCCAACAGTCATGGCCTGAAATGCCTCAGGCCCCAGAACATAGGTGGGAAGAAACACAAACTCCATGGTCATTGGTACATATAGATTATGCTGGGCCCTTTCAGAGGCAATTCTTTCTTCTACTTGTTGACAGCCATTCCAAGTGGCTAGAGGTTGTTCCTCTTTCCTCCACTACTACTGCCAGGACCATCCAGGTATTGAGAGGAATTTTTGCCTCACAAGGGCTTGCAGATGTCCTGGTTTCAGATAATGGCCCTCAATTTACCTCTTTTGAGTTCCAGGCTTTTCTTCAGGCCAACTAGATCTGCTCTCTTCCACCCATCTTCCAACGGTCAAGCAGAGAGAATGGTGCACACTACCAAAGATGCTCTCAAGAAACTGAATTACGGTAACTGGCATCACAGGTTAGCAGATTTTCTTCTTGCATACAGCACCACACCTTGCACAGTCACAGGTAAGAGCCCTGCAGAACTCCGCTGGGGTTGCCGTCTCATCACCAAACTGGACAGGTTGCACCCAGACCGGATGGCTTCAACCACGGGCACCTAGGTGACTTCAGGTGGGCGATCCGATGTGGGCAAGGAACTATGGGCCTGGATATCTCTGGGTCACAGCAGTGGTATGCAAGGTCTCTGGGCCATTGTCATATGAAGTAGCCTTGGATGATCGCTGTGTTCTTCGCAGACACATAGACCAACTGCGTTGGAGGCTGGACAGCCATGTTTCCGCTCCTGGCTCTGCTCTGCGGGGGGGGGGACCATAATATGCATTCTGGTTACAGGTTCCCAGGCCTAACAGAGCCTCACAAGATGCTGAGGCTGTTTGGGGGTCATCCCAAGTTTCCACAAGTGTGCCAAAGGAATTCCAGGAAGGGGGGTCACCCCGCACATCCGTTATTGCTCTAGACAGGGAGTGACACCAGGGGTATCCACATTATTCAAACATGTCAGATAGTGCTCCAGACAGGGAGACACACTGGGGGTATTCACAAAAATCAAACAGCCATAGACAGGGAATTCCATCAGGGGCACTCTCATAATTCAGCTATTGCTCTGAAAAGGAAGTCAGTAGCAAGGGGGTTTGCCATGAGGCGGCTCCTAACTCTGGCACCTCTGGCATGTGCTCGGGGGCTACAGAGTACTGGGGCACTTCCGCTGCTCAGGCCTCTCCAACTGCTGGCCTTGAGCTTGAGAGACAGTGTTCCCAAGAGGAATCCGTTGTGGACTTGGGGATTCCACCCCTCCAAGGTACACTGGCTCAGACTCAGAGGGTCCAGCCAGTCAGCAGCTGGGTGGGTCACCTGGGTATTTGGGACATCAACGTCCTGGCCTGCCTAGCCTGGTAGGAGAGCAGGTAGGCCAGGCACCCTCATCGGCCCTTAGAAGGTTGCAACGGGCAAAGCGCCCACCTAAACATCTAGGAGATTATGTGAGGTTCCTTTCAACACATGAGGAACCTTGCTATGAGGTCGCTGAATGAGGGGGTTAATAGTAAGAGTTTCATATACTATTTTGATTTTGAATATATTTATTTGAGTTAATTATTTTGAAAGGTGTTTGCCTGCGTGCAGACCAAGCATTCCACTCTCCTTGCATTTGAATAATGCATTTGTGTTCCACTCTCCCTGCATTGCACAATGCATCTGTGCATAAGCTAGGTGTATTTCATCTAGGGGGGAGGGGTGTTGTGTCCTGAGCCTGCAAGAGCTGAAAGCAGGCTCAGAATTATTGCAAATAGTCCCGGGCAATCCAAAAGCTGCCCGGGATGAGACAGAGTGGCACCAGCCTTGCACGCATGCGCAAGGTGCAAAAATGGTCAATTCCTATTGGTTCACACTGTCCGGGTTTCAGGCACTATAAAAGGCCTGCGTGCCTGTGTGCCTTTTGCTGTTTGCTTGGTTGTAGGAGAAAGTAATAAAGAGCTTGTTTTTCACCATGTGTCTTCGTCAATTGCCAACAAACAGAAAACACAACACACACTGTGAAGAAAACAATGTGCTCAGATATGATCTGCATAGAGTTATGCTTTCCTGATAGTTCTATCTCAGAAAGAATTATTTGAAGCTCTGAAAGAAAGGCTGGCCCACATATGCAGAAAAAAGTGGCTGAATATAATCTAAATATTTTTTGTGAGAAAAGAAACTGAGAGGAAATTGAAAATTAAATTAGACAAATATTGTACTTTATCAATCTTCTAGCTGTCTTGGTCCTGCATGAATGGTTGCAGAAATGAATGAAAATGCCTGTTATAATCATTACCATTTAGAACAGACATGTCAAACACAAGGCCTGGGGGCCAGATGCAGCCCACGAAATGGTTTCATGTGGCCGGTGAAGCCATCCTGAAAACAGTGAGAGAACAGCCCCCTCTGCCTTGGCCCTGGCCCAGGCCAGCCAGGAGCCAATGTACAATTTTGTGGTGGCCATCTATGCTAAAACACATTCAGTCCTAGCTTCACAGGGCCACCTGGAAACAGTGAGGAACCAGCCCCTGCTGCTTCAGCCCTGCCCCCTGGGTGCATGCTGAGCTGCATTTCTTGCCTATTTTTCTCCCTCCCTCATCTCAAATATTTTCCCACCACTCTGTACTTAGGAAGGAAGGAAAGAAAGAAAGGAGAGGGAGGGTCTGAGGGAAGTCCTGCCTTAGTCCTGCCCTGCTTCCCTTTTCACTATTCCTTTGCCCCCTCCTCCTGGCCTATCCTGGGGTCTCCCATCCTATTGCTAAGGAAGCTTTGGATACAAAGCCAGGTTTTCTCCCATGGAGAGGGAATGGGCCTCCCTCTGACTTTGCCCTCATACCCATCATGAGCAACCTGGCTAAGGAGAGCAAGCACAGTAGCAGTAGCCTTGAGGAGGTAAGTGCACCTGGGTGCCCCCCTTGGGGAAGTGGGGCTGGGCTTGGTGCCGCAGGTGCTCGAGGGCCAGGCTGGGCATTTGACCTCTGCTGCCCAGGGCTCTGAGCAGCCCGCGCATGGCCTGAGAGAAACAGTGAGGTTCTTCCAGTGGACCCTGCCTTGGCACTTGCCCTGGTCCCTCCCCCTTCTGCCAGAGACCCTCAGATCTGTTCCCCACAGGCACTCTTGACACGAACAATATAGAGCTGGCCAAGCCCACCCTATAGGCCATGCCTACTCTGTCCACACCCACCCAGTAGGCCACACCCACTCTGGCCACACCCATCTGCCCCCCCTAGGGCAACCGCAATGCTGATGCAGCCCTCAATGAAATTAGTTTGACACCCCTGATTTAGAGTATCTTGTCTTGCACATCAACTGCCCTGTGGAATAGCATTTTCTAAAAATCTGGATGTCTCAGATCATTTTGGCTTTTTGTAAGGCACCTGACTGTCCCCAGTGTTTGAGGCCAGGAGGTTAAATGAGCTCTGTTGGCTGATCTGTTTGGTTTCAATCCCTAGATTAGAATTGGAATATTTTTAGATTCAGATTTTCATGTTTATCGGGTTGGTTTGAGTTTCTGCGGTATTTATGCTGTGTTATGTTTCAGATTTAATCCTTGTTTGTTGCCTAGAGTTACTGTTTTGTGACTCTTAAATAAATATTCAGATTACTCAGGAGATATTAATCTTCCTTAAACAATTGTCTTTCTGGTTGTTGGGGGTTTGTTTTTTAATAATTCACCTTTTTAGTACTATTTTCTTTTTTTCTTTTAACTTAAAATAGCAAACTATTTTGAAATTTTGAAAAGATAGCAGATAAATGTTTTGGATACACAGGCTATATTTTGCCATTTCACACAGTCTTTTCTATATATATATCTAAATTTCTTCAGAATGCATATTTGATATGCAAATTTCTATCAAATGAAAAATAAAGCTCTATATCCACTCTATATATATCAACACATTATATATAGAGAGAGCCAATTTGATCTATTCTAATGGTTAAGGCACCAATTTAGAATGCAGGAGACTATGAGTTAAAATTCCACCTTAGCCATGAAAGCCAGCCGAGTTGAGTTTAGGCTAGTCTTTCTCTCTCAGCCCAACCCATCTCACAGGGTTGTTGTGGGGAGAACAAGAGGAGGGGAGGATGGTATGCTAGATATGTTCACCACCCTGACATGGTGAAGGTAGTTGGATGTTTGTAAGATCTAAAAATATCTCTGTTACTGGCAATGCAAATTTTTGTGGGATATAAAGCTTTTAACAATTTTTTTTTACCTGACAGAAATTTGCATTACCATTAATTGAGAGATCTTTTAGGTTTTGAGAAGAAACTTTTAATTAGGCCATCTATCACTGATTTTGCCACTTACATTCTGTACGTTTCCTACTTTCTTACTTAGCATCTGAACAAGTTCTTACTAGAAAGTACGCCTTGGGGAGAACATTGTGTCATCCCAACCACCTTTGCAAGTACTTTTCACATAAATAACCACAATTTTTAAAAGTCTTTAAATTCAGATAAATACATAACTTATATGCAAAATTACTTAATATACTCAAATTGATGGTGTTTGCTAATTTAAAGTTATCTTCCTCCAAAGAATTCTAGCCAAAATAAATCATTCTAGCTCGGAATTCTGGGATCTTTGGTGTTAATACAATGGGAGAGTGAGTTATTATTATTATTTTGCAATTCATCACACCACCTACATTGGTGGCAAATTGGAGATTGCTTCCAAAATGTGAAATATACATTAAGCTGTAACATGCAACTGTTTACTGTTACTATTTTTTATTATTCGAAAACATCAACACTGATCTATCAAACCACATGGCCACAGCACTATATTGACCATCTAAGGTGGCACTCTAGTTCCTGACAACCTGTTTCTTTCTAACTCTAACCAACCCTACAATCAAGGGCTGGGTGACTTTGGGCCAGTCATTCTCTCTTAGCCAAACTTACTTCATAGGGTTGTTGTGTAGAAGCAGGAGGAGAAAGGAATATTAGGTATGATTGCTTATACGTATATGAAAAACAAGTGGATTTAAAAATAAAACTGTATGTACCAAATATTAAATTAGATGCATATTCAGGCTAAGATTCCCTTTAGCTTTGTATTTGAATTTGGAAAGACTTTCAGTTCACAACTTCACTACTTTTGCCTTTTATATGCATTTTTCTAAGTGTTTTTAATTAAATTGCAGGCCAAATGCTCTTCAGTTTAGCTTCGGAAATTCCATTGCAGGCTTCAGAGCACTTTAAAGAAGCTATTGGGCAATGGCTGATTAATTTTATCTAAAAGTTACTCTAATTAGAAAGGTGTAAGGATAATTATGTATTTGTTTCCTGTTTCTAACAGGAAAAGGAGTTTGTGTGTGTGTTGGGGGGTGTATGCAAGAATTCTAATTTAATTTACTTATTTATTCTACAAATCTTTTAGATCATTTATTAAAATGATTCTGGATAGATATATGATAAAACATGATGAATAAAAGCATATTTGAATAAACAATTCTTAGTCCTTTAAAAATCAACTTAAAAAGCATGGGCACTCAAACGATTCTCTAGGCACCATCAATTTAGGCCTTGAAAGCTAACAAGAAATTCTTCAAAACCTTCTGGAAAAATAGGATCAAAGAAGTCAAGCACACCTTGCCGGTCATCTGTTCCATACTGATGTGGCCCTCTCAGAGAAGATTTGCTTAATTACCCCAAAATGTCACAGGATAATTTTCTACAATGTGATTCCCTAGTGTGTAATCCTATGTGCTGCTGTGTAGAACTTTAATATAAATAAGACAGAACATCAATCCATAAAAGGCAGAATATTATAGTAACTATAGCTTCCAAAAGCCTTGTTCTCTGAGCTGAAATCCATCTTCCAATTTCCCAAAATTATTCTTCTGCTCTAAAAGTTCTGTTGCTTATGTTATTATCTTATTTTCAGAACCTTTTATGGTGGTGTATTGGTTACTGTTGCTATTGTTTCTGTTTCACATCTTTCCATCAGTTCTTGATGTCCTGTGCTTCCTCAGTAGAAAATAGTCATATCAATTTTCAATTTTCCTTGGGAATTAATTGAAGCATGGAAAGGTAAATGGACTGTGCAAATAACTGTACAATAAAATTATACATTTAGACATCCCCTTGTGAGTAGCCATGCAAATTTCACTTTGATTTTCTTCTCCCACAGAAGAACTTTGAAAGCATTTTTTCTCCATCAAATTCAAAAAATGGTTGGAAAATTCAGGTTTTGAGATTTTTTTTAGCACAACCCAATAAATTTTGCCCAAAGTGTCTTGTTGTAAGCATCAGTTTGTTAAAATAGATAACTTAGCAAAAACAATTTATAAAAGATTTAATAGAATTCAAAGTTGTGAATTAAATAATTGTCTGCCACATTCAATATTACAATGCACAAATGCATATGCAGAGGGAAAAAAGTGATCAGCCTAAGAATAAACTCTACTTGAACATGTCAAGTCTTTCTAACTTCGGGAGGTACTGCAACTTGATTTAGATATAGGCATGAGGAATAATATGGTAGGACATAAGTCCTTTCTATCATCCCAGGCCTTCTGCAGTCCAAAAAGTTCTAGCAAACTAGTTAATATAGATATATTGTAGATTAGATGGTTTATGGCTGGTTGCTTCAACTTTTTGCACAGGAGACTCAGTTACAATACATTGACAGAAAGTATAGTGATGAGATTGTAATCTTTGGGCGACTTAAGGAAACTTTTTTATGTTGATTCACAAAAAAAAAAAATTGTTTTATATTTCCATTATGCTATCTTGAAATGTAAAGTTCCTAAAAAGTCAAGCTTATCAAGGAAAACATTACCATACTGTAGTTGTAAAGGTATTAGAGTAGGACTGGAGAACAGTTTTGGGTAGTACTATCTATCATCCTAATATGTTATAAAGAATGGAAAAACTGAGGGTCAGGAAAAAAAGTAGGGTGCACTAAGTTTTTCTTCTGGAGTAGTGGAGATTATAAATATCTAGAAAATTAATAAATAATGTTCCAGGAAATAGGCCAGATCTGAGGAACAGTATGAATTATTAAAATGTTGATGTGTCCTTCATTTCTGAGAGTATGTTCTAATAACAGAACCTGATTTTGCATATTTACAATGTACAGCGTGTTACAGCATAAACTATAGGAAGTTTTTTCCCTCCATAGCCCTCAGGAATATTCTTGAAATATACCAGAATTTAAGGAACCAGATAGTTCTGCCTTATTTATAATGCCTGTTTCCCCACAGCTTATTCTTCATAGTATAAACATATACCAGAATTAAAGTGCTTAGTTTTCTCACCTTTATCTTACAGTATCCTGTTTATAATACTCAGTTTATGTATCACTATCTAAATTTGAGTAAATGGAGTAAATGTTAGTAATTATATACATATATTTTAATTAATATATATATTCTCCTTTTTTCTATTTAAAACTCTTTTTAAATGACTTACTGTAGTAAGCATTTAGTTCTTATATTTATATCCTGATTTATTTTATAGAATTCAAAATGGTATATATAATTCTCTTTCGTTCTATTTTCTCTGTAACAATCACTCTGTGAGGTAAGTTAGGCTAAGAAAGAAAGACTGGCCCAAGGTCACCCAACCGATTTCCCTGTCTAAGGACCACTGGAAAGTGGGAAACCATATGTTCTAATCCAGCATTTTTATCAGTATACCAAATTGAGGGTCAAACAAAAATAAATTGTAGTAAGATGTTTGATTTATATAAATATTATGAAATTTGAAGTTCCCTTTTCTGCAGTCCAGCTCTCTGGGATCATAATGGAGTTTAAATAATGGATATTCAACCAACTTGTCTACAGAAATCAGTTCTAAAGTAATCCTGAGTTTGCTAAACAATATGCCCATTTGTGATCATGTATCAAAAAGGAACAATTACTAAAACAAGTAATTATTATTTAACTCTCTAGCAGCAGATATAGAAGTAAAATCAGATAAACTGTACATAATCTATGCTATTTTGTGTTTTACATTACATGTCTCTACGTAATATTTTGTGAAATGAATGAAAGAAATTAAGATTAAGTAAAATGAATTAAGATTAATTTAGGCCCAGCACTCTTCAACATTTTCATAAATGATTTAACTGAGGGAATAGAAGGGGAACTCATCATATTTGCAGACAACACTAAACTGACAGGAATGGCCAACACCCCGAAGATAGACATGAACTGGATCTTGATAGACATGAACTGGGCCCTATATACTTAAATATGTATACTGCAGCTGCCAAAAAAGCAAACACAGTGCTAAGCTGCATTAACAGAGGGATAGAATCAAGGTCACGTGAAGTGTGAATATCATTTTACAATGCCTTGGTAAGGCCACACTTGGAATACTGCATCCAGTTTTGGTCACCACAATATAAAAAAGATGTTGAGACTCTAGAAAGAATACAGAGAAGAGCAACAAAGATGATTAGGGGACTGGAGGTTAAACCGTATAAAGTACAGTTGCTAGAATTGGGTATGTCTAGTTTAATGAAGAGAAGGATGAGGGGTGACATGATAGCAGTGTTCCAATATCTCAGGGTTTGTCACAAAGAGGGAGTCAAGCTATTCTCCAAAACACCTGAAGGCAAGACAAGAAGCAATGGATGGAAACTAACCAAAAAGAGAAGCAACGAATGAAGGAGAAATTTTCTGACAACAATTAATCAGTAGAGCAACCTGCCTCCAGAAATTGTGACTGCTCCAACCCTGGAAGTTTTTAAGAAGAAACTGGACAGCCATTGTTTGAAATGGTATAAGGTTTCTTGCCTGAGCAGGGGGTTGGACTAGATGACCTCCAAGATCCCTTCCAACTACTACTACTACTACTACTACTACTACTACTACTACTACTACTTATTATTATTATTATTATTATTATTATTATTATTATTATTGATCATCACACAGTCAGCCAGATGTTCAGACTGGATTTGGCATTTTGTCTAACTATCGAGTCCTTACCCAGGACCTGGGATAGGCAGATGTGGATGTTTGATGGTATTACAGATATCGTCGCAGGATGGAAGCAGTTCCTAGTAAGGCCGCCTTTTGCAATTGACTAATAGCGAATTTGTCAATGCCAATGGTGTTCAAGTGGTGCTCCAGTTGTTTTGGGATTGCACCCAAGGAGCCTATTACTATTGGTACTCCCTTGCTTGCTTTTGCCACAGTCTTTCTATTTCTATTTGTAGGTCTTTGTATTTTGTTATCTTCTCCAGTTATTTCTCGTCTATTCTGCTGTCTCCAGGCCCTGCCACGTCCACTATCCAGACTTTTTTGTCTTTCTTATTGACAATTGTTAAGTCTGGAGTGTTATGTTGCAGGTGCTTGTCTGTTTGAATTCTGAAGTCCCAGAGCAGTTTAATTTTATCATTTTCTATGACTTTCTCTATTTTATGATCCCACCAGTTTTTGCTTACAGGCAAATGATATTTTTTTGCAGATCTTCCAATGCACCATTGTTGCTACTTTGTCATGCCGCTGCTTGTAGTCAGTCTGTGCGATCTTCTTGCAACAGCTTACCAGGTGGTCCACTGTTTCATCAGCTTCTTTGCATAGGCGGCACTTACTGTCTGTTGCTGTTTTCTCAATTTTTACTTTATATGCATTTGTCGTTAAGGCTTGGTCTTGTGCAGCCAGAATTAGTCCCTTGGTCTCTTTCTTCAATTTTCCTGCTCTTAGCCATTGCCAGGTCTTGTTATTATCTGCTTTCCCAGCTATTTTTTTCATGTATTGGCCATGTAGTGCTTTGTCTTCCCATGCCTCTATTCTGTTCTTCATTTGGTCTTTCTTGTAGGCCAGTTTGGTCTCTCCAGTAGTCAGTAAGCCTTCCTGATATACTAATTTCAGATTATTATTATTATTATCATCCTCCTCCTCCTCCTCATCATCATCATATGAGCAAGCAGTGGGTGGCAGCAGCCAAGAAAGCCAATGTGATCCTAGGTTGCATTAACAGAGGGATAGAATTAATATCATGTGAAGTATTCCACTTTATAAAGTCTTAGTAAGATCACATTTAGAATATTGCATCCAGTTTTGGTCACTATATTATAAAAAATATGTTGAGACTCTGGAAAAAAATGCAGAGAAAAGCAACAAAGATGATTAGAGGGCTGGAAGCTAAAACATATGAAGAGCAGTTGTAGGAACTGGGTACGTCTAGTCTACCAAAAAGAAGTACTGGGCTGCTATAATAGCAGGATTTCAATATTTGAAGGACTGCCAGAAAGAAGAAGGGGTCTATCTATTTCATATCAGAAGGCAAGTGAGAACAATTAACCAGTGGAACTGCTTGCTCCCAAAAGTTGTGGGGGCTCCATTACTTGAGACTGGAAATCTCAAGCAGGAGCAAGGGGTTGGATTAGAAGACCTCCAAAGTTTCTTTCAACTCTGTTATTCTGTTCTTTTATTTTACATACAATAGGAAGAATGCTGGACAGTGTTTACCAAACTTAGTGAAAACACTAAGACATTTTGAATTGCTCTGGAAAAGGCTCTAATGCTGGGAAAGGAGAAGGAAAGAGAAGAAAAGGATGACCAATAGCAAGGTAGCTGGACTCAGTTACAGTAGAGATGAAGGCACCAATTAAGACTTGTGGGACTCAAATATGTGAACAACCGGTTCTCTGTGTGGATGCCACTTCCGGAAGTCCATTCTGGGCATGGGCAACAAAAATATTAGCTGCCGGTTCTGCCAAAGTGGTACGAACTGGCTGAATCCCATCAGGATTGAAAGGACAGGTTAGGGACACACAAAGGTCATGGTGAATATCTGTATGGTCACAAAGAATCAAAAATGACTTATGGCACATAATATTGCTGTTGACATTAGTCAGGAAACGTAGTGTTATGCAGTTAACTATCAGAAATTAAGTGATAGATTCAAATTCCTTTCAGATCTATGCTTGGTTTTTCTGCTGATTTCAAAGGGATTAGAGGAGATTTAAGAGTCAGTTGATTAAAATCAAATAGGAGAAACATTTCTATTCGAAATTAACTTGTGTCATTTAGAGGAGATCAACTCTACTCTCCTAGAAATAGATATGGTAGAAATAAGGTGTTTCTTTTTTACTCAAAACTTCAAGTGGTGTGAAGCCCTAGGGAGATCCCTGGTAGGAATGCAAAACTGCTAAATATTTTCGAAGACCGAGGAAAAACTATTTCACATCAAAGTATAAGATGGTTCCTGTTCTGTTTATTAATAAGTGCACTTCCTGGAAAACAGAATAAAATGCCTGATCTTTTTCTGGCTAGCCTTTTATTCCAGAGACCAAACAGAAGTTGCCTTTGTTATTGAAAAAAACAGTCACAAAACCCTTTTCATTAAAGAACAAAAAAGAAATTCAGGTTAAAAACAAGATTATTAATGCAAATGACATATTGAATTTGAGGGATACAGCCCCAAAAGTCTTCCAAGTTACCAATATTTAAGGTTTTTTCCCCCTAGTTCCATCCATTTCTTTGTCCTGACCTAATGTATTTTTTGAAGTTAGCACTTCAAAATGCTCTTTAAGATCTTGCTTGTGGTCCCCATCTCATTGCAAACCTTTGCTTTAAAGATATAGAAATAATATATATTATAGCAATTCTTCTGAAACTGTCTTTATTTTCTAACCTAATTGTAATCTTATATGGAGAAGAGACCAACATAGTAAAAAATACTGAAACATGGAAAATGTTATGGACTCCAATAACAAGAATTGACAGTATAAACAAACACCATATAAAGGATCTGAATTTCACATTTTCATACTGCAAATATCTTCTTGGTTGATCCTTGAATGGACTCAGGGACCTCTAGAGCTTAGACAAAAACAGCATTTGCTATTATAGCTTTTCATATAGATGAATGCCTTAAAGAGCATGATTTCAATTTTTCTTATTCAGACCCATCATCAAATGTCTTCAATTTATAATGTTATGATATTTACTTATTGTTCTAATTTTTATTTCATCTGTGCAGTGTGAATCCCTAAGGGCAAAAAATTGGTAACAACGTATTCATTTTGAAGTCCTTAATACTATATTATTAAATGGTATACAACATATAAAAGTTGCCTGTGGATAAATAAACAGTAATACAGTCATGTTCAAAAATTAATAAACTGCAAATGGTCCTCCTTTGACATACAGTTAGGTTGTATGAATAATTCCTATTCTATTCCAAAAGCAAGATTGCACAGAAGCCTGTCATACTGAGATTCCGTTGTGAAATTAGGCTGGAAATCTTTTTTCATCTGTTTCTAAGTTTGCTTCTATGATTCAGTCCAGAATACTTTTCAGTTTGTATTCTGATGTTTTATTGAAACCGGTTTTGGTATTGTTAAGATTTTAATGTATAACTTTTCCAGATATTTTTTTCATATAATTTTGCAGTGATTTTTGCCCAGAGTTTATGAACTATTTCCAAAGATAGCATAAAAACAAGTTGCCATTTTTTCAAGAATATAGAGGACAATATAGATGCTCCTTGGGTTACAGCAGCAATTGGGATGGGAATTTCTGATGTTAAGTGATGTGATCATAAACATGACGTCACACTGGTTGCTTTGCTTAGTAATGGCAATCTCACAATCCCATTGCCATTGTAGGTTTTGGGAAGAAATGGGAATCTCAGGCAATCCAGTAGGTGCTGCAGGAGGCAGAGGGTGTCATGGGCAATCCAGTATTTCTCCCATTATCATCTATTAGCACCCAACCATCACATCAGGTCTGCATCTGCCGAGGTGGGGAGATGCAGAAGTGATGTGGGTGCTATTGGAGCATAAACTGGTGAAAAATTGATGAGTGTGGGAGCAATTTCCAGCTCCCTACCAGCTTTCTGATTTGTGGGAAGCGGATAGGGAATATTAAAATGTTCTAATGTAACAGCAGCTCATTCAATGTTTTAATTGCAATCTGGGCACAGAAAATCCAAATCACAATCATGTGACTAAGAATGCTGCAATGGCCACAACTTCACAGGTTGTAATCATAATTGCTCATAAGTTCCTCATAAGTTCCATTATAACTTTGTATAGTCACTGATTGAATATTTGTAACTTGCGGGTTACCTGTATTTTTGTAGATCTAATCCTTTTTATAATATGTTATATTGTAATATAATATTATAATAGTATTAATTATATAGCAATTTAATTATATAATGCCATTTTATGATAATTTATTGTGTATGTACATGGTTTTTTAAAATTTAACATTCACTAAACTAATAGCATGGGCGCATCTACTTCTATAGTAGATTCTAAATGTTAAAAAATAATAATAGCAACATTTAGGCAAATATTTTTGGAACATTCCGTTATCTATTTTCATTACTCGTATTTCAGCTCCTCTACAGTTTGAGCTATACCTGTGGGCAGCAAGAAGCCTAAAGGTTCTGGCTTTACATACAATGGAAGGCTGATATCCTTAGACATTGACCATTCACATTGTCTTAAGGATAGTAATGGGGAATGGAGGGTTTTGGGCAAGCTTTTTTCTTCGTTCCTTCCAGTCAGATGTTGCTTTGGAATGGAAACAGATATACTTGGGAATTTTTGCTTTATAGTTGCTGCTGCTTTCCTTCTGCTTTCTTTCTGCTTAATTGCCTGGAATGAAACAATTGAACATTCACTGTGATTTGTAAAGAATGTATCCAAGGATTTGTCATAATCCATTTGCACATTTCCTTGGAGCATGCATCCTAATCTTGCTATTTCAAACTTCTTTTTTTAAATCTTCTACCCTTTGCACCCCACAGAAACTTGTTCAGTTTGTTTCTCCTAGAACTCACCTATTTAATACGCTCATCCTCACCACTTTTCTAACTAATTGGAATTTTATATGCCTTTTCTTTTTTTGTTGTTATCTATCATTAAAAAAAAAACATCCAACACTCCAATAGTGTAACCATAACGACAGCAATACAGGCTGCCTGATTGTGCCACTTTTTACTACATAATAATAGTTAGCATCTTTTAAAAATTCAGAAGCTACACAACAAGGCTTAATATTGTTTGATACTTTTCAGGAGTTCAAATAACAAACTTCTGTGTGAATAAAGTAAGAATAATGCAATGTTTCTAATGAACTATATTTGTTCCAGGCCAACATAAATTCCAGTTAGGTCCCAAAGAAAAACTAAGCTCAGAATATATCACAGAACATTATCATGAAATATGGAAATAATTATTTCAAGGAATTGCCATAAGATTGGAGTCTATGGAAATTCTCAATCATCTAGACCAGGGGTGTCAAACTGCTAGCCCACCCCATTCCTGGCAATGGCAAAACCGGCCCGATACGTTGCGTGACATCACGTGACATCGCGAGTTTGATATGCCTGAGGTGTTTTTTCAAAAGAAGCTCCTTGGATGAGAAGCAAAAGGTTTCAAGGAAAAAAACCAAGAAAGTCTCATTGCCTTTTGAAAAAAACACCTTTGGACATAAGATTGGAGATATCTCTAAGTTCAAAATCACATCTTACATATTTATCAACTACTAACAGTGAAAAAACAAATTTGCCTAAGTATTTTTTGTATTTATTTAAGCTATTCAAAAAATCAAAGTAAAAATATTTTGGTAGACTTCTAAACATTCTTAATGAAAAACCACTTGCCTCTTTCAGCCACAGTTTGCTTAATGTTTCTTCTACACGATCTATAATGGCATTAGGTGCACCCCAATGGTTTCTATGCCTCTGAAAATAAAATAATTAGAAGTGTTTAGGAGAACTATTAAATACTGTCGCAGTCAGAGAAGTATTTTTTAGCTAAATAGGAAGTCACAGTTAGCAAAAAAATAATGTCAATAATAAGGATACGATAGATAAATAAAAATGCTAAATCCAATCTAAGCATCTGGCTGACTGTGCGACAAACCTTAAGAATAACAATAAGGAAGCTTCTTATAGAAATATTTTTTTAAAAAAACAAAATAAACCACTTTGAATCTGAATATAAGTGGTATTGTTATTGCTTTATAATTTAGATTCTCTACCTGAATCTTTTGAAATTAACAAAAGGACAAAGTGTTTTCTTATTTCTCTTTAAAACTTGCAACAATAGAACACATATTATGGTCACTACTTTCCCATAACCATAGACACAAATGTATAAATCTCTTCCATTTCATATATATTGTCCTTTCAGGATGCAGATGAAAGTAGATGACACAATGACAAATAAAAATCTTTCTATATTTAGGAAATATCAAGTTATCTAAATAAGGTACAGATTATTTCCTCTCCTGAATTTCAGTACCCAATCTTAAAGATGAATTTATTTGGTATTGGATATTTAATATCCTCTGTTTTGAAATATTTTAGCTTAATTCTACTTTGATTTCAGTAGGCTTCTAAACTCTAATCCAATTTTCTCTGATTTGAAGCAAATAAACATAATGAATCTGAATTGAACTAAATGAATCTGAAATTATAAAAAATAAAACATGTTTTTTTAACTATAACATTAATAATAAAATGTGTTACTTTGGACTCAGCTGATGTCACTCTTCCATATATTTTGAAAAACTGCAGTAATTATACATTCTGGTACTCCAAAACATATGCACAAAATTTTGGATTGAACTGTTTCTTTCATAGTAAAAATTCATGACATTGAAAGCAAACTAGATAGTCTAAGTGAGGTGATCTGAAGTACAGAACACAAAAACATTACAATTATGGTAATTGTGAAAATCAATATAAATATCTAATCATTAGTTGCTTTAATTGTGTTCAGAATTTGTGGTTTTGCATAAAAAATATTCTAGGCTGAGTTTCTGGCACCTCCATTAAGGTTGGAGAAAGTTGGTCAGCTGTAAAATGCTGAAAGACTGGTTGAATTATAAAAGTAGCTTTTCTTTTCATATTGGAGAAGAGGGACAGAGCAATCAAATCAGCTGTGATGATCACCAGTTCAATAATTTTCTCTTTGAGATGATCCCCAGTCACAGCAGCTTTATTCTCAAATACAATATCATGAAAAAAAACACCAAACAAGAAAAGGAATCTGCTCAGTGTATATGAACTTTATCAAAACATATAGTCTTTTTAATTTCAGATTTTTCTTAATACATTGAGGATAGGAAAAAGTATTTGGGGCTCAAAACAATCTTGTGTGCAATGATATTGAGGATTGTCAAAGGAAATTAAAAGGCAAAGAGGTGTGAAGAAACTGGAGAATGTGCCTTTACCAACCCAATGACCAAAATATTACACTACTTATACTTGAGAATTATGCCTTTGATACATATAGTCCTTAATTTATGACCACAGTTTAGCCCAACATTTCCATTAAGCAAGACAGTTGATAAGTATGTTTTACCCTATTTTATAACTTTTCTTGCCACAGTTGTTAAGTTGTACTTGTTAACTTAATAACACGGTTGTTGCATCAATCTGGCTTCCTCATTGACTTTGCTTGTCAGAAGATCACAAAAGGTGATTACATGACCCCGGGACACTACAATTGTCATATGAGTTAGTTGTCAAGCATCTGAATTTTGATCATGTGACCCTGGGGATGCAGCAATGGTTATAAGTGTGAAAAATATATATCGCTTTTAAAGGAAAAATAAAATATGCATGTGTGTGTGTGTGTGTGTGTGTGTGTGTGCGCTTTTATTTATTTTGTTGACTTATTTATTTTGTTATTTTATGACTAAAATACAAAAATTAGTTTTCAACTAAATACAATTGAGATAAAAGTGGAAGAAAGAATTGAAAATATAAGATGGAAGTAAATATGCATTTTAAATCTTTAAATATTTTAAATAATAACTAGATAGCATTGTTTTCCACATTCATGTAGTAATTAGAACTACTACATTTTCCCAAAAATAAGACCCAGTCTTATATTTTTGGGGCCTCCAAAAGAGGCACTAGGTCTTGTTTTCGGGGGATGTCTCACCCGCTTAACTCAACACCACCGCAGCCACCCCAACACATGTGCCACCACCTGAGTCCTTCTGTGGCTGCTTGCAGCTGCTCACAGCAGGACACCACATGGTGCACTGTGCCAGTTCTGCCACTCAGCAGCCATGTGACATATGCCAGTGTTGCACGTCAGGTGGCATGTTCCACTGGTGCCACTACTCATGGTAGCATGCTACATGATGCATCACACCAGTGCTGGTACTTGCAGAAGGGTGCTACATGGTGCAATGTACCATGGCATGTGTGAGTCGCAGCACTGGCACAATGCGCCATGTGGACTCTTACCGTGAGTGGCCGCTAGCAACTAGAAGAAGTGGATGGGATTGTTGCTGGTAGTGCTGCAGTCATGAGACAAGGCAGATGTCAGGGCATAGAAGGCCTGGCTATAGGGGCCCTGAGGTAAATGGATGCTGGGCGCATGGGGCAACTCCACCACTCCAACCTCACCCTAGCTTGATTTTTACATGTGCACCTTGTCCCATCTTGTATAATCAGACAATGGGACAGAGTGGGTGTGGTCTTAACTAGGGCTTATTTTTGGGATAGGGCTTATATTAGGTGCACACTTAAAATCAAGCTAGGGTTTAATTTCAGGATAGGTCTTATTTTCAGGGAAACATGGTACTAAATCACTTTTTGCATCAGATTAGCATGAGGTTGATATTTTTTTCAAATAACGAATGCAAATGAATCAGACATAGCAATTTCATTACAATTATTTTTATCACCATATACTATTAATATTATCTTTATCCTAAACACAATGATTATTATTGCATGAGAGTGTGGCAGCTTAATCTAATGTCAGATAAAATTATTTCTTCAAGAAATCCGAGAGAATTCTTCTACATTACAATAGAACTTTCTTTCACCTGTCTTAAAATGTGCAGTATAACAATAGAAACTTACCCTTTATACTTGCTAACATTAATTTGTACATGCTGAGAAAAATAAAGTATGAATTAAACATCCTGAATTGACCAAGAATTGTAAAAATTAGCCAGATACCTGTAGCTGATTTTAACTCAGATTGCATTTTTTAAAAAAACACAGTAAATTTGTATTTTGTTAGAAAAATTGTCCAGCTTATTCTGTTAACTTACATTAAAGTCCATATGAAAAATACAAGAACTAAATTGTGGGGTTTTTTTTAAAGTTTACTTATAAGGTATTGTCAAAGATTTGACAGTGTAAAATTACTAAGAATTGTAGGGGATCATTCTTCCTATGATGCAAATTACACAAAGCAAAAAAGCTATATTTTCAAAATCAGTTTGTAGGCAATAACCACTCTAGGAAACTGAGAACCTAATTTTAAATACATCTTCAGATATTTGCTTTCTCAGTTGTTTCCATGGAGGTTAAACTCTAACAAATGGCAATTTTTGCTGAGCCTTTTAAAACTCTGGCAAATAATATTCTCCTTTAAAATGCTCAAAACACCTTTGGACAAATACAGATAAAGAAGAATCAAAACTTGACTTATACTAACCGTAAAGGAACAAGATTTTGTAGGCCAGGGCTCCTTGGGTAAAAATAGCTTTGAATCCCACTTCAGTTCTTGAGGCTTGTGGGTGATGAATTTTTCTTTTGAGCTGGACTTTTTTTTCTCATCTTTCAGAGGAGGCAGTCCATAAACTGAAGCAAATTTACAAACAAATAAACTATCATTTGTGCTTAATAACCATACTATGCTATTATTAACAATAGAAGGATTTAAGCTTGCAGCCCATAGCAGACTCGAAAATATAATGCAAACTGTCTGCACTAAGAATTTAACTTAATAGCAATAAGCAAAGTGTGTGCTGTTCTTATTACTTTAGATAAGGCAGGGGCATTTTTAAATACAATGCAAAGTATCCAAATCAGGTAAAGTTTCCATTAACATGGGTAATCAGATGATAGTATATTTTCCTTCTTTGATTTTTTTTTTTTTTTTGACTTCCCAGTCTATTTTACAGCCTTGGGATTTTCTGTATGCCTAACCAGTTAAGAAATAATCATTTTAAAGCATGCCCAGCTTTTAAGCCCAAATAAGATCTTCTGTTGACCCCAGCTAATAACATTACAGCACAATTTAAGAAGCAATTTAAAGCCCCAAATGATTATTTACAAAAAAGAGAGCTTTGATAGCTGTTTTATCATCAAATTTTAAAATGAAAACATTGTAATAAAAACTATGTGAATGAAAATTTTCACCTGCAAACTTTAACTTAAGCATCAACAAAATCTCCCCCCCAAAAAAAATTTCTTGAGCAATAGGATTAATAAAAAGCCCTCTTACTGATCATCATCCAGCTTCTATCTCAGGTATCATTGGGCACTTTGCAAAGTATTGTGTTTTCCCCAAAATAAGCCCTAGCTTGATCTTTGAGGGTGGGCCTAATATAAGCCCTACCCCAAAATTAAGCCATAGTTTTGGGGTGAGGCGCACGCCTAGAAATCAAACTAGGGTGGGGGTTGCAGCCAGGCCTCCAATAAATAGATACTTGCCTCGCCAGACTTCTTCTTATACGGCCAAAGGAGCAGCTTCATTCTGCAGCATTTTGCAGTCAGAGGCATTTCCAGAAGGCCCTTGCAGCCCAAGATATGGATTCAATCTGTAGTTCAGTTTTCAGTTGCACGGGCCTTCCGGAAAGGCCTCTGACTACAAAATTCTGGCCGGAGCTCCATTCTCAGCTGCAGAATGAAGCTGCTCCTTTGATTGCAGAAGAAGTGGGCTGGCTGGGCAGGGCTATCAGTGCTGCCACCATGAGGGAGTGATAAAGATACCTCCCTCCAAAAATAAGACCTGGTGCCTCTTTTGGAGAAAAAAAAAAGATTGGGTCTTATTTTTGGGGAAACATTGTATGCAGGTAGTAGATAGAATCATATGATTACAGTCTGTCTATTACAAACATTAACTATAGCATATTCCCAATGAACTTTTCAGACCTGCCCAAAACAATAATTTAGGAAAGCAGACTTTTGACTCCAATTGATTGAATTGAAAAGGACTTTTACTAAAGATGTTGGTTGTAGGAAGGTGAGGCAGAAACTGAAGTTTATGCTCACTGATACAAAGAGCCAAACCCAACATTCCCCATCCCTCGCCCCAATGTCCGATCTCTTGCCACCCAATCAGGAATAGCCACAATGTTGTGGTAAACTCTGGGTTGTTTAGGCTGCTGGAATTTCACACCCAGGGCAAGTGGCCTTGAAGTTGCCCAACATAAATGGTACAAATAGCTATGTTCTTTTTTGCATGTCAACTACCTGTCCCCATTTCCCACCATTAGATTCACAAGTGTGGATTGCCCCAAATGCCTCCCCCCTTCCCTTTTTATGGCAGGATGCCTGCAAGGCACCAGGCCAATGATGGAGATCCTGACAGAACTCTTATGACTCAATAACTATTTGCTTTTGGTCAGCAGAACACTTTATTAAAAAGGTAAACAGACAGAATTAGACAAACACAAGGCACTAATTTTACAAGTTTTGGATCTAATTCTCACCAACAGAGATGAAATGATAGAAGGTGTTGAAGCCACAGGAAACTTGGGAGGTAGTGATCATGCAATACTGGAATTCAACATTATGGAAGCACAAGCAATAGAACATAGTCAAACTAGAGTTTTGGACTTCAAGAGAGCTAGTTTCAGCAAATGTAGAGAGGGTTTGAGAAGGATTCCATGGATGAGAATCCTCCAGGGGAAAACAATGCAAGAAGCTTGGGAAATTTTGAAAAGCAAGATAATAGAAGCCCAGTCTAGCTCAATACCAATGTTCTGGCCCATATAGCTCTATGGCCCATATAGCTCTATGGCCCAGCTCTATGTTGGAAGGTCTGGCAGTTATTGGGTTAAATGCTAGGTATGTGGATGGGTCAGTGGGAGGAGTTCCAAAAGGTCTTTGGGGGACTTCCTGGACACAAGCCTCATGGGAATCTCTTTGTCTGTAAGAAGCATGGGCCATGGAAGGTCTCCCTATAAGATGGTATAAAGAGCTTTATCTTCTTACCTAAAGGAAAGATCTAAAAGATGAACAAACATGTATTCCCAGCAGCACCAATCTCAACGTGAACGCAAGTAATCTTTCTCATTAAAATATATTTGTTTATTATAAGATCGTTTCTTTTGAGTTAACTATCTGACTGGATTTGAAATATAACACTTTGAAATTTGGGTCAGAATAGTAAGAAGATATATTCATAATTTGTGCCATCTTTTGAAAGCAAATAGTAAATTGGCAAAGATTAATTCTCCTCTCAAAGCTGCAACAGTTTGAAGAAAGAGAATCAAATTGGTTAGCCCTTTCTCTGCATAAACCTTCAAGGAAGTAAAGATTCTCTTGATTTAAAAGCCTGCAAAGCAAAGCCAGCATGTCTGTGTAAAAAACAGCTTTCAAGGAGTGATTCAGAGGTTTTGTTATGCTAATTCGCTTGCTAGCTAACCTTCAAAGTAAAAAGTACCTTGGACCTGTTCTCAAATTAATGTTTATAGCAGAGAGAAAGAAAAACAAAAATCTACACTTTTGTTCCTTGCATGGAAAGTTTGAATTTTAACACCAAAAGGAGCTTGGGCTTTTCCCCCTCCCCTCTTTGCCAGTGAATCACGCAGCCTGAAACAAAGAACTGTTTAATGACTGCCTCTAAAGTTCAGACAAAAGCAAGCTTTATTGCCTTTCAATGAACTCATCTGTTGTCATAGTGACAGCCCTAGGTATGCTCGGAATTTCAGCCAACGTTATAAGGAGGAATCATCGCAGAAGCACCCCCTGGTGGTCATGCAATTTTTTTTTCTAGCTGAGTCACAACAGCCACAATTAATTCAGCACACAACAGAGCAAATCTGTTAGTTAAAGTGCAAGCTACTTAAAGTTATCCCAAGCTACCAACACCCCCCAGAGGGCACAGAGTGATCTTACCAGAAGCATTCACTCACTCACCCAAGCTGAGCACTAAGCTGTCCCAGCTTGAGAGACAGGAAGCAAGAGCCAATTGCCTTCGCCTATTATCACAGCTGATGACCCGGAGTTCCAGCCTGCCACACGCCAGGTGGGAGTTTGTACCTCTACATTCTCTCAGTGGCTCACTAGCAGTAACGTGGCAATAGGAAGAATTTGGCTAGCCTTTCTCCAGATGCCCCCTAGTGTTTAAAGGAAGCTCTACACGCAAGCCTTTAACCGCACCCAGAGAAGCCCCTCTAGTGGACAAAGGGTGAACCTCAAAGCCAGAGCACCCTGGTAGCTGACCCACAGCAAGTGACCCCTAGTGGTGAAAGGGTGAACTGCACTGAAGTACCCACAAACACAGGAGAACGCACCCAGTGGCATCTCCACCCACAGACAGCACCTCAGAAGCTGACCTACAAGTAGCGACCCCTAGTGGTCAAAGAGAGAAATTATTCAAATTCTCTTCAAAATAGCTGAGAAGGACACCGAACCTACCCTAACCATGGAGGAGTGTCTTATTGATTCGGACAAAGGGGTTCAATTAAGCAGCCTAGATGAGACACCCCAACCAGTCAGTCAAGGAGAGATGCTGCAAACAGCCAACCTTGACCAGTACGCAGAGGCTGAAACTCAAGCCTCAACAAAGCCAATAATGTCTCAGGGTCAATACGATCTTAGACAACGCAGAAAGCTCACAGATGCCATGCATTCACATCTGATGGAGAAATGGCACATCATCCACAGGCGCCATGAACGAAGCTGGAAGAGATTATACAAACTCTACCATGAACAGAAGGAGGAACTCTCCCCAGAACGGGCACACGCAGTGAAAGGAGATAAGGAAGATGCCTACGTGCAATGGATGGACTCTGAACAGCAACTCAAGGACATTCAAGAACAGTTAAGAGACCTAAGAGTCGACAGCGAGATGCAAAGCCTCAGGCTAATAAACGAGGAACGTAAGAAGCTTCTAGTGAGCTCACATGGTTCCCCACAGCCCGAACCTCACCAGAAAGGCAGACCAGTCAACAGAGCCGAGTCTGAAGTTTCCCGCTGTTCACATGCACCATCACAATGATCACACGCAGATCCATCCCATGTGTCTGGAAAGGCCTCATCTTTTCACCACATGTCCAAGGCACACTCCAGCGCGTCCCAACACTCGCATATCACAGGACCCTCCCACCATTCAAAGGCATCTTCTCACCAGAGCCACGCATCTCGAGCCTCAGGAGCAGAGAGTATTGCCGCCCATCTCAGGGAAGCACGGATCAATACCGCAATGGCCAACGTTGCTGCAGAAGCAGCAGTAAATGACAAGCTACATAGAGAAGACTTGGCCAAAGCTCAGGCCAACTTTGAGATTTTCCAGCGACAACAGAGAGCAAAAGAGGCAGCCGCAATAGAAGCGATCCTGCAGAGAGAGTTAGAAGATGCCATGTCACCGCCCAATTTGGAAAGTCTAGGAAGGGAAAGTTCTCACAGCCGTGTACAGGCATATGTGGACAACCAAAGTGCACTCCAGAATGCACAGATGAGAGCACCACAGCCAGCCACAAGCCCCCCAAGACCGAGTAGACAAAGAGAGGAATCTCACCGACCTGATTCGCTGGTCAACTGCAGAGTTGATGTCACTACACCTAGGTCACGAGATCCTCCCGCCGTTGCTGCCACATCGAACCTGATGGAACTACCAGCAATGGCAATGACTGCACAGCGGGGAGTGCCACAAGAGCTTTCCACCATCATTACCCCACAGAACCCGCCAAACCATACCACTAATGGCAATTGGATGGATCCATCTGTACCACCAACGGCCCTACAGCAGAACCAGCTGACGCTCAGGGACGAGGTTGAAAGAGTTAAAGCCACACTAAAGTCACTAGAGTCCCTGATGCACCAACAGGAGGCAGCGCCCCAAGGAACTGCCACCACTCCTGAGTACAGAGGACAGCCTCGAGTATCAGCTCTTACAGCCTACCAGGGAGCTAGCTACACTCTACCAGGAACACAGATCTTTCAACACGTAAGCAAGCAGGAGCCTGGGCTCCCTCAGCTCAGTGCCAGTGCAGCAGAGTTCCGACCAAGCCAACAAGGTCCTTTGCACATGACACGGCAAAATACACCCAGCCACCAATATGCCGATGGAAATTACCAGCCAAACTTGGCACGCGCCCCTACTCCTGGAAACGAGGTACCATCGCCACCCGGTTACACCCCTATGAGACTTTACAGAAGCAAACTAGATCTGGCATCCAAGGGTGTACATAAATTCCCCGATAAACCGGGAAAGGACTACATATTGTGGAAGCTCACGTTCCAAACCGCCATCCAAGATGAAGCTATAACATCGAGCGAAGCGCTCGGACACATGAAAAACTGGCTGGGACTGGCTTCCACACGATTAGTAGAGAACACTCAACTAGCCCACCTGGGCAACCCAGCTACCGCCCTTCTCAAAGCTTGGGAAAGGCTCGACGAGCGGTATGGCGGGCATGAACTGACAGAAAAGTCGCTCTTGGATTGCATTTACACCTTCCCTAACATCAATATCAACGATCACACCCAGATGTTGGAATTTGCAGACACGCTCTCGATGCTACATTCAGTCCGCGAGCAACCCAACATGCCAAAACTTACTTGCCTCGATCAGTTCGAGAAGCAAAGGATTATAGTTAGAAAACTACCAAAGCAGTCAAGGGACGAATGGGCCAAAATATCAGAAACCCACAGGAACCAAGATCCCGACGCATCACCCGCCTTCGCTGTACTCGCTGATTTTGTGGCCGACCAAGCAAAACTATGTCGTAATGCCAGCAACTTCGAGCCAACAAAAGACAACTTCAGCCCCAACCGAAGTTCTTCCCAAGCTACAGACAGAACCACACCTTTGGTGTATAAAACAGACATCACGCCTTCCCCACAGAAGTCTCCAGACGAACAAACACCGAGAAGCGTTCTTTCGAACCCTCATCCAACTACCAAAGGTCTGACTTGCCCGATACACAAGGCCTATCACTCTCTAAACGATTGCAGAGTATTTAGAAAAAAAACCCTAGATGACCGGAAGACCCTACTGAAAGAGAATAGGATATGTTTCAAATGCTGTGACTCTATGGATCACACAGCCAAAGACTGCACAGCTAAGGTGAAATGCCACCTGTGTGACAGTGACAAACACCCAGCAGCCTTACATTTGGAACCTAAGACACCGTCCAAGGAGTCACGGCAAGCAGCTCCCACTTCTACCACAACAACAAACACTCAAAGCATCTCCACTAGCATTCCAATAATAGGCCAAACGCACTGTATACAAATATGTGGCAGCTCACCACGCCCGCCCTCATGCTCTCCCATCTTCCTGGCTAAAGTATATCCAGACGGGAAACCGGAGGAGGCTGTGAGAATGTACGTGATATGTGATGTACACAGCACTGACACATTAGGCAGGTCCGCCCTTTTCAATCTCTTTAACCTCCCGACCGGATTGGTAGAGTTCGCAGTAAACACTATCACATCCACCGGCATCACGATGGGAAGGACAATGTCCGGACTTCGTATAGAAGCAATAGACGGGAGCTCTAATTTTCTGTTGCCGACAGTATTGGAATGGGACAACCTACCGATCGAGTGAGGTCAACTTTCGACGCCAGAGATAGCAAGAAACTTTCCTCATCTAGCCCACCTAGCCGATCTTATCCCTCCCTTGGATAACGATGCCGAAATTTTACTATTAGTGGGACGGAACGCCTACGAAACCATCGGCAACGAGGTAAGAATCAGAGGCCCATCAGGCGCTCCGGTGGGACTCAAGATGGAACTCGGATGGACCATCACAGGGGAAGCATGCATTGACAAGCTGCAAACACCAACACAAGCAAACGTCTTAAAGACTTCCATTCTGAGTAATGGGAGAGCTTCACATCTACAACCATGCCAATAACACCTCAAGCTCTCACCTGCGAAGCCTATCATGGGAGCATCAGTGTTCCAAGTCTGCAACAACGACAACGACATAGGACTGTCGATAGAGGACAAAGAATTTCTAGACATCATGGATAAAAAATGTCTACAGAATGAAACCGGAAGTTGGGTAGCCCCCCTTCCCTTCCGCACACTCAGACCACATCTACCTAACAATTATGAGCAAGCGCTCTCTCGGCTCAACAGCCTACGAAGAACCATGCTAAAAAAAGCAGACATGAAAACACACCTGGTAGATTTCATGGAGAAGATGTTCCAGAACGGACATGCAGAAATAGCGCCTCCGATGCAGGACAGGGAAGAATGCTGGTACCTACCATTCTTCGGGGTGTACCACCCTCATAAACCAGGGAAAATCAGAGTGGTTTTCGATGCCAGCGCGCAACACCAAGGGATCTCCCTGAACAAAGTCCTTCTTACAGGACCCGACCTTACCAATAGTTTGTTGGGAATACTCATCCGTTTCAGAAAAGAAGCGGTGGCGGTCATGGCAGACATCCAGCAAATGTTTTATTCATTCTACGTAAGGGAAGATCACCGCAACTACCTGCGTTTTCTGTGGTTCAGTGATGACCACCATACCCAACAGGTGACAGAATACAGAATGCGAGTACATGTTTTCGGCAACGGTTCCTCCCCAGCAATCGCCAATTACGGTCTACAATGCACCACCAGAATAGGCGAAGACAAATTCGGCACCGACACTAGGTGCTTTGTGGAACGGGATTTTTACGTCGATGAAGGCTTGAAATCAGTACCAACCCCTGCCGAAGCCATAGACTTAATAAAAAGGACACGCGGAATGTTAGCAGCAGCTAACCTTAGGTTGCACAAAATAGCATCCAACAGCAAAGAAGTATTAGCGGCTTTCGACCCCGACGATCATGCACAAGGTTTGAAAGACCTCGACTTTGGCACAGACGATCCTCATTTACAACGTAGCCTAGGCCTGTGTTGGGATCTGAAGAAAGATGCCTTCACCTTTAAAACTCCCGCGAAAGACAATGCCTTCACAAGGAGAGGCGTCCTTTCCACAGTCAACAGTCTGTTCAATCCCTTGGGTCTTGCCGCACCTATAACAGTCCAAGGTAAGCTTCTTCTGCGCTCACTCTCCCAACATGCTACCGATTGGGACAAGCCGCTACCACCAGAACGCAAACAGGAGTGGGAGACGTGGTGTAAATCCCTTAGCTGCCTACAAAACATTTCCATTCAGCGCACGTATGTGCCCCTCTCCTTAGCTGCTGCTGCCAAAAGGGAACTACACATGTTTTCAGATGCATCCATACACGCTATTGCAGCTGTAGGATACATAAAAGTCTACAGCGGGGAGAGATGTCATGTTGGCTTCGTTATGGGAAAAGCAAAACTGACCCCATTACAGAGCCACACTATACCCAGGTTAGAACTCTGCGGTGCCGTTCTAGCCGTAGAGATGGCAGAAATAATAACTAAAGCGTTAGACCTCGAATTACAATCCACCACCTTCTACACGGACAGTAAAGTAGTGCTAGGCTACATCCACAATCGAAATAGGCGGTTTTACGTCTACGTAAGCAATAGGGTGGAAAGGATTAGGCGATCCTCACACCCTAACCAGTGGCGCTATGTAGCAACGGAGCAGAATCCAGCTGATCAAGCAACGCAGTCCATTCCTGCTTCGAAGTTGGTAGATTCAATTTGGTTAACGGGTCCCGCGTTTTTGGTGCATCCTAACAACCAAAAGTTGAAAGTACCAGAGAACTATGAGCTGGTAGAACCAAACCAGGATAAAGACGTGCGGCCCCAAGGACACAATCATTCGCCTGAACGGAGCGCGATATCGACTGCTCAGTTAACTTGCCTCCTTGCAAACGTCAAGGAAGCAATCAAAGCTTCTCCTCATCGTTCTCTGAACCCCGCGCGTTTTGAACGCTTCTCCAAGTGGAGACCTTTAGTAGCAGGAGTGGCCAAAATAGTCCGTTTTCTACACCATAATATAAGCATCCCCGAAAGTCATCTCCAGGCCGAGAAAGGGATTCTTCGAAGCATACAACAAGACTCATATCCATTAGATTTTGCGTGTCTAGCAGCACATAGACCTCTCCCTAAGAATAGTTCTCTCCTGAAATTGAATCCATTTTTGGACAGTCATAAATTGTTGCGAGTAGGAGGACGTATAGCCAATGCTGAGGTAGTGTTACACCTCAAACACCCTATTATCCTCCCAGCTCGTCAACACATCACACACCTATTAATTCAACATCACCACAATACCATCCACCATCAAGGCAGACATTTCACGGAAGGCGCAGTCAGAGCGGCAGGCCTTTGGGTCGTGGGAGTCAAAAGATGCATCGCCACCATGCTGCACAAATGTCTACATTGCCGTAAACAAAGAGGGCCAACTCAACACCAACTGATGGCTGCCTTACCAGTCGAACGCCTAATACCTGCACCACCTTTCACCAATGTGGGCTTAGATGTATTCGGACCTTGGGACGTATTGGCTCGTCGAACCAGAGGTGGACACACCAATAGCAAACGTTGGGCTGTACTCTTCACATGTCTCAGCATCAGGGCGATCCACATAGAAGTCATTGAAGCTATGGATTCTTCTTCTTTCATTAATGCGCTAAGAAGATTCCAAGCCCATAGAGGACCAGTCAAAATGTTTAGGTCTGATCGCGGAACTAATTTTATAGGGGCCTGTAAGGAATTGCAAATTGACGAAGGCATTCATTCCGACTCACACATCGGCAAATACCTCCTAGCCCAAAATTGTGCCTGGACTTTCAACCCCCCCCCATGCATCTCACATGGGAGGAGCGTGGGAACGCATGATAGGCGTCGCCCGCAGAATCCTGGACTCTATGTTGACTACGACACCCAAACTTACGCACGAAGTTCTCACGACCCTCATGGCAGAAGTTGCAGCTATCATCAATGCGCGACCTTTGGTTCCAGTATCCTCAGACCCTGAAAATCCAACCATACTCACCCCAGCAACTTTATTGACTCAAAAGACAGGCGATTGGCCAATACCAGCAGGAAACTTCACCATCAAAGACTCGTATGTACGACAATGGAAGCAAGTTCAGCTACTGGCCAACACCTTCTGGAAAAGATGGAGGCAAGAGTATTTATCTACCCTCCAAGAACGGCGTAAGTGGAAGACCAAAGAGCCCAACCTACAAGAAGGCGACCTAGTCTTGCTGAAGGACAAAGATGTTCAAAGAAATCATTGGCCTATGGGACTCATACAACAGACCATACCTAGTCCCGATGGTCTCGTCCGCCAAATTGAGGTTCAGGTAGTGAAACCACATGAGTCTGATCAAGACTCCACGTCTCTTGTTAAAAAAACCTACACCAGACCAATCACCGACCTAGTTTTGTTGCTAAAGAAGGCCGACTTGGAAAACTGACCCTTCAGTTCCAGCTGTTGTTCCTGATTCTTCATATCCGGCTGTTCCAGCGTTTCCAGATCCAGCTGTTTATGTTTCCCAGGTTTTTCAGTTCCTGAGTATCCTGTGAATCCAGTTCCCCTCGTTCCCGAGAAGCTTGGGTTCCAGTTTTTTCTGTTCCAGATTTGGCTCCAGTTTCCTTCACAAGCAGAAGACCCTGTCTCACTGGGAGACAAGACTGCATACCAGAACAATTGGCCCACCCACATAATGAACTAGTCCACCCAGCTGAGATCCAGATTGTGAAGCCACGTGAGTCAAAGACACTTGTGTACCAGGCTGATCACCGATTTGGTCCATTGCTGATGAAGACTGAACCAGAAGATTAAACCTCAAATTATGTATTGTCTTATGCATTGTTTGATGTAACATTTGCTTATTCCCTTCAGCATAATAGTGCATGTTTTATGTTTACCTTATAGTTATGCATGTTTGATACCAAGTTTTATCTATTTAGTCACAAGTTAACCACAATGAGTATTGCATGCCTTGATGCTACGTTTTTACTATTTTAGTAGTGGAAATATAAATTTCCAAGCGGGGAGTGTTCTGACCCATATAGCTCTATGGCCCATATAGCTCTATGGCCCAGCTCTATGTTGGAAGGTCTGGTAGTTATTGGGTTAAATGCTAGGTATGTGGATGGGTCAGTGGGAGGAGTTCCAAAAGGTCTTTGGGGGACTTCCTGGACACAAGCCTCATGGGAATCTCTTTGTCTGTAAGAAGCATGGGCCATGGAAGGTCTCCCTATAAGATGATATAAAGAGCTTTATCTTCTTACCTAAAGGAAAGATCTAAAAGATGAACAAACATGTATTCCCAGCAGCACCAATCTCAACGTGAACGCAAGTAATCTTTCTCATTAAAATATATTTGTTTATTATAAGATCGTTTCTTTTGAGTTAACTATCTGACTGGATTTGAAATATAACACTTTGAAATTTGGGTCAGAATAACCAACAAAGAGGAAAAATAACAGCTCTCAAAAGAAACCAGCATGGCTGCATAAAGAACTCTCTGACAAATTGAAAGATAAAAAGGACAAGTATAGAAAGTGGAAAGAGGGGCACATAACTAAATCAGAATATCAACAAATAGCCCGAGCCAGCAAAGATGAAGTGAGGAAAACCAAGGCTCAAAATGAACTAAGGCTTGCAACCAAAGTCAAAAATAACAAAAAAGCTTCTTTCAACATGTAAAAAATAAGAAAAAAAGTGAAGGAAACAATTGGTCCATTAGTGGGTGAAAGTGGTAAGAAGGTGACTAGCAATAGGGAGAAAGCAGAACTATTTAACTCATTTTTTGCATCTGTCTTTACACAAAGGGAAAAAACAGACCAACCTATCAAAAATAGTGCCATAAAAAAACAGTATAGAAACACAAGTTAAGATAGGCAAGAAAATGATAAGTGAGCACCTGTCCAGCCTAGATGAGTTCAAATCACCAGGACCAGATGGATTACACTCCAAGGTTCTCAAGGAACTGGCAGATGTGATCTCAGAACCACTGGTGTTGTGTCCTGAGGCTACAAATGCAGGCTTGGGATGTTGCAATGGTTCCGGGCTTGCAGAAGCTGCCCGGGACCAGACTGAGTGGCGCTGACTTTGCGCACATGCGCAAGGTGCGAAAAGGGCCTGATGATGTTGCCATTATGTCCGGGGACCTGGGCATATAAAAGGAGGCCTGCGTGCCTTTGCTCGTTGTTGGAGTTTTGACTGAATGCACAGTAAAGGGTTGTTATACAGCAATGTGTCCCCTTCCTTTGCCTTCACTTCAAGGACTTAACACTGGCGATGAAGGTGGGATTTTTCACAAGAAAAATAGAAAGAAGCTATAAGACTCACCCAAAAGAAGTCCTGAAAGGGGAAAAACAGCATTAAAATCAGCATCCATCTTGCCAGTACAGCGTCGCTGGAGGGTGAGTTTGGCTGAAAGAACCTTTCCCTGAAGAAGCGAGTGGTGAAGCACAAGCTACAATGGCGAAGATCGGCTGCTTGTCAGAATTTGACGTTGTGCACCTGGAAAGATGGGAATCATACGTCACGAGGGTGGAGAACTATTTCAGAGTCAACCAAATTCGTGAAGATGGGCTGAAGGCTGCCACACTGTTGTGTGTATGCGGACAAGAGACTTTTGAGATTGCTGAAAACCTAGTGGTTCCTGCTTCTCTGGAAGGCATAAGGTACACAGATTTAAAGAAGCTTCTGAAGGAACATTTCCAGCCAAGTTGTCCATCATTGCATGGAGCCACACATTTGAACAAAGGGATCAGAAGCAGGAGAATCTGCTAAAGACTTTATTGCGACCTTGAGACGAGCAGCCAGACGAGTTTAAAGACTTAGAAGAAAGGCTGTGCAACCATTTTGTATGCGGATTAAGGAATAGAGACTTACAGCAAAAGATCTTCGCTAAGGAAGATGTCTCTTTCCAAGATGCTCTGTGAGAGATAACAGCAGAGGAAGCAGCAGGAGGGGCAGTCAAAAACATGTGGCCCAACAGAAGCTCTCCGTAGACCGTCGCCGTTCACCAGGAGAACGTGAGAGAAGAGTTGGAAGAAGTTCCTGAAGATGAGGTGGACAAGCTTTACCAGATAGCTGGAAGGAGACAGAAGGAACGCACAGAAAAGGCTTCAACGGCCCTGCAATGCTTCAGGTATGGAGGACGCTACAAATGAGCTGACTGCCAGTTCCGTTCCACCATTTGCAGGGCATGCGGTAGGCAAGGCCACATCTCATCCATCTGTTTGGGTCATCAGAAGGAACAACCTAAAGAAGAATTGCATCTGAAAGGTACCAGGGTCCCCAGCCAAAATAGGGTGGGTTTCTGCACAACACAGGCACACATAAACCCTTAAAGAAGAGACTGTCCCTTAAAGTAAGGTTCCTTTATCCATGGAATTGGACACTGGGTCCACTCTTTCCATAATTTCCCTCAACACATTCAGGAAGATTTGTAGCAGCAGTG
Organism: Crotalus tigris; assembly: GCF_016545835.1. Taxonomy (NCBI): domain Eukaryota; kingdom Metazoa; phylum Chordata; class Lepidosauria; order Squamata; family Viperidae; genus Crotalus; species Crotalus tigris. The sequence goes on from NW_024096692.1 coordinate 223,144, forward strand.
GCCTTCGAGTTAAACTCAGGCCATCCAAGGTGATATTCACTGACTTTCAGAATTCTAAGGTGTGTGTTAAGGGGAGGCCACCCTTAAGGTACAGTACAAGGATTTTGAGGGTCCCTTAGATGTGTTGGTTGTTGGGGGTGAACACACGAGTTTCATTGGACTCGATTGGTTTGAGGCTCTGGGAATCCAGGTCATGGGGCTGCACCATTTGCAAACGTTAAGTCTTGCAGAAGTCTGCAAGGAATTTGAAGTTGTGTTTAGTTCTGAGCTTGGAACCTACAGAGGGCCTCCAGTTTCATTACGATTAGATCCTTCCATAACACCCATTAGGGTCAAGCCTAGGAGGATACCTTTTGCCCTCAAAGGCAAGATTGATGCTGAGCTGGACAAATTGCTGTAGCAGGGCATCTTGGAACCTGTAGATTCTAGTCCTTGGGAAACTCCCATAGTAACTAGTAAGTTAGTAAGGCTAATGGGGACATATGTATTTGTGCAGATTACAAGTGCATACTAAACAAGGCACTACAGCAACATGCTTATCCAGTACCTGTAGTAAGTCACATTCTGGCTTCCCTAAAAGGGGGGCGCATTTTTGCAAAACTTGACCTGGCACAGGCCTATCAACAGTTGCCTGCTGATGAAGCAGCTGTGGAGGCTCAGACAATTGTCACCCATAGAGGGGCTTTTAAGGTAAAGAGATTGCAATTTGGGGTGAATATAGCCCCTGGCATATTCCAAAGTGTCATGGAAAACACATTGAGAGGTATTCCTAGAGTCTGTCCACATTTTGATGATGTCCTCATTGCAGGGGAATCATCCCAAAACTTGGCAGAGAGATTGAGGGCTGTCTTACTTCATTTTAGAAGAGCAGGCCTTAAGTTAAAAAAAGACAAGTGTAAGATAGGAGTCAATTCTACTGACTTTTTGGAATTCAGGATAGATGCTCAAGGCATTCACCCTTCTGATGCTAAATTAAAGGCCATTCAGCAAGCCCCAAGCCCTAAGTCTAAGGGCGAACTTCAAGCCTTTTTGGGCCTTTTGAACTTCTACCATGCATTTCTGCCACATAAAGCTGCTATAGCTGAGCCTTTGTATAGGCTCTTAGACAAACAAGCCTGTTGGCAGTGGTCCATGAAAAAAAGTTTCAATGAGGTTAAATCCTTGCTTACTTCCAATGCAATGCTAGCTCACTTCAATGAGCAACTGCCTGTTTGCATTGCCTGCAATGCTTCTCCTTATGGAGTATGGGCTGTCCTTAGCCATCTGATGGCTGATGGGACACAGGTCCCTGTGGCTTATTATTCCAGAACACTGTCTTCTGCTGAGCGTAATTACGCTCAGATTGACAGGGAAGCGCTGGCCATTGTGGCTGGCATTAGGAAGTTTCGTGATTTCCTATATGGTCGCCATTTCATGGTCTACACTGACCATAAGCCACTGCTGGGGTTGTTTACCACAACCAAACAGACCCCACATATCCTTTCTCCTTGTATGCTGAGATGGTCCATTTTCTTGTCAGCATATGACTACACGCTGATTCACAAACCTGGAAAGGAAATGGGCCATACTGATGGCCTAAGTAGATTACCCTTGCCAGTCTTGGAGCCTGACCCTGCTCCAGCAGTTAATATTCTGTCCATTCAAGAATTGCCTGAGTCTCCCCTCAATGCTAGAGATGCAGCTGCAGAAACTGCCACTGATCACACACTTACACGTGTGTTGTCGTGGGTGTTGTCAGGTTTCTGGCATAAGAGGCATGAGTTGTCCACTTTCAAGGGTTGCCTGTTATGGGGAAGTAGGGTAGTAATCCCTGTCTCATTGAGGTCTAGAATCTTAATCTCTCTACATGAGGGACACCCTGGGATAGTCAGGATGAAAGCGCTTGTGCATAGCCATTTGTGGTGACCTGGCCTTGATAAAGCCATCGAGGCCCAGGTACATGGGTGCCAAGTGTGCCAACAGTCCCGGCCTGAAATGCCTCAGGCCCCAGTTCATAGGTGGGAGGAAACCTTAACAACATGGTCTAGGGTACACATTGATTACGCTGGGCCCTTTCAGGGGCAATTCTTCCTAGTTGTTGTTGATAGCCATTCCAAGTGGCTAGAGGTTGTTCCTGTGACCTCCACTACTACTGCCAAGACTATCCAGGTGCTGAGAGGTATTTTTGCAGCTCATGGCTTTCCAGATGTTCTGGTTTCAGATAACAGTCCTCAATTCACTTCTTCTGAGTTCCAGGCTTTTCTTCAAGCCAATCTGATCCGCCATGCAACTTGGGCTCCTTTCCACCCATCCACCAACGGGATGGCTGAGCGTATGGTGCGCACCACCAAGGATGCCCTCAAGAGATTGACTTATGGTGACTGGTATTACAGGTTAGCAGACTTTCTTCTTGCACATCACACCACACCTTGCACATCCACCGGGAAGAGTGCTGCTGAACTCCGCTGGGGTTACCGGTTCATTACTAAGCTGGACAGACTGCATCCTGATCAGGTGACATCTCAGATGCCACATCCACGAGCACCAAGGTGACTTCACATGGGTGATCCAGTTTGGACTCGGAACTATGGACCTGGTCATTTCTGGATACCAGCTGTGGTCTGCAAGGTCTCAGGACCTTTGTCCTATGAAGTGTCCTTGGCTGACTGCCACGTTATTCGGCAGCACATAGATCAGCTGCGTGCAAGGGCTGGATCTACAATCTTCCACTCTGGTCTCTGAACGGGGGGGGGGGGAAGGCTATAGAATGCATTCTGAGGATCAAATGTCAGCAGCCATTACTGGCCGCTGAGGAGGTCATTGATCCCCCATCTCGGGGTTCTGCAAGTGCTCCGAACAGGAAGTCATGGGGCAGGGGGCCACCCCATACACCCATACATACTCCAGCCAGGGAGTCACACCGGGGATATCCACATTATTCACCCATAGCTAGCAATATTCCAGACAGGGAGACTGACTGGGGGTATCCAAATAACTCACATTTTGCAAGAGAACTGGCAACACAGCAGGGAAGCAGGCCAAATTCTGCAGTTGCTCCCAGAAGAAAGTCCTCTGTAAGGGGGGCAAACAGAGAGGCTACTCCTGATACTGGCACCTCAGGTCTGACCTTGGGGTCCACTGGATACTGGGACCCTGTAGCCACCCCTGACTATCCATCTGTTGACCTTGGGTTCGAGGGACAGTGTGCCCAAGAAGGGTCCATTGTGGATCTGGGGACTACCACCCCCTCCAAGGGATGTTGGGTTGAGCGCAGAGGGCACAGCCAACCAGCAGATGGGCAGATCAACCAGGTACTCAGGGCAGCAAAGCCCTGACCTGCTGAGCTTGGCGGGTGAGCAGGTAGGTCAGGCAACAATACCTGGGTCTTCTGAGGCAAGCAGGAAACAATGTCCTGGCTCACCTAGCCTAGGGGGCAAAGGAAAGGAACCAGCAAACTCTCCCAGTCTGAGGAGGTCACAAAGGGCCAAGTGTCCTCCCAAATATCTTTCAGACTTTGTGAAGTTGCTGACCAGCTACCAGGGGGATTAACCTTAAGATTATTAGTTACTATTGTATTTTGTTTTACTTATGATTTTAAGTGTCTTAGTTGACATAACAAGGATAGGAATTGTGGGTGGTGGCAATCTCAGGTATTCCCTTCCATGCTTGACTGTCAGAAATGTTTCAAGCTAGGGGGGAGGGGTGTTGTGTCCTGAGCCTGCAAATGCAGGCTTGGGACGTTGCAATGGTTCTGGGCTTGCAGAAGCTGTCCGGGACCAGACTGAGTGGCGCCGGCTTTGCACACATGTGCAAGGCGCGAAAAGGGCCTGATGATGTTGCCATTATGTCCAGAGACCTGGGCATATAAAAGGAGGCCTGCGTGTCTTTGCTCGTTGTTGGAGTTTTGACTGAATGCACAATAAAGGGTTGTTATACAGCAATGTGTCCTTTTCCTTCGCCTTCGCTTCAAGACTTAACTACTGAACTATATTTTTCAAAGATCTTGGAACACTGGGGAACTACCAGAGGACTGGAAAAGAGCTAATGTAGTTCCCATCTTCAAAAAAGGGAAAAAAAATGGATCCAGGAAATTACAGACCTATCAGCCTGACCTCAGTACCTGGGAAGATTCTGGAAAAGATAATCAAACAACGAATCAGCAAACACCTAGAGGCAAACAAAGTCATTACTAAAAGCCAACATGGATTTGTCAAAAACAAATCATGCCAGTCAAATCTTATTGCATTCTTTGACCAAGTGACAAAATTAGTGCATCAGAGGAATGCTGTGGATATAATTTACTTGGACTTCAGTAAGAGCACTGGGCTCTGTTCTAGGCCCAGTGCTCTTCAACATCTTCATCAATGATTTGGACGAGGGGATAGATGGGGAACTCATCAAATTTGCAGATGACACCAAGCTGGCAGGAATAGCCAACACTCCAGAAGACAGGCTTAAGATACAGGAGGACCTGGATAGACTTGAACACTGGGCGCTATCTAACAAAATGAAATTCAGTGGTGAAAAAAGTAAGGTTCTACATTTAGGCAAGAAAAACCAAATGTACAGGTATAGTATAGGGGGCACCTTGCTCAATAGTAGTAACAGTGAGAGGGACCTCGGAGTCCTAGTAGACAATCACCTAAATATAAGCCAGCAGTGTGCTGCAGCTGCCAAAAAAGCCAATTCAGTGCTGGGCTGCATTAACAGAGGGATAGAATCAAGATCACGTGAAGTATTAATACCACTTTACAATGCCTTGGTAAGGCCACACTTGGAATACTGCATCCAGTTTTGGTCACCACAATGTAAAAAAGATGTTGAGACTCTAGAAAGGGTACAGAGAAGAGCAACAAAGATGATTATGGGGCTGAAGGCTAAAACATATAAGGAACAGTTGCTGGAATTGGGTATGTCTAGTTTAATGAAGAGAAGGACGAGAGGGGACATGATAGCAATGTTCCAATATCTCAGGGGCTGCCACAAAAAAGAGGGAGTCAAGCTATTCTCCAATGCACCTTAAGGCAGGATGAGAAGCAACGGATGGAAACTGATCAAGGAGAACTTAGAACTAAGGAGAAACTTCCTGACAGTTAGAACAATTAACCAATGGAACAACCTGCCTCCAGAAGCAGTGAATGCTCCAACACTGGAAGTTTTTAAGGAGACTGAACAGCCATTTGTCTGAAATGGTGTAGGGTTCTTGCCTGAGCAGGGGGTTGGACTCGATGACCTCCAAGGTCCCTTCCAACTTTATTATTATTATTATTATCATTATTATCATCATTATGGATCATCGCACAGTCAGCCAGATGTTCAGACTGGATTTGGCATTTTGTCTACCTATCGAGTCCTTACCCAGGACCTGGGATAGGCAGATGTAGATGTTTGATGGTATTACAGATATCGTCGCAGGATGGAAGCAGTTCCTAATAAGGCCGCCTTTTGCAATTGACTAATAGCGAATTTGTCAATGCCAATGGTGTTCAAGTGGTGCTCCAGTTGTTTTGGGATTGCACCCAAGGAGCCTATGACTATTGGTACTACCCTTGCTTGCTTTTGCCACAGTCTTTCTATTTCTATTTGTAGGTCTTTGTATTTTGTTACCTTCTCCAGTTCTTTCTCTTCTATTCTGCTATCTCCAGGCACTGCCACGTCCACTATCCAGACTTTTTTGTCTTTCTCATCGACAATTGTTAAGTCTGGGGTGTTATGTTGCAGGTGCTTGTCTGTTTGAATTCTGAAGTCCCAGAGCAGTTTAATTTTATCATTTTCTATGACTTTCTCTATTTTATGATCCCACCAGTTTTTGCTTACAGGCAAATGATATTTTTTGCAGATCTTCCAATGCACCATTGTTGCTACTTTGTCATGCCGCTGCTTGTAATCAGTTTGTGCAATCTTCTTGCAACAGCTTACCAAGTGGTCCACTGTTTCTTCAGCTTCTTTGCATAGGCGGCACTTACTGTCTGTTGCTGTCTTCTCAATTTTGACTTTGTATGCATTTGTCCTTAAGGCTTGGTCTTGTGCAGCCAGAATTAGTCCCTCGGTCTCTTTCTTCAATTTTCCTGCTCTTAGCCATTGCCAGGTTTTATTGTTATCTGCTTTCCCAGCTATTTTTTTCATGTATTGGCCATGTAGTGCTTTGTCTTCCCATGCCTCTATTCTGTTCTTCATTTGGTCTTTCTTGTAGGCCAGTTTGGTCTCTCCAGTAGTTAGTAAGCCTTTCTGATATACTAATTTCAGTGCATCTTCATCATTGTTCTTCAGATATTCTTCCAAAGCCATTTTTTCTTCTTCAACCATCTGATGTACTTGTAGCATTCCACGCCCACCTATTTGCCTTGGTAGATAAAGTCTATCAATGTCACTGCGTGGATGAAGGGCATGATTCATTGTCATTATTTTTCTGGTCTGCCTATCCATTGCTTTTAGTTCTGCTTGAGTCCAGTCCACTATTCCAGCTGTGTACCTAATGACTGGGATTGCCCAGGTGTTGATTGCCTTTATGGTATTTCCTCCATTGAGTTTGGATTTTAAGATCTTCTTCACTCTCTTGATGTATTCACCTCTAATCTTTTTCTTGACTTCAGTGTGCTTGATGTTGTCAGCTTGAAGGATACCCAAGTATTTGTAGTACTCTTCCTCATCCAGACTCTTAATGTTATTTTCGTGGGGCATCTTGATTCCTTCAGTTTTCATTATTTTTCCTTGTTTGATAGTAAGTGTGGCACATTTGTCCAAGCCAAACTCCATTACAATATCTTGGCTATATATACGGACAGTGTTGAGCAGCGATTCTATTTCAGATGATGTTTTTCCATACAGCTTCAGATCATCCATATAAAGGAGGTGGGATAGTCTGCAGATGTTTTTGATGTTTGATAGCCATGTCCTGAGTTATTCAGTATTGTTGACAGAGGAAACAGTGCAATAACAAATAGTAATGGTGATAATGAATCTCCTTGAAATATTCCTCTCTTGATATTAACCTCTCCCAGCCTCTCACCATTGATCTGCAACTGTGTCTTCCATTGTGCCATCGATCTTTGCACAAATTTTCTGATGTTTCTACTGACTCCTGTTATTTCTAGGCACTTGATTATCCAATCATGTGGCAGAGAGTCAAATGCCTTTTTGTAGTCAATCCATGCCACATTCAGGTTGGTCTTCCTTCTCTTGCAGTTTTCCAAGATCATTTTGTCTATTAGGAGTTGATCTTTTGTTCCTCTGCTATTGGGGCGGTTTCCTTTCTGCTCAGGTGGAAAGAGATTGTTTTCAACTAGATGCTGTTGCACTGCATCAGCTACTACACCAGTTAGTAATTTGAAAGTTGTTGGTAAGCAGGTAATTGGCCTGTAGTTACCTGGTGTTGCCCCTTTTGCTGGATTTTTCATTATTAGGTAGGTTTTCCCAGTTGTTAGCCACTTTTCAATTTCTCCTCCTTGTAGTATATTGTTGAACTGTTTGGCAATGAGTGGGTGTATAACAGTTAGATGTTTCAACCAAAACCCATGCAGTTCATCTTCACCTGGTGCTGACCAATTTTTGATTTTCTTTGCTCTTTTTTCTACCATTTTTGTTGTTATTACTAGTTCTTTCATTTCAACTTCTGTTTTATTTGCATCCACCTCTTTTAACCAAGCCGCATCCTTGTTGTATTTCTTTGGGTTATCCCATATCTGCTTCCAGAACTGCACTGTTTCTTCCTTGTCAGGTACTGACTGATTCCTTGCAGTTTCTCCATTGATGGATTGGTAGAAACGTTTCTGATTGGATTGAAATTGGAGGTTCTGCCTATAGTTTGCAATTCGAGCTTCATATCTACTGATTTTCCTGGCTATAGCTGTTATTTGTTGCTTTATTATTTCCAGTGCTTCCTTGATCTTCCTTGTTTCTAAGTGGTATTTCTTGATTAGGTATTCTTTGGTCTTCTTGTTCTTCAGCTTCTTTTCTTTCATCTGTTCTAGCTTGCTTGCATGTGATCTTAACTTGCTGATCTTATTTTCTAGTCTAACCTTCCATTTTTCTGGTGCACTGTTTGTTTGTTTTTCTTCTTTGTTGATTTTGCATCCCAGGTATTCTGTTATAACTGCAGCTGTGCTGTACATTAGTTGGTTTGTTTCTTGCAGTGAATTGGTGCTTATACTTGATATTGCAGTATTTGCATCTTTTAATGCTTGTGCTAGCTGTTTCTTTGGAACAAGCTTCAATGCAGGTAGCCTTATTCTGTTGTTTTTGTGCTGTTCTAGATGCTCAGTTATTCTTTGTTTCAATTCTTTTATTTCTTTAGTTAGAGGGTTTTGTTCTTCCTGAGGAGAGGTGCCTGGTTTCCAAATGAGAACAGTTGTATATCTCTGCTGGATTCCTTCACTGCCAACTCCCCCTGGTTTGCCTCTACATTCTGAATTACTTCTGGTAAGGCTTTGATTTCTTTGCCCTGGGTAAACCTTTGCAGTTCGTCCAATTCTGTTTCTGTGAATACTTTATTTCGTGTTATAAATCGGCGTTGATCTGCTAGTCTCTGTTCTGTTATTTCTGATTCTGGATGTTGTTCTTTCCAGAACTGGTGCATTCGTTTTAGATATCCTCTTCTTGTTGGACTTGATCTGTAGTAACAGATCATTATTTCTTTGTTTTCCATCACTGTGTATCTGCGACGGGTAAACACCTTTTCTTCCAGTAGTTCTGCAGCTGCTGGCCCTGGTTGCTCAGCCAACAGTCCTGAGTCCTGTAACCCATTTTTCACCAGATATCCAGGAACTCCAATATCTAGTGCGGACCTTGTTAACCCGGGCGTCGTCCGAGCCAGTATGGCATTCTGAAATTTACGTCTCACCATATTTTTTATGGGAGAGACACTCTTTGTCTGACTCCTCTGATGAGACCTGTCCAGTATGGTTGAACCTCTGGCATAGCTCTCATTTTCCTCAGAGTACACAAGCCCCACAACCACGTCAAGGTAGTGCCTCACTGGGGGTTATTATTATTATTATTATTATTATTATTATTATTATTATTATTATTATTATTATTTCAATAGAACTAAAGAAAAGAAAAAGGAATTCTATAGGTCAGATTAAAGATCTAATTAGTCCAAGATCCTATTTCCCACAATAAATGGCTTTTTCCTTATGTAAGATCCCAACACTTACTTAAACTTGAGATATCATATCAATCTAATCAGATAACCCATGTGGAGGCTTCTTAGACAGCTCTTTATTTGATCAAATAAAATGGCTGGGTGGCCAACAATCTAGAATGCTGGCAGAGTTACATCCAGAAGTGCCACACCTTAGAAAGTTAATATCATTGCTTTATAACTTTGTTAGCCAATGAAAATCAGACAACAGAACCATTACATCATAAGGAAGACATCAATCATTCCTGTACACTCTCTTATTCCCTCCTTCATTACATTGCATCCATGTACATATTTCCCATCCTTGCATGAGATTTTCCTGGTGCAAAAGCCGATTACAAAAAGCAAGAAAGCTACAGTTAGACTAAACAATTTCCCTTTGTTCCAGAAACTTTCACTTATACACGTAGTCTTCAATTTACAACAATTCATTTAATGACCATTCAAAGTTAGAAAGGCACTGGAAAAAGTGACTTATGACAATTTTTCACTGTTATGACCTTTGAACCATCCACATAATCATGTGATCAAAATTCAAATGCTTGGCAACTGGTTCATACCTATGACCGTTACTGTGTGCCAAGGTCATGTGATCACTTTTTGCAACCTTCTGACAAGCAAAGTCAATCAGGAAGCCATAAATTACTAACTTATCAACTGCAGTGATTTATTTAACAACTGTGGCAAGAAATATTGTAAAATGGGACAAATCTCACTTAATAAATGTACATTGAACAATTTTGGGCTCAATTGTGGTTGTAGTCAAGGACTACTGGTGTTGTTTCTTAACAATTGGCATTACCTATAGCTGAATATACTTGACTGAAATCCACCTCAGGGAAACAGACCTGGGCATCATGCAAAAAGCTGGTATGTCCTGATGGGGATATTTCTATTTGAGTACAAATGATTGGTTTCAACTTCCAAACAAAACAAAACAAAACAAAACAAAACAAAACAAAACAAAAATCCTTCTTGAGAAAAGACATGGCTCTCAAAGTTAAACTTGTGGAGTGTTCTCTGAGTTTAGTTGTTTGCTTTAGATATTATATTACCAGGTAGATAATGTTTTCTATGCTAGAAGAAAGTGTTTTTATCCAATAGCTTGCCCTATACATGTTGGAAGAGGGTGTTGTTTTTTTCTTGATTCCTTAATTAGGTGATGTTTACCACATTTCTCTCTGGTGTTAATCCTGTTGTTAATCACTGTTTGTTTGGTTGTTGATTGTTGTTGATCATTCTGGTCTTTTTGTTTCCTTCTTAGCTTTTTTATTGTCTCTTATAAATAACATAAATTTGGCTTATCTCTGTGTCTGTTGATGACTGATTTGTCTGAGTGCAAGGTTCCTAGAATTCTCTAGTGTTTTTGGATTTAGCTTAATCTAGCATGGTCACAGTTTTCTTAGCTGAAACACTAGTTAAATCTGTTCATGTGTTGTAAAATGAGATTATGATCATGTCTTCTGATTGTTAGTTGGTGTTATGGATGCTTTGCTGGCAATCTGTCTATTTCGCCTGTATGATGGCTATTATACTCCTTATTTTATATGGTGTAGATGACTTCTTGTTTTTTTTTTCTTTTTGGGCTACTGAGTCCTTGGTTTACTTAAGATGTTTTAGTGGGCTTTAGTTGGTTTGTATGTTGTGATGATGCCATGTGGTTGTAAATAGTCTGTTGTTTTTTCTGAAATATTTTTAATGCGTAACAATGTTAACCTTCTCATAGCTTGTATTGGTTGTGCTGTAGTGGGTTAAGTCATTCGCTTTTTGATAAAGTTGCATTTTGTTGGAAGACATTGAATAAGAGTCATCTTTCCATTTTCGAGTATTCTGAATTGCTGCAGTGAATTTGAATAATGTTCTTACTTCTTATGGAGAAATTGGGTGGTTACTTGGTAGTGGAATACTATCAAGAGTTGTTTTTTAATAGTCTTGTGCTTTTAATTTGCTGATGAGGATATTTAGGAAGGATAGAGCGTTGTTTTCTTCTTTACTTGTGAAAATATTTTATTGTTTCATTTGTATTCTCTAGTTGTTTCTTTATTATTATGATACTAAACACATACTAAAGATTTTTGTGTATGCATAGGAGTGCTGCTGCTATGAGTCCTGAGAGTGAAGATCACATGGGTGCTTGTCTGATTTGTGGATATAGCTGTCCATCAAACTAAAAGTAGGTATGGAAGTAGAAGTTGATAAAGTCCATTATTCTGGATATTTTGAACTTAGTGTATATGGTTAGGTCATGTGTGTTACATAGCACTGCTGCTACGAATTTTTTCATTACCTCTTAAGTCTACAGATTTAAAAAATGTGACATTCAATGAAATTATAAATTCATATTCTTCTACTATTAAGTCTTTTATTTGAATTTGTAGAATATTATTCCATCTGCAAGATTCCAAGCTTTTCCTTAGCTATATGGTACATTGGGGGTCTCTGGTAATGATGCAATTAGATGAAGATGTACATTGGGCTCAATGCATTTCTGGGCATCCATAGAAGCTGGAGAATGGGTCCACTGCTTTTCATCCACCCGTTCTTCTCTTATGATTTGACCTTAGATTGTTAAGGGTTCTTTTGATTAGGTTATCAATTTTCTATACTGGGCTGGTGTTTACTGGGATGTACATAGATTTATTTGTCTTGCAGTAATTTTCTGGCTTTTTGTATGAATGGTGATTTTTTTATGACAACTATGATATAGCCTTTGTCAGCTGGGAGGATGACATTGTTGTTCCTTCTTTAGGTTTGTAAGGGCTGCTCTGTGTCTTCTTTGAGCTGATTCTTATTCTGTATTATTCTGGTCTATGGTATGATCTATCCTATGTTTTCTTGTTTCCTTATGGAAAGTCCTGTGGTTTTAAATACTGTTTCTGAGGCTGGAAAGAATTTTAACTGATTTACATCCTTTATGCTATAGTTCAGGTCTTTCTGTAAGATATTGTCTTCTATGGTGGATAGTGGATGGAGGTCAACATCTGGATATGTTGATTCAGGTTCAGGTACTTCTTTGCTTCTGGTCTTTAGCTTGAATAGGTTGGTTTTGTTTTCATTGTTCCTGCTTGTCTTAGGATGTAATCTTGATAGTGGTTGTCAGCATGTTTGCTTATTCTGGGGTCATGGTTCTCTCGAAAATTCATATCTTAAATTGTCAAAGGCCCTTTCTGTATCTAATAAAATCAGTGTGGCTTATTTTTTTATCATGTTGCTCCAAATATTACAAAATATTCAACACATTTCTTTAGTTGTCATTTAACTATTGTTTAAGTAAAAACCAACATTGATTCTTATGAATAAATTCTGGCAAACTGATTTTAAGACTATCAGCTAGAAGTATTGTGAACAACTTGTAATTATTATTCAATAATGATGTCAGCCTTTGGTTTCTTATTACAGTCAGATCTTGTCTCTTTTTGGGTATTAGTGCTATATTAGCCTCTTCCAGCTCTCTGGTATTTTTCCTTCCTATAAACTGGTTCATCATGTTTTGTAAAGGTTGGAAAGATTTATTCTCAAACTATTTGTAATAAAAGCCTGATATTCCATCTGGTCCAAGCCTTTCTGGTTTAATTTTTTTATACCTTCAGAAACTTCCTTTATTATTATATGTCCATTCAAACTCTGCCTCTGTTCCCCTGTAATTCTCAGTACATTTTGTTTCTTTAGGATTCATTTATTTTTTTTCCCATGGAATGTCATTTCCTTTATACAAATAGAAATAATGTTATGAAATGTGTTGTGTATGACTGAATTGTCCATTAAGACAATATCTTCCCCTTGTAATTTCAATATCTTTTTTCATAATTTATATGTCAGCAACTTCCCTGGTTTATTTGCAGATTTATTTATTTTGCTTTACATAATCTAGCATAGAAAATTGTCATTATAAATGTACAGTGTATATCATAAAAGCTAAATTTGTTGCAAAATATTTATCTTCTCTGGATATATAGAATAGAATAGAATAGAATAGAATAGAATAGAATAGAATAGAATAGAATAGAATAGAATAGAATAGAATAGAATAGAATAACAGAGGTGAAAGGGACCTTGGAGGTCTTTAGTCCATCTTCCTGCTCAAGCAGAAACCCTATACCATTTCAGACAAATGGTTGTCCAATCTCTTCTTAAAAACTTCCTGTGTTGGAGTATTCATAAATTCTGGAGGCAAATTGTTCTACTGATTAATTGTTCTAACTGTTAGGAAATTTCTCCTTAGTTCTAGCTTCTCTCCTTGATTAGTTTCCACTCATTGCTTCTTGTCCTACCTTCAGGTGCTTTGGAGAACAGCTTGACTCCCTCTTCTTTGTGACAACCCCTGAGATATTAGAACACTGCTATCATGTTACCCCTCATCCTTCTCTTCATTAAATTAGATGTGCCCAATTTTAGCAACCATTCTTTATATGTTTAGCCTCCACTCCCCTGATTATCTTTGTAGCTCTTTTCTGCACTCTTTCTAGAGTCTCAACATCTTTTTTACATTGTGGTGACCAAAACTAAATGCAGTATTCCAAGTGTGGTCTTACCAAGGCATTATAAAGTGGTATTGATATTTCATGTGATCTTGATTCTATCCCTCTGTTAATGCAGCCTAGAACTGTGTTGGCTTTTTTGGCAGCTGCAGCACACTGCTGGCTCATATTTAAGTGATTGTCCACTAGGACTCTGAGATCCCTCTCACAGTTACTACTATTGAGCAAGGTACCCCCTATAACAGATAGCCCTTGACGTATGACTGTAATGAAGTCTGCTCATCACAATTGTAAGTTATAAAATGGGTCGCCCATATGACTGACCTGATTTTTATAATTGTTAAGTGAGTGCTACAGTTGTAAAGAAAATGTTCCCTTCATTTCCCTGCTGGCTCATATTTAAGTGATTGTCCACTAGGACTCCGAGATCCTTCTCAAAGTTACTAGTATTGAGCGAGGTACCATCTATACCAGTGGTGGCGAACCTATGGCTTGCATGCTAGAGGCAGCACTCGGAGCCCTCTCTATGGGCATGCATGTTGTTGCCCCAGCCCCACCTTCCCCCATGGCCCTCTCCTCACCAGCAGCCCCTGTGGAGGAGAGTCGCTTCCAGGCATGGCCTGCACAGAGCAGCATAGCCAAGTACATAACCAGGCAACAGGGACAAGACTCGGCCCTTGCATCCCATAGCGTGCATATGATGCTAAGGGGTGTGGGCAGAGGGCGTGGCTGCCATGGTGCTGCAGGGCTGCCTGGTGATCTGCTGCAGTGGGCCACGGACATGGTGAGTGGCCTTGCGGCTGGGTGGAGCAGGCAGGGCAGGAGGAGGAATAGGGGGCAGGTTTTGGGCACTCAGTCTCTAAAAGGTTCGCCATCACTGACCTACAATGTACCTGTGCATTTTGTTTTTCTTACCTAAATGTAAGACCTTACTTTTTTCACCACGGAATTTCCTTTTGTTAGATAGTGCCCAATGTTCAAGGCTGTCAAGATCCTTCTGTACCTTAAACCTGGAGTGTTGGCTATTCCTGCCAGCTTCATGTCATCTGAAAATTTGATGAGTTCCCCATCTATCCCCTCATTCAAATCATTGATGAAGATGTTCAAGAGTACTAGTCCTAAAACAGAACCTTGGGGTACCCCACATCATACTTCCCTCCATGTAGATGCAGTTCCATTGAGGACTACATGTTGAGTTCAGTTGGTCAGCCACTTACAAATCTATCTGCTGGTGATGTTATCTAATGTTTCTGTGATTCATTCTTTAATAGTAACAAAAAACAATCTCCTGAAGGTCCTGTTCATTTGTATAATTTAATTCCATTTTTTCAAAAGCAATTTCATCAAAGCAATGTTTCAAAATAATTGTGCCCTTTAACTTTATCATATTTAAACTTTGTACATCAATGTCTTGTTAACCTTTTGCCAAACGTTTTTAGATATTTAAAACCATTTTTAAAAAAAATCCAGAAGGAATGTTGATTTATCAGGTGGAGTTTTCTTTTTCTGCTGCTCAAAAAATCTCTCTTCAGCTGTAAATTATGTACATCCAAAAGTGTTTAGAAATGAGGCTCATGTGAACCTTTATGAGCTTGATTGAAATCCTTTGATTATCAGCCACTCATCTTATGAGCCAACTATAAAAACCTCAGATTCTGCAGTCTATTAACAAGGAACAACTGTACAGAGTCCAATTGGGTGATCTCACAATCTCTCCTTTATCTGGAAAGATTGCAGTGGTCAGAATTCACTGTTTGGCTTCAAGTCTCCACTGCAGTGCTATCCCCATTCCTTCAGGGATGTCTATTTCAACATGAATCCTCATTGCAAACCATGATTTAAATTCAAATCAAGTTAATGCCTTGTGTCTTCAAACTGACAAGAAATAATGGATGAAAACTAACCAAGGAGAAAAGCAACCTAGAACTAAGGAGAAAATTCCTAATGGTGAGAGTAATCAACAATGGAACAGCTTGTAGATGCTCAGTCATTAGAGGCTTTCAAAAAGAGACCGACAATCATTTTTCTGAAGTGGTATAGGATTTCCTACTTGATCAGGGAGAACATCCAAAGTTCCTTCTAACCTTATTATTCTATGTTTTATGTTCTTCATAGTTTCTTAGTGGATCACATACACTTTTGTAAAATAATATTTACCTAAAATTGCATATGAATAGTTCTGCCCATCCTTTGCTGTTTGTCAGCATTTTACCTTCTTTACTGAGCACCTGGTTCAAAATGAACCTAAGAATGAAAAAGTGGGGCTACTTCACTGATTTTTATACTTACTAATATCTAAAGATTAGTTGAACTTTGAACATCTCCAAGAATTAATGTTGGCACATGAATCCTACATGTAAAGTACCAAATGGAACGCATAACAAATAACAGCTAACAGCTAATCTTTCTTGTACTTTTTCTAAAAAAGTAAATAAATAGCTACCGTAGACTCAACCCATGTAAGTTTCCACTCCAGAAAATTAATAGTCATAGATAAAATTTCAAACATCTATTTGATTTCTTGAAGTATTTTCATCCCAATATCTATTAATGGGAGAAAATTATGCCTAAACTGTAATGCTTATATGATCCATGTGAAGTTTCATACTTACCTTAATACATCAGCAAAGACTTACTTTTGCTTAAACATTGTGATTTGAACCTTAGACTTAAAGGATCCCTGGCATAACTTGTCACAAAATTTGGTATTCCTTGTTCATACTGCAAAGGGAGGGGGAAAACAAAGGAGAAAGATTTGGTTTTGATGGCAACTCTGAAGACATGATTTATGAATTTTCCTCCAATTCGACATTCATAATGGACAGTAAAAACTTTGCCACAATGGCAAGTGGCTTTTCCTTTTTGTAACCTCCAGCTATAGCACTCTGACTTGAAATTATTCTGCTCCCCTCTTGCTTCCATTTCAATTTTATTAGTTGGTATTTTTTAATCAGGCTTTTTTCCTGGTTTTTAAATCTCAGATCTGCTTTAGATCTTTTGAATAATTACTCTAAAATAAACATATTAATATTAAATAATCCAGGAACAAAACTCAAATAATCTTACTTTGGATGCATTATGTGTAGATCTAGCTCTCTTTTAATTCTAGGAAAGGTGGAAGGAAAGAGAAGGATTGTCTGTGGAGATTCTCAGTCATCCAGGTCATAGTTGTCTCAATGATGCTTTTTCAAAAGGCAACTGGATTGGTTTTTCCTTGATGAAGAAGAGCAAAATATTTTGCTTCTCATCCAAGAGGTTTTATCAGTTGTGATGGCAGGGGAGGGATGATGGAAAGATAGGTACTAAGAGTTGAAACTGAATGGTGGGGGGATGGAAGGATGCATTCTGACCTATCCTTTTGAATGAAGGTTAAAAGAGGCCATTTAGGTTAACATTGAGCAGCCTCTCTCAACAGAGAGGGAGGGATAAGGTGCAACCTATGTCCAGTCTACAACACAGCCCTTGCAGCAGTTCCAGGAAGATTTCACATCCAATTGCACTCTGATTCATGTGACCCTGAGGGCAAAGATAAACCCCCAAGTGGCCTCAACAGCTCCCCTGGGGAATGCTAACAACCAGTTGAAATACAGTCCTTCCATTCCCCTCCCCACATCATCTGGTTAAATGTCCAGTTGCTTTTTGAATAAGCATCTTTGAGAAGAAGAGGATGATTAGCAGCAAAGTGGATAAACTCAGTTACAATGGCAATAGATGTACTGTTGGGAGAACTGAAAGATGGACACTAAGGGGGACAGAAAGGGGACAGAATATCATAGACAAAATTTATCTACATGTTAACTAAGAGTTGACAATGACTTGATGGCATGTAATTAATCAATCTATCCTTCGGGATAATAGAAAACATTGCATTTATTCTTTCTCTTAAGGTAAAAGGACCTGCTATCACCCTTTTGAAAGCTAAGACAGAGATCAGAATGAAGTTAGCATTCAGTTTTCTCTACTTTGCAGTTCAGTAAATGTAGTAATAATAAAATGCATATTTGGAGTTAGTGTGCAAAAAAAGAACATTTAATGATATGTAATGTAATGTAAATATGTGTATTAGAGATTTTTTAAATCATAGTCTGATTAACAAACGTATGCAAAAAAGACATACAACAGAAAAAGACTGACATTTATTGCTACCAACTATTGCTACATTCTCAGCTAATAAATCATGTGTTCATTTGTTTGGAGACTCTAAAGAGCATAAAACAATCTGTTAATAATACACGGTCCTTTTAAGTCAGAAATAAATTTCCCAATTAGTCTGGTATTTTGATAATTGGCCACACTTAAGTGTTTGCAGCAGGTTTTATACCACCACCACCTCTATATTCTATATTCTAATCCAAAGTAGAAGTTTAATTCAAGAAGATATTGTTGGAAGACTTGTGGTGCCACAATATTGATCCTGTAATGCTCTATAATCATCGTAGAGCATATCTTACCTTTTTAAGATCTCAGTTACATAAATAAGTTATTTGAAAATATTTGACCAAGTTTTATACATAAAGTTTCATAAACACATTGATGATAAAACTATTTCTCCTTTTCATTCAAATCTGGACAACATATCAATGATTTGGCTAGATGGCTAAGGCCACTAATGAACCAGATTGGAGATGAGCTGTTAAAACAGCGCTCAGTCCAGGTAAGGATATACAATATAGATTATAGTAGGCTTTTTCAAGGTGATGTTATTCATATTATTCTAGATAAAACTATTTTGTCCCTTAAAATCAAGTTCACAATATGTAATGGAATATCTGGATGGCCTGGGGGCATAAGATGTTACCAAGGAAACAGCCAGACAAGAGGGAACATTCCCCTTCCATTGACTTATAGATTAAATAAAGAAACTTAGGAAAGACCCACCCTAATTAGTCAAGCTGTTAGAAGTGGTAGCAGGAGGTTTATACCTTCAAACTTGCAAGATTCTGTTAATGCAGCCTTACAATAAAGTAGAATTAGTGCATCGGGTCATGTTTCCTATCTGATTATGAGAGCTGACGTCAATCTTGCAGGTCTAGGGGCCAATACCGAAACCAACAAAACTTCCTTAATCACAATGATAAATTTCTATTTGGTGCGTTCTGGGGAGGTACCATGTTTTTTCCAAATTCTATCTTCTGTAACAATTGTGCAGGCAATACAAATGAGCTACAAAGAAACATCCCTATGAAAAATATTATGGAATATGAAAAAAACAACAACCCAGTGAAATAATTTCCATACGTGAATCAGCTCGTGCATGAAAACATTATATTAGAAAAGGTTATTGTCTCAGCTGTGTTCTCAAAGCTTTACAGCAATAAAAATAATATTGCTAATTTAGCAATATCACAGAGGGGCTAATTTACAACTAATTCATGCTGTGAATGAGTGGAGAAAACCAATGGAACTTAAGTGGAAGAAATAAATTCTAAGTTGAACTAGTCTATTTAAAAGTACTTGAGTCCAATAAGAAAACTCAAAAATTCTCGAGGCACCCACTGAGCAAAGGGACTGAAGATAAATATTCCAATAGTTCAAGAATTTTCTGGGAACTCCCGAGGCTTCAAAAAATTTTTAAAGGCTATTATTAGCCACATAAATTAACCTTCCCAAAGGGCAGTTAAATATGATCCACACCACAATCTTCATCTGGCTAAGGCTTTTGCTGCAAGTGAACTACCTTGCAGAGAATATACTTTTTTAATTTATTGGAGGACATTTACAGAGAGATAAAAATAGCAGGCCAGACAACATAATAAAAGTCCTGCCCCCTTTTTATATGTGTTGCATCTGCCACTTATGTTCAAAAGTAGGTAAGGTTTTGATTGAGTGGTCATAGCCCCCATCTTGATATTTTTGAGCCTCTCAATGGATGCCCTATCTTTGTTATTGTTTTGTAGCTCATACAAAATAAAATCAATTATCACCTGTATAAAGTAGCATAGGTCCCAGATAGGACAATTATAACAATAATTGCTTCAGTCTCAGCTGAAGTTTTACCTGTCTGTAATCATATGGTTTGGGATCTTGGTATTTGTTGCTAGTAAATTTTCCCATCTTCACAAACATTAACTTGGCTTCATAGGGGCCTCTGTAAGGAAATCTGGTAACAATCTCTGTTTCTTTGTCCTCTTCAATGAATGGGACAATCAATCCTGATCTTATTCTGTGTAATTCTTCATAAAATGTCTTCTTCTTTTCCTTTTTTTTCAGCTCTTGGAGCTTTCCGACTGGCTTATGTGAAGATAAATGCACTTTATAGCTAAAATCCGGTGGTTGCCTTATCCAGGATTGTCTTTCTGGAGGGGCTTTGCATTGCTGTGAAGTACGGATTTGATTTCGTTCTAATGCTAACTCCAGGTTTGTAGTAAATTTTCCTTTTGAATCAAAAGAACATTTGGATGGCTTCTTGATAAAGGCATTGGGAAACATAGTGTACTTCTCCTCTTATGTCTGAAAAAAAAATTTAAAAATGAAATTTATTATTATTAGTTTAGTGTTCTATGGCAGTGAATAAATGTATAATTCTAATATCAACATCTCAATATTATATCACAGCAATTCCCTTTCATGTACAATCGTAATATTTTCAGCAGTGCATATTATTACATTTACGTGAGAATTGTCCTTCAATAAAATACTCCCAGAACCAGTGGTGGGATTCAGCCAGTTTTCACCACTTCAGCAGAACCGGTAGCTAATTTTTTGTTGCCCAGGCCCAGATTGGACTTCCGGAAGCGGCATCCACATAGAGAACTGGTTCTTAACATATTTGAATCCCACCACTGCTCAGAACTAATAACCAGAAGGTACAGAAAACAGTGGAGTTGTGGCATGTCTCCAGCTTATACAGCACTAAACTCCCAGTGAAAATTAGGTAGAGAAACAAAAATTTTACAAGCAAAATAGCAGGAACCTCTTTTAGCAAAGTTGTGAAGACTTAATCAAACAACACAATTCATGAAGAGAAACAAACATACTTTAGGATTTTGTTTTTTGCATAACCTCAAAGAAATAATGCAAATTCAATGCTATGAAAATAGCTGTTTTGGGGAAGAACAAATAACAAATAAATATATAAAATAACCATAGACTGCCCATGGTCCAACAAAACTATGAGATATAGAATATAGACTCCAATGGCCAATCACATGACTTCCTCTGAAAAAAGCAAATACATATTTTAAAAAGGTAACCAGAATAATTTATTGACATTAAATGTAGAATGAATTAAGCAAGTTAAATAATTTTACTCACCTTCACCTTTCTCAAAATGGTCATGCTGCTTTACACTTTGCTTTAAAATGTTAGAGCAAACCAAGCAAAGAGAAAAACTCACAGTAGTGTTTGTTCTGGAAGATGTTTGTGGCGCAAAGAAGCCTGAATGCATAATTGTATTCAAGTCATCTGGGTTGCTAAGAAACAACAATTTCGCCTTAGGACTCCATTTATAATTTACATTTAAACACCCCTGAAAATAGTGTCTCTATCGGTGGAATAAATTTTAATGTGAAACCTGGCAACAGGGACATCCATTCAAGGACTTTATTTGAACTTCTAGGAATCAAAAAGGAGAAACAAAGAAACTATTGAAGAAAAGAAAAAATTGCAGGATACCTTTTTTTTTTTTTTCAAAATGAGATTCCAAATAAATATAGTTACCATATCACCACCATCAGCACCACTTTAGTTGTAGTGTAAATTCACTCACATTGTTATATGTATATCAATCTTGCATACTACAGTAGTACAGCAGACTACTAAAATCTATAGTACGCCACATACTTAATCCATTTTTACAATATGGAGACTAGTACAGTTACAAATACAACATATGGAAAAATCAATATACATTATCACATAACTATGACATCTATGTGGGACTAGTTTATTAGGATTTGTGTGTTATTCAAAGCAGCAAAATTGTGTATAGCTATGTTCTTGTGCTAGATATTTTGACACTGTTGAACAATCAAAAATAGTTACAAGGCAAAATAGGTTATACCACTATTTTGAGGTATTTTATACACTACTATCAAGCTAGACTATTAGAAACACAATACTATTTATTCTGCTTATGATATTTTTTACTTAAGTTCTATGTATCTTATCTTTTCCCTCAAATTATTAATTATGTTAGATTTTTTTTTCCTATGTTGGGGTCATTGCTTACAGTTGTACAAAGTGACTAACAAACATAAAATCTCAAGGAATGCTTCCACATGAATCCTTTATTTAGGAATTGTCCAGACTCCTTTATGGAATTTTATAGGACATCTTTGATTTGTATCCTCCCTATGTTTTCACATTGTTGCTTTTATCTTTTTTTTAGCTAGGAAAAAGAAAAACCATGAAAGAGACAATCTATGTAATGCTTTTTCATTAGCAGAAATTTTCAGGAACATCAAAATAAATTCTAATTGACAATGGAGCAATACATGAAGTCAAGTGTGCATTCAAGATCCCAAGATCTGGACACGAAGATAGAGTTAGATTAGGGTTTGGTAACCTGTCAGGCACATTAAGCAAGGAAAAAAGTATGAGATTTGGCGAGAAAAAAGAGACCCATATTTTCTTCTTTCTACATTTTTGTAGCAACCAGTCTGATAAAGAGTTCTGGAAATTATAAAAGTTTCTTCCTTGGGGGATGGGGATGTTTTGGTTAATCTTAATAAAACTATTTCCAATTTTTCTCCCTTTATGAATAAACAAAGTTATCTTTGTTGTTTTTTCCCCCCACGACATAGGCTTACTAAAAGTGCAAGCCTTATTTTATTTTATATGCTATTTATCTAGTTTATATACTACAGTAATAGTGGACAGAGGCAAAAGAACAGGTAATTCTCAAAAATCCATTCACATAAATCCATTCAAATAAAACCAATGTTAGATTTGTTTACGTAGCATTGATGTTTGAGGGGAAACCTAGTAGTCCCACTATAATGTACAAATCCTACAAACATTCTATTTAGTGCTGAAGTAAATACTTAAAGCTTTGACAACAATAGTTAGTATTTCAAATTTATGATGTTTTACCTCTTGTTCGTGCACTGCAAACAATGCCTGGAAATTGTGGGGTTTTTGCAAAGAAAATACATAACAATGGCTATGAGAAGGCATAAAAGGTTAACATTGAAATAACAATAAAAAGGATACATATAATGGGTTCATGCATTTGCCTTTGATGAGATTATATAAGACCCTGTAAGGCAAAAAATGAGATACACATAATGACTGACAGGACCAAATTATCTTTTAAGATTCATTTTTCATTAGTGTATTTTTATATTGAATCCAATAGATTATTAAATGCTGTCTTCTATTGGAATTTTATTAATTGTTATTATACTATTCATATTAATGTTAATTTTTGTATTAAGTCATAGATTATTAAATAATTCCTTATTGTTTAAATTGTTTACTATGTCAGTGTAGTCAGTGAAAAAGAATTACTTCAAATTATTGTTATGTGTGTTCATGATACTAACTATAAACTGATTTCTCAGTGTATATTACATAAAAATGAATGTTTATCACTCAGAATTTAAACATTGGGAAAAATTGCCACTAGATGGCAATATATTACTTACTATGGTACTGTAACAGAAACTTTAGAAAAAAGATTATAATTAATTTTTTAATCTATATCGACATAGATTTCTTTTTTTAAAAAATCAAAAGACATAAGGTGTCATCTCCAGTATATTAGCAAGAAAAAAAAAAGAACTCAGAAAGCACTTCTAAGGATTTTTTAATGTGTATACTTGATTAAAAATTTAAAAAGCCCACTACAAAAATGCAATACTTTTGTGAAATGGTGAGCCATATAAATTTGAAATATTAATAAATCATAAAAAGAACATTAATAAAAAGTGGAATGGCAGTCTCCCAAAATATATCTGAACACAGAAATAATAGTATGGAGTTTCAGAATATGTTGAAAAGACATATGTATTAAAAAAAAGAAAAGAAAAACCCAATAGATGATTTCTAAGATGTCAGTCCTTCTTGGCATTCCTCTGGCTACTGAGATGTTACTATTGTGTTGATGCTTTGATACAAAGCAATCCAGAAATGCTAATAAAGAAAGTTCTACATTAGAAGTTAAATGATTTGTGTACAGCAGAGCTCTTTTTATAGTCTTGGTGACTCTCAGCATACTACTATGCAGTTTGCTTGGCAATAGTTCCTAAGTGTCTTGGGCATCCTTCCAAGATATTTTTTTCAACTTGCAATGCAACCTAGAAAATCCCAGATCCTAGCATTTCTGAAATTCTGGGCAATTTTATTTTTTACCACAATGAGACATATCTATATCAAGTAAACAGTGACAACACAAACAAAACTCTCACAATGAAGTGGTAGAATGTTATAGAACATTGGATTGAGTTTTGATGAGGGAAACAGAAAAGATACTCACAAAATGCAGTTTGTAACGATTGTAGAAAATAAATATAGCCAAATTCAACCAATGCCATAGTATGAATGGAGCAACTTCAAACTGTTGTTAATGTTGTATAAAATTATATGCTACTTACTATTAAATCAATTACATTCTCTTTCCAAAGGTTTGAATTTAATGACTTTGAACATTCATATGCTGTAGATTAATTGAAATCTGAGTATAAAAAGAACAGACCACTATTTTGGTGTATATTTATAACTTTATCATTTACTGAATATAAAACAATCAAGCATTTCCTCAAGATCCAATTATTTTTCTGATTTTTTTCTCTGCTTATTTTTATAATTTTGTCTCTTTGATTTTTGACTCTACAGCTCTCTTCCAATTTCAGCAGTTGTATATACAAATTTTACTTGATAAAGGCTCTTGTGCTGGAGCAACAGGAAGAAAAACTTTATTCCAGTTGCAGGTAGTCCTCAGCGTATGATCACGAGTGTGCACAACATTTCTGTTGCTAAGCGAGACTGTTGTTAAGTGAGTCTTGCTGTATTTTACAACTTTTCTTGTCACAATTGTTAAGTGAATCACTGTTGTTAAGTTAGTAACATGGTTGTAAAGTTGATCTGGCTTCCCAAATGATTTTGCTTGTCAGAAAGTTGCAAAAGATGATCACATAATCCTCGGACACTGCAACCATTATAATTATGAGTCATTTGCCAAACATCTGAATTTTGATCCCATGACTGTGGGGATGCTGCAACAGTCATGTGAACGATTGTCATAAGTCACTTTTTTTTAGTGTGAGATCTTTTTTCAAGGACTACCTATAAAAGGGGTATTTATGTCATTTGCAGATAAAAACTATATCATACACTCCTTGGTACTCCTTGTGCATTCTTGGATACCAAGAATGTGTATCCAAGAATGCTTATAGCGTTTTCTCCATTGGTATGTTCCAGGGACACCAAAAATATTACATTCAAATAGCCCCAAAATATCCCATTGAGCTTTAAACAGCAGCATGCAAAATAGAACTATTCCATCATATTTGCCTACCTGTTGAAGGCAATTAGCATCACCTATGCTAGTCATTTTTTTCATAATTATGTTTCATAATTATTTTCTGCTAATAGGAAATAACTTCTTCCCAAATCTGAAATATGTAATTACATTATACTTTATTAGAAGTAGATTGGTTGTAAAACGGGACTTCCCTCCAATCCCATGTGTATCTTTGAATATTACACAATGAGGATCTTATTTTTATTCTAAATGTATCTTATAATAGCAAAAATCAGGAAGCCTCTCTATAAATCATTAATTTTTCTCTTATGCTTAGCATACTGAAACTGTAATATATCAGACAGTCTTCTGGGAAATATAGCTTTCCAGACTGGCAAACTTACTCTGTAGGAAATACTAGGCAGACTCATGAAGATGCTTCATGTGCCAAAAGGCATAGAATGAATAATTTCTAGTGCATCCAATGTTGTCATTGCTTGTTGGAATTTCATGCTCTCAAGATCAGTTTACATTTTGACTATTTGTCGGGGGAAATTACTCTTGATTGTTAAGGCTGCTAAAGACTGTGAACTGGAGACATTTGTATTACAAATTATATGAATATGGTATTACATCCCCCCCCCCTCATCAATCACACTCAAGGCTTGAGCTATGTGACATTTAGATCCAGCGTTAAAAAGCATACTGGCAGATCAGAAAAACGCAACTCATTTAAACTATGTATCCAATTAAAGCAATGGACCCCAGGAAGAGACCCCAGTGAAATAGGCTTAGCTACTTTCAAAATTCACATAATAAGATTGGGCTACTATGTTTTGTTATGATCTCATTTTCAGAGATCCAGGACTGACACAAAGATTTCTCTATTAGTTCTATATCTGTGATTGTTTCACATAAAAGTCTTCTCTTCAAAATGCTATCTTTCCGGATAGAGCATTTTCATTTGCTTAAATGAAATTTAAAACAGTTTTTTTTAAAAAAAAACTAAACTAAGCCTTAATAATGAAATGATGACAACAGCTAAAACAAGATAGCAGAAGGTGTAAAGTCTACTCAAAAGCTAAGAGGACAGGTTCTAGGTTTAGCCTGGGCAAACAAGAATAATAGGGTTTTTTCATTTAGCTGTTGTGTCCAATGGAACAGAGGCTGCCTAGACAAGTCTCTGCAATTTTCTTGGAAAGGCTTTTCAGAAATGGTTTGCTATTGCCTCCTTTCTAAGGCTGAGAGAAAATGATTGGCCCAAGGTCATCCTTCTGGCTTTGTGCTTAAGCAGAGACTTGAACTCATGGTGTCTGACTTAATGTCTTAATTACTACACCAAACTGGCCCTAGGATACTATTTAGAAAGGTACATTCTCCTCATGTCTAACAGCTCATTTAGCTACAGAAATATGTTTCTTCCCAGCTCTTCTGTGGAATTTTCTGCAATGACCCATCCCAACAACTACAACAATAATAATAACAACAACAACATATGTCTACATGGATAGAGGGAACACTTTCAGAGAGATGCCAGTTTTGCAAATCTCACCCATGTACAATTTAAAATGAGATTTTAATGTCAAAATTGTTGTGATATTTCTTTTTGTGTGGATAACTCCCTGCAGTTTTCTTGGCAAGATTTTCAGAAGTGGTTTACCATTGCCTCCTGCTTAGGGCTGAGAAAGAATGACTGGCCTAAGGTCACTTTGTGCCCAAAGCGGGACTAATAGTTGTTATCTCCTGTTTATAGACTGCTTCCTTAATCACTACACTAAATAGCAAGCCATTTTATATTGGGCTATGAAAGAAACATTGCAAAAATACTATATTTGATTATTGGACCAGCATAGGGGAAACATCATTTCATTGCTTTTAGTTGGTGTCTTTGAGTCAGTCACTCTCTATTTCAATACATGCACACCATTATTGTTGTAGGGAAAAAACAGGACAAAATGCTGCCTTGCAAAGAAAGTCTGGATCAAATATAGCAAAGAACAATCACTAATGCAATAAAGTTTATATACATTTTTTTAAAAAAATATGAAAGTAATGTATATGTAACCAATATACTAGAAACATACAACTGTCTTCAATATATATAATTATAGAAGAAAAGCAAATATCTGGAATATTTTTGATCTGTTTATTTTTTATAATTTTCCAGTGCACAGGACAATATACTGGCCAACACGGGGGAACAAATTAGGTTATTTACACCAATTTCAAAGTTGCTAAATGTAACAGATTGTATCATGGATTTAAATTTAGACAAACTATCAGTATTAAACATTACCTCATTTGAGGTTTTTGGCATAAATAATTATAAAAATTATAATTATTAAACTGCTCTTAATAGAAAGGCACTTTTCTGTGATGCCTAAATTTATCTGGGCAATGAGTATTCCATATTTTTTTAAAAAAAATACAAGTAAAAATACATACAAATATTAGTTAATATGTGACCTACATTCAGCAATGAAAGAGACAGAAACAGTGCACAATCGATGAAAAAGGAAGAAACATCTGAATGCAGTATTCAGATCATGGTGATTTTCAAGTGATACAGAATTTTTCTACTGGGAAGTGAGCCCATGACAAGTAATTCTAAAGAATATACAGATGGAGCATCTATGACCTCACAAAGACCAGTTATAAGAAAGTCACATGAAGCAATGGAACTATTCAAAAGGTTACTATTGCCAGGCCCATGATGGATGAGAACTATTGGGAGTAAGTAGAATTAGTTTGCAGCAGCTGCATCAACATTATACTAAAGTTTCATGTGGTTCTGCAGGTAACATCATGTCCATCTCCAGACACAGCTTCAATGGGTGAGATGAAACTCAATGAAAATCACTTATTTGACATAAAACCACTGTAGATAACAACATACTATAATTCAAGTCTCTTAAGCACTTATGCAATATATCTTGGATTGTTAGGTTTGAATGTTGATATTGTGTATTAATATTGATCTTGGGGAGTGTATCTGCTTGGCTATAAAATAAGATAAGGCATAGAGAAACCAAACCTTCTGGACCTTTTTGGTAAACAAAATCTTGTCACAGAAAGAAACAGTTATAGCACAGTGGAATAATGCCACATTTTCACATGAATGTCTGGTTCCAAATGGAAGGTTGATTCACTTCCTGGCTTATTCAAAATTAAAATGGGTGGTGGTCTTAACATTTAGAACTAAATAAATCAAAGGAGTTCTGGAAGAGGAGATGGTTAGTGTTCTGTTTCAGAAGAAGAGGCATTGAGACAAAGCAACAAATTCCAACAGTTCTCCTTTATTGCGAACACCAACAGATTTTAAAATGGTGCAGCCCCCTTTTATAGCCCCCCATGCACAATACCTTGCTGGCCAATCATTTCAAAGGATCTTTTCCCATCATGCGTGTGTGTGCAAGGCTGGGAGCAGCCTTTCTTATCCCGGGCATCCACATGCCCAGGACATAACATCCCTCCCCCTTGGCTAAAATAATAAGGCACACTTCTTATTTTTAATACTCCAACACTCCATTACATTGCGTACATTGCATCTATACATACACAACACTACAGTCTTACTATTGCCATGCTCCCCACTCCCCTTAAGCTGCATTACTTAACCCAGACTACCAGGCCTGCCCATGAACTGACAAGGACCGTACATAGTCTTGTAAGTACTTGGGAGGACCTCTGGCCCGCCCTGATCTTCTCATGGCCAGTGTGTGTGCCTGGCCTGCCAGCTCGCCTGCCAGGCTAAGCAGACCAGGACTTTGTTGCCCCAAGGATCCAGGGTACCCACCCAGCTGCTGACTGGCTGGATCCTCTAAATCCAAGCCAGGGTTCCTTGGGGGGGTGGAATTCCCCAAGTCCACAATGGACTCCTCTTGGGAGCACTGTCCCTCAAGCCCTAGACCAGCAGCTGGAGTGGCTTGAGTGGCTGATGTGCCCCAATACCCCATGGCCCCCGTGTATGTGCCGGAGGTGCCAGAGGCCGGAGCTGCCTCCATGGCGAACCCCCTTTCTGCGGACTCCCTGTTTGGAGCAATAGCTGAAGCCTGGGGATGTTAGAGAGACCATGGTCCACAATCGTAATTGTGGTCATCCTCCCCCTGAGAGCAGAGCCAGGAGCAGAAGTGTTGCTGGGAAGCCTCCAGCAAAGTTGATCGATGTGCCACCTTAACACATGACCATCATCCAAGCCCACTTTGTATGACAGCGGCCCAGAGATCTTGCATATCACTGCTGTAACCCAGAGATGTCCTGGTCCATAGTTCCTTGCCCAGACCGGATCGCCCATTTGTAGTCTCCTAGGTGCCTGCGGCTCTGACACCTGTGAAGCCACCCGGTCTGGGTGCAATCTGTCCAGTTTCGTGATGAAGCGGCAATCCCAGCAGAATTCAGCTGGGCTCTTTCCAGTAGCTGTGCAAGGTGTGGTGCAGTGGCAAAGAAGAAAGTCCGCCAACCTGTGATGCCAGTTCCTGTGAGTGATCCTTTTTAAGGCATCCTTGGTTGTGCGCACCATCCATTCAGCCTGGCTGTTGGAAGCTGGATGGAACAGTGCAGATGTGGCATGCTGGATCATGTTGGCCTGGTGGAACGCCTTGAACTCAAACAAAATGAATTGGGGCCTGTGAGTCACTATAGTTTGGGCCTCGGCCATTTCCTCATCAGCTGGCAATTGTTGATAGGCCTGAGCCAGGTCAAGCTTAGCAAAGATCTGGCCCCCCTTGAGAAAGGCTAGAATGAGGCTGACCACTGGTACTGGGTACGAATGCTGCTGCAGCACTTTGTTAAGCATGCACTTGTAATCCGCACAGATTCAGACTTCACCATTGGCTTTCAGTGGCGTAACTATGGGCGTTTCCCATGGACTACTGTCCACAGGCTCTAAGATACCCTACTGAATCAGTTTATCCAGCTCTGCATCTATTTTACCCTTTAAGGCAGTAGTTCTCAACCTTCCCAAAGCCGTGACCCTTTAATACAGTTCCTCATATTGTGGTGACCCCCAACCCCCATCCAGCTGGCCAGGGAGGGGGGGCAGGAAGGCCACTCCACCAGCTCTGCCCAGCCTGGTTGGAGAAGCGCCATTCCTTTCTCTCTTTCTCTCTCTCTTTTCTCTCTCTTTCTCTTTCCTCTCTTTGGTTAGTGTCCTGTTTCAGAAGAAGAGACATTGAAATGAAGCAACAAGTTCCAACAGTTCTCCTTTATTGCAAACACCAACAGAACCGATTTTAAAATGGTGCAGCCCCCTTTTATAGCCCCCCTACATAACACCTTGCTGACCAATCATTTCAAAGGATCTTTTCCCGCCATGCGTGTGCGCGCAAGGCTGGGAGCAGCCGTTCTTGTCCCGGGCATCCACATGGTCTGCCCAGACCAATCACTGCAGCCTGCGCCTGCCGGCCCAGGACATAACAGTTAGAGATGACATTTTATTTGTTAGATTTTTATCCTGCCTTTTTACTTTATATAAATAACTCAAGACAACAAACATGCTTAATACTTCCTTGTCCTCCTATTTTCCCTTCAGCTTGGGCTGAAAGAGAGAGAGAGAGAGAAGGAGGGAGGAGACAGAGGAGGAGAGAGAAAGAGAGAGAGACAGACAGACAGACAAAGTCACCTAACTGGCTTTCATGGTTAAGGCCAAAGTACAACTTACTGTCTCCTGGGTTCTAGGCCAGCAGCATCTTAACCACTATACCAATCTCTCTCTCTCTCTCTCTCTCTCTCTCTCTCTCTCTCTCTCTCTCTCCCTCCCCTCCCTCCCTCCCTCCCTCCCTCCCTCCCTCTCTCTCTCTCTCTCTCTCTCTCTCTCTCTTTTCCCTTTCGTCATGATCTTGATTATCTTGAGTAGTCAAATCTACAGAGAAGAAGTGATGCTGTTAATGGGGTGAGGCTATAATTTTTCTTTTTTCTCTGTATTTTTAAAACCATGATAACTGTATTTCAATAAGATTTTATGGGTTCCCACATAAAAATGCTACATATTTTCTCAAATTACAATAAATTGCCAACTTAGTGGCCTGGAGATACTTACCTAGATTTGACCTGACTGCTGAATTAAAAGAAAAAAAAAAACCTAAGGCATCAGATCACGTTTCAATGGGGCAGAACTGACTTTACCATTAAGCAGATTGAAGCAACTGCCTAAGGTGTCACAGATAGATAAAAAAAGTTAATTACTTAATTTATCATTGTATACTGTAAATTAAAGGTTCCTTCATGCACAGTAATCAAATGTGCTCTTCTATTTTTTTTCATCATCCCCAATGCCCACAGCAAACTGAGTAGCTTTCAAGTGCTCATATTTAAAGCAAGTGGAGCTATTACTGGTATATTTGCTGACATTAAATACATTCAGTTAATGTAAGTTAAGAAAGGGACACGTTAAGAAAGATAATATGTCTAAATTCATAATCTATGATTTTTGAGTAACGTAAAAGTAAAAAAACCCTCCAAATTAAACAAAAAGATAATATAAAAAGATAATATAAAAACCAATTAACAAATAACAAACATACAGTATATAAAAACACATTTAACCATCTTCCCAATATAAAGAACTAATCAGAAGACAATAGAGTTTTAAAAAGTCACTGATAATTTTTTGACTGACTGGTTTAAGCTATTCAAATTCTGATGATTACTTTGTATCCTTCTGTAATTCTCCCGAAAAGAACATTCATTACAAGAGTGTTGTTTTTTTCTTTATTTTATAGACAGTGACTTTAGGACAGTTTTTTTCACCATCTTTTGGAGGGAGGGGTATTAAGATTTCTACCAGCTTGTTACTCCATTCTTTTTATCTGTTCTATTTTATCTATTTATGATGTTTGGTAGCTTTTGGCAAATATTACAAAAAAATAAATACTACAAGTCAAATGTAGTTGCAGGTAAACTTTTGTTTTTGCAAGCTTGCTTTAGTGAGCAAATAAATTATCTTACTTTGTTCTTCTAGGTAAATACAAAGATTTCTAAACAGGTGTTTAATCCCTAGTCTCATATGCATTATGTTTCACCCTTACAAACTACCCATATTGAGTTATTAAAACTGTTATTATGCACATGATTTTAAATAAACATATCTAATGACAGATAACACAGATTTCACTCAGACTATAATAATCTTTCTGGCCTTAATTTTTTTTATTAAAAGTTTTACAAATTTATTACAATATAACCCCCCACCCCACCCCGTCCCCCACTTCCCAGAGCTGATTACAGGGTAACAAATAAACAAGCATAATCTAACTAACATAAACCAACTATACTATCAATCAAAACCATAACACACTTTAACTCTTTCTCAAAACAAATATTAACAAATTAAAACAAAAATAATTATTAAAACTATTAATAATTATCTAAAATCTACTCAAAAGCAAGGTAATACTTTTCAGTTTCGTATTTCTTTTGAATATATTCAATCCATCTTCTCCAAACCATAATGTATCTTTCTTGTGAATGGTCCTTCAAGTAGGCGGAGATTTTCGCCATTTCTGCTAAATTAGCCACCTTAAGTATCCATTCTTCCAAAGTAGGCAGTGAGTTTTTCTTCCAATATTGCCCCACCAATAATCTTGCAGCTGTTATAAGCTTCAACATCAAATTGATTTCTTTAACATCAAAATCTACAATAATACCCAACAAAAATAATTGCGGAGTAAACTTTATCTTTCTCTTAAAAATCTTTTGAATATTCCACCAAATCTTAATCCAAAAGGCTTTAATATCTCTACAGGTCCACCAGATATGAAAATAAGTTGCATCTAAATTTCCACATCTCCAACATTTGGGCTGTAATTTCGGATACATGCGAGACAACTTTTGGGGATCCAAATGCCATCTATAAAACATTTTATAAAAATTTTCTCTTAAATTTTGCGCTTGAGTAAATTTTACATTTCTAACCCAAATTGTCTCCCATGTATCCAATAAAATCGGATCTTGAATATTTTGAGCCCACTTAATGGGCTTAATTTTTTTCATGATGTTGAATTAGTGTAATGACTTAGTGATGACTCAAGAACATATTCTTTATATGCAGTACCCTGCAGATATGCAAGGACTAAACATTGGAGCCACATCAGAGAGGCTTAGTTTATTTCCAATTTGTACAGAATACATATAAGATTTCAGAACATCTTCATGAGGAGGAATTTCCTTTCCTGGTATTATTTGGCTTGATAATGACATTGTTTTATAAATAGAGGTTGGATCCACAGGATAGTGGCCAGTCAGTTTTACACTGGTTCTCAAACACTTGCTTAGAACCTGAATCAGAGTCCTAGCAATATAATGTAGAAGGCTTCAGAGTTATTTTAATGGTTCTGCTGGTGTAGCATGTACACAAGTTCTTGTGTCAGATAAGCAGATAGGTGCCATAGCTGGAGGACTTTGCACAGTTACAACTGGTATACCAGTTACAGCACTACTTGCAGCCCTAGCCACTCATCCACCTGGCCTGGGTTACCATTCAACATGCAGTCGGAAATCACTATAAAATGCAGTGGCTAAAATATTAGCAAGTCAAAGTTGCTAGAGTCATTTACTATTGGAGAGTTGCTTGACTAGCTACCATTAGATTTCTGGGCACAATTCAAGATTTCACTTATAAAACCATGTAGGGGTTAGCACCAATGTACTTTTCATCTACCAAATCCATGGCGTAAACATATTTAAATGTTTTTTTTAGATTTGTGAAGAAGGCAGGAGCTGACAAGCAGTGATTGCCCATTGCACCTCCACATTACTAAACAGCTTACTTCTGGAAATTGAACCAGCATTTCGCCCTCTGGAAACTATGAAAGAGTGAGCTGTCCTGGAGAAGAGTAAATGATCATTATTGTTCCTACTATATTATTGGGAATGTCCATTTTATTTTGTCTCTGCTTTTAAATGTTCATCATTTCTAATGTTTTTATAAGGCTTTGGAGATCATTGGTATAAAAATACAAAACACAAGTTTTCTTATTTTCACATAAAAATAATAAATAATAATTTTTAAAAAAACAATCATTCTGTGAATCAAACTATGGCTTGTTGCACATAAAGAATACTAGGATTACATCAGATAATGCTATATCAAAGAACATAACCTGTAGAGAACATTCTTGAGCCACTAATAGAATTCCTGAGACATTTATCTTTTATCCATAGATTTTAAAAACCCATTAATATTTTACTACTCTAGATTTTTGAGTAGTTTTCTTTCTTTTGGGATTATTTTTTATCTACATTCCACCAAAATAAGAAGCAACTCAGTTATCTTAAAAAAAATATCCATTGTCTTTCTAAAAAAGCTATCAGTAATCTTCTAGATTGCAAAGAAATAGACTACAGACTACTGCTTTGAGATTCTAACAGTTAACCTCATAAAAACATAAGACATGATAAAAACATAAAAACAAAGAAAAAATAAAAAGTATATTCTATAGTTCCCTTATGCTATAAATGTCCATTAGGGGAGATACCAAATTGTTCTCTTGTACAAGAACTGCACAACTATAGATTCTCTGAGAAGACCATTCAGCAATAAATAATTATGCCTGGTAGTATAGAATTTATGTATATTACATTGTATGACCACTTTATTTTATTTTAAAAAATAAAATATTCAGATTCCATCACTTAATTGTAGCAAAGAAAAGGAGGAGGGTTTCATAAATGCCCAAGGGGATGTCTTTAAGCTCTCACGATTCATATAGAGAAGTCTAATAGCATTTAATGATTAAAATGAGTAATCTTAAAAGCTCAGCTTTCAATGAGCAGGAAATACAGTCAAAATTCATGACATTAGATTAGTTTATCTAATAGTTTTCAACAGAGAGTTTTCAATTTCATTGTAAAACTTCTAGGAGTAAAATTTTAATTTTACTCACACATACACAAATCAGAACATTGTTGTGCTTGTCTCTGAATAAACATGCATATAATAGCTCACATATATTGTTTATACTCTCACAAAACAGAATGTTTCACAGCTGGTGAAGTGAGGCTCAGCACAAATTCCTATCCAATTTGTCTTCTTTCTGAAAAAAGGAAGGAGAGGAATACTTAAGTATTAGAAATGCTGACTATATAGACTATTGCCAAGGTTATTTAGAGCAGGGCTTTTCAACCTTTTCACCCATTGTACCACTTTTAGGATATGGCAACATCCGAGTACCACCAGTCGCCTAGCAAGGTGTCAAAAACTTGATAACCAAAAAAAAAAAGGAAAAAAGTGATAAAGTACAGGTAGTCCTTGACTTACAACAGTTCGCTTACTGACTGTTTGAAGTTATAATGGCACTGAAAAAAGTGCCCCCCAAGACACAGCCAAGCAAGACACCTGCCTGCCCATCTGGCGGTGCTCTTCCTCCTGTCCGAGGTTTTCATTGTTGTGAGCATTTCTGTTGAGGATTGGCAGTGGGGGTGGGATGGGGGGTGTTTGGTTTTTATTCCCCCCGTCTGCTGGGTGGTTGCAGCAGGTTTTGATCACTTCACATGACTCTGGGACACTGTGACCGTCATAAATATGAATCAGTTGCCAAGCATCTGAATGTAAATCACAAGACCCTGGAGATGCTGCAACATTCCAGCTGATTGGTGCTTCTTCGGGGCTCAGCAGAAGCACCAGGATCAGTGCCAAGCTCCAGCTGGAGCCTGGCGCTGATCCTGGCGCTTCCACTGAGCCTTGACAGCCCTGCAGCTCCAGCCATCTCTCACTCAGGCTTGTGTGGTGCTGCCACCGGTTCAGCTCATTCCCCTCCCCCGCTACCACTTTTCTAGGATGGTCGCATACCACCTGCCAGGTGCCAATGTACCACAGATGGTACCGTACCACTGATTGAAAAACCCTGATTTAGAGAAGTTGAAGCAGATGGAGTGTAAAGTTTAAAGAGGCTCCTGTGTGGCTAACCTGCTGCTCCCTTCTAATTGTGCTGTGGCTGCTGCTGATCTTTCTGGTCACCAACTTCCCTTTCTTTCCAGGATAACTGGCCTGCAGCGACAGGGCACACCAGAAAACCTTTTAGCCAAACTTACTTCTCTCTGAGAGGAAACTGTGCGGGAAAAATTTAAAAGAGATGGGTCGAAAAGCAATCTGCTTTCCCATCGCGCCATGTGGTGTTGCCGGCTGCTCCCTGCTCCAGCTTGTTCTTATAGCACTTTGAATGCCCGCTGCGCCCTCTTGTCTCTCTTTGGGTGGCAGTGATGGGCCACCAGTGAGGTAGGAGGAAGAAAGAGATCTAGAGAAGGGAAGGGAAGGGAGCGGAGCATCTTTAATTTGGCTTCTACAAAAGTGGGCGATCAAGATAGAAAACACAATACATTTTACCCTGCCACTGGGGCTGAATGTTTGTTTTGTCTAATGAGTTTCTAAGAAAAAGTATTTTTGTAAACAAGTTTTATGCCCATTGTGAATCATTTGAGGCTGGGAGGAAAATAAGACAAAGTTCAATAATAAAAGTAGAACTTCAAGCACCAATATTGCTAATAATTAATAGAATGACTAATAATAACTACAACTGAGAAAACAGTTATATTTGAAATATAAACTCTTTCATGGTGGAGAGGAGACCTTCCTAATAGAGAACATAAAGAGTATGAATATGATCCAGGGTATTAAAAATATGTATTAAAAAGGTTGTGGGAGAAAATGCCCTTTGACTACATGAAAGGTTGATGACCAAGAAAATAAAATCATTCACTGAAATTTAGTTTGGTCTAATTTTAGGTTGATTAAACACAGTGATTGAGGGCTATGATCTATGGGACAGTAACAAAACAAAAGCAATATTAATTACAACAAATGTCATCTCTCCCTTTCCTTAAGTTATTTCATTTTGGGGTTTTTTTTTTGTTTAAAGCAAAATAAAAGTAACAAAGCTTCCCTTCCTGGCAGTAAAAATGTGGTAATACCAATATATATGTGTTGCTCTTTCATTATCTCGAAAATTAGCCAGCAAATTTTCAGTATTTCCACTTCTGTACCACAATTGTCCCTAACTACTGATTTTAACAAATATACATGGCTGTTACAATGTTGTTCTAATGCAGGGGTAGGCAACCTCGGCTCTTTGATGACTCATGGACTTCAACTCCCAGAATTCCTGAGTCAGCATAGCTGACTCAGGAATTCTGGGAGTTGAAGTCCATGAGTCATCAAAGAGCCAAGGTTGCCTACCCCTGTTCTAACATAATTGAGATAGTAAGTGCCCTTAAGGTTACTCAAAGGTTCATGACTGACTGGGATCTTGAAGGTAAATTTCCCTAATTTTGATCCAGTGATCTAGCACAGGGGTCTCCCACCTTGGCAACTTGAAGATTTGTGGACTTCAACTCCCAGAATTCCTCAGCCAGACATGCTGGCTGGGGAATTCTGGGAGTTGAAGTCCACAAGTTGTAAAGTTGCCAAGATTGGGGACCCCTGATCTAGCACTATTTAAGCAGTGCTTTCTGAGCCAATTTGCTTGAATTTTCTCAGTGCTTAGGTCTTGCAACAGAGTAGAGGTTGTTCTCAGCTCACAACCAGTTGCTTGGTGACCAACAGAGCTCCTGGGAGGTATTTATGGCCCAGTTCCTAAGTCCTAATGGCTGTCCTATCACGATTGCATGTCATGTGCTCAGCAACCACCCTGCAGTTACAGCCATTTGCAATCTCCTGCAATCACCTGACCATATTTTAAAATGTTTTTATTGAAAATCAGGATTTACTTCAATTATAGTACTTGCTTAATGAAGGGAACATTTGCTTTACAACTGTAGCACTCACTTAACAATTATAAAAATAAGGTCAGTCAAATGGGCTGACTGCCCATCACAACTTACAATTGTGATGGGCAGACTTCATTACAGTCATACGTCAAGGGTTATCTGTTATAGGGGGTACCTTGCTCAATAGTACTAACTGTGAGAGTCCTAGTGGACAATCACTTAAATATGAGCCAGCAGTGTGCTGCAGCTGCCAAAAAAGCCAATTCAGTGCTGGGCTGCATTAGCAGAGGGATAGAATCAAGATCACATGAAGTAGTAATACTTTACAATACCTTGGTAAGGCCACATCTGGAATACTTCATCAAGTTTTGTTCATCATGATATAAAAAAGATGCTGAGACTCTAGAAAGAGTACAGAGAAAAACAATAAAGATGATTAGGGGACCGGAGGCTAAAACATATGAGGAACGGTTGCTGGAATTGGGTATGTCTAGTTTAATGAAGAGAAGGACGAGGGGGGACATGATAGCAGTCTTCCAATATCTCAGGGGCTGCCCCAAAGAAGAGGGAGTCAAGCTAGTCTCCAAAGCACCTGAAGGCAGGACGAGAAGCAACGGATGGAAACTAATCAGAGAGAGAAGCAACCTAGAACTAAGGAGAAACTTCCTGACAGTTAGAACAATTAACCAGTGGAACAACCTGCCTCCAGAAGCGGTGAATGCTCCAACACTGGAAGTTTTTAAGAAGAGACTGGACAGCCATTTGTCCGAAATGGTGTAGGATTTCCTGCCTTAGCAGGGGGTTGGACTAGATGACCTCCAAAGTCCCTTCCATCATCATCATCATCACTATTATTATTATTATTATTATTATTATCATTCATCGCACAGTCAGCCAGATGTTCAGCCTGGATTTGGCATTTTGTCTACCTATCGAGTCCTTACCCAGGACCTGGGATAGGCAGATGTGGATGTTTGATGGTATTACAGATATCGTCGCAGGATGGAAGCAGTTCCTAATAAGGCTGCCTTTTGCAATTGACTAATAGCGAATTTGTCAATGCCAATGGTGTTCAAGTGGTGCTCCAGGTGTTTTGGGATTGCACACAAGGAGCCTATGACTATTGGTACTACCCTTGCTTGCTTTTGCCACAGTCTTTCTATTTCTATTTGTAGGTCTTTGTATTTGGTTATCTTCTCCAGTTCTTTCTCTTCTATTCTGCTATCTCCAGGCACTGCCACGTCCACTATCCAGACTTTGCAGTATTATTATTATTATTATTATTATTATTATTATTATTATTATGGATCATCGCACAGTCAGCCAGATGTTCAGACTGGATTTGGCATTTTGTCTACCTATCGAGTCCTTACCCAGGACCTGGGATAGGCAGATGTGGATGTTTGATGGTATTACAGATATCGTCGCAGGATGGAAGCAGTTCCTACTAAGGGCCGCCTTTTGCAATTGACTAATAGCGAATTTGTCAATGCCAATGGTGTTCAAGTGGTGCTCCAGTTGTTTTGGGATTGCACCCAAGGAGCCTATCACTATTGGTACTACCCTTGCTTGCTTTTGCCACAGTCTTTCTATTTCTATTTGTAGGTCTTTGTATTTTGTTATCTTCTCCAGTTCTTTCTCGTCTATTCTTCTGTCTCCAGGCACTGCCACGTCCACTATCCAGACTTTTTTGTCTTTCTTATCGACAATTGTTAAGTCTGGGGTGTTATGTTGCAGGTGCTTGTCTGTTTGAATTCTGAAGTCCCAGAGCAGTTTAATTTTATCATTTTCTATGACTTTCTCTATTTTATGATCCCACCAGTTTTTGCTTACAGGCAAATGATATTTTTTGCAGATCTTCCAATGCACCATTGTTGCTACTTTGTCATGCCGCTGCTTGTAGTCAGTCTGTGCAATCTTCTTGCAACAGCTTACCAGGTGGTCCACTGTTTCTTCAGCTTCTTTGCATAGGCGGCACTTACTGTCTGTTGCTGTCTTCTCAATTTTGACTTTATATGCATTTGTCCTTAAGGCTTGGTCTTGTGCAGCCAGAATTAGTCCCTCGGTCTCTTTCTTCAATTTTCCTGCTCTTAGCCATTGCCAAGTCTTGTTATTATCTGCTTTCCCAGCTATTTTTTTAATGTATTGGCCATGTAGTGCTTTGTCTTCCCATGCCTCTATTCTGTTCTTCATTTGGTCTTTCTTGTAGGCCAGTTTGGTCTCTCCAGTAGTCAGTAAGCCTTCCTGATATACTAATTTCAGTGCATCTTCATCATTGTTCTTCAGATATTCTTCCAAAGCCATTTTTTCTTCTTCAACCATCTGATGTACTTGTAGCATTCCACGCCCACCTATTTGCCTTGGTAGATAAAGTCTGTCAATGTCACTGCGTGGATGAAGGGCATGATTCATTGTCATTATTTTTCTGGTCTTCCTATCCATTGCTTTTAGTTCTGCTTGAGTCCAGTCCACTATTCCAGCTGTGTACCTAATGACTGGAATTGCCCAGGTGTTGATTGCCTTTATGGTATTTCCTCCATTGAGTTTGGACTTTAAGATCTTCTTCACTCTCTTGATGTATTCACTTCTAATCTTTTTCTTGACTTCAGTGTGCTTGATGTTGTCAGCTTGAAGGATACCCAAGTATTTGTAGTATTCTTCCTCATCCAGACTCTTAATGTTATTTTCGTGGGGCATCTTGATTCCTTCAGTTTTCAATTATTATTATTATTATTATTATTATTATTATTATTATTATTATTATTATTATTATTATATAACATATATAAATATAGAGAGAGAGACATATATATATATATATATATATATATATATATATATATATATATATATATATATATATATGTAGGTCTTTGGTTGTTCGGGTTTTCTCCCACGTAAAATTGGAAGTGTCTTGGCGACGTTTCGACGAAGTCCCATTCGTCATCTTCAGGCTGGTGCTTTCAGCTTCGTGCCTCGAGCAGCAGTATGTGGTCTTGGCTGTTTCTTCCTTTTAACTGCCAGTGGAGGTATGAACTGATTGGGTGGGAGCTTGGCTGTGTTCTGATTGGGTGGAGGTGTGTTCTGATTGGTTAGGGGCTTGGCTGTGCTCTGATTGGCTGGGGGGTTGGCTGTGCTCTGATTGGCTGGGGGGTTGGCTGTGCTCTGATTGGCTGGGGGAGTGTTCTGTTTGGTTGTGCTCAGGTTAGTCTGAGTTGCAGAGGGATTCAAGATTTTGGGCTGCCCTGCCATTCCTTGGCTTCGCGTTCGTGGTCGTGCTTCCTCTTCATGGAGGGTGTCAGTTTGCTTCATGTATGGATTGGGGGGGTTTAAAGTGGCTAATGATGCAGCTGTGGTCTGGCTTCTGGTTTGTGGTCGTGCCTCATAGTCAGTGTGGCTTTGGGTTTGTTTTTTGCGTGGATGTTTGGTGGTGACATCCTGTGTGGTTTTTGTGAGTGTGGGTCTGGTATCATTTTTTGTGTTAGGGAGTCGTTTGTCAATGAGGGCGGGTTTCCAAATGGCTGGTAGGCGGGAGGTATCATCTCGCTTGTTCATGCTGTGTGGGCGTTTTTCTATCTCGATGGCTTCTCTGATTATTCTGTTATTAAAATGTTCACTTTTGGCAATGGTTCTGGTATTTTTAAAGTCAATTTCATGTCCTGTGGCTTTAAGGTGTTGGACCAGGGAAGATGTTGGTTCCTCTTTTTTGACTGAGTTCTTATGTTCTTCAATGCGTGCACTTATTCTTCTGTTGGTTTGTCCGATGTATGTGGTGGGACAAGTGGTGCATGGGATTTCGTATACTCCTTGATTTTCTAATTCAATTTTATCTTTGGGGTTTCTAAGGATGGTGGATATTTTTCTGTTTGTGCAGAATGCTGTTTTGATGTTGTGTTTATGGAGGATCTTACTGATTCTGTCTGTGGTGCCTTTTATGTATGGGAGGAGGGCTTTGCCGTTTTCTTGTTCTTTGTCTTGGATTTTAGTGGGGGTTTCTTTTTGGATTAGGTTTGTAATCTTATTTCTATGGAATCCATTGGATGTTAGTACATTGGTGAGAGTGTGTAGTTCGGGTTTTAGGTGTTGTTCGTCAGCTAAGCGTTTTGTTCTGGAGATGAGTGTCTTGGCTACAGAGTTGATCTGTGCTGGGTGGTGGTGTGAGAGAGCGTGCAGATAGCGGTTTGTGTGTGTTTTCTTCTGGTAGATGGTGTGTCCTAGGGAGCCATTGGATTTCTTGTAGACTAAGACATCCAGGAAGGGAAGTTGGTTGTTAGCTTCTGTTTCCATGGTGAACTGTATTTTGGGGTGTAGGCTGTTGAGGTGTGTGAGGAAGTTGTCCAGTTTTTCTTTCCCATGTGGCCAGATTATGAAGGTGTCGTCTACGTATCTGAGCCAGAGTTTGGGTTTGTGATCAGATTTTTCTAGAGCTTGGGTTTCAAAGTGTTCCATGTAGAGGTTGGCAATGACAGGTGAGAGGGGTGATCCCATGGGTGCTCCTTCTGTTTGTTTGTATTTTTGTCCATTATAGATGAAGTATGTGTTGGATAGGCAGTGGTTGGTCAGATCTAAGATGTGTTTGGGGGGGTTATATTTGTTTTGAATAGCTGTCAAGGCTTCTTTGATAGGCACTTGGGTGAAGAGGGATATGACATCGAAGCTCACTAGTAGGTCGCTGGGCTGTAAGTTTTGTTTCTTTATGATCTCTATAAACTGGAATGAGTTTTTTACGTGTGAGGTGATGGATTCTGCATAGGGCTGTAGTTGTTTGGCGAGAAATTTGGCTAGGTTTTGTAGAGGTGAGCCTATGGAGCTGACTATAGGTCTGAGTGGGGTTCCTTCTTTGTGTATCTTGGAGAGACCATAGAGTTTGGGGCATCTGGATGATTTCTCTCTGGGAATGATTCTTTGCTGGATCTCTTCGCTAATGGGGGAGGCTTTTATTTTGGATCTGGTGGTTCCAACACCTTCATAATCTGGCCACATGGGAAAGAAAAACTGGACAACTTCCTCACACACCTCAACAGCCTACACCCCAAAATACAGTTCACCATGGAAACAGAAGCTAACAACCAACTTCCCTTCCTGGATGTCTTAGTCTACAAGAAATCCAATGGCTCCCTAGGACACACCATCTACCAGAAGAAAACACACACAAACCGCTATCTGCACGCTCTCTCACACCACCACCCAGCACAGATCAACTCTGTAGCCAAGACACTCATCTCCAGAACAAAACGCTTAGCTGACGAACAACACCTAAAACCCGAACTACACACTCTCACCAATGTACTAACATCCAATGGATTCCATAGAAATAAGATTACAAACCTAATCCAAAAAGAAACCCCCACTAAAATCCAAGACAAAGAACAAGAAAACGGCAAAGCCATCCTCCCATACATAAAAGGCATCACAGACAGAATCAGTAAGATCCTCCATAAACACAACATCAAAACAGCATTCTGCACAAACAGAAAAATATCCACCATCCTTAGAAACCCCAAAGATAAAATTGAATTAGAAAATCAAGGAGTATACGAAATCCCATGCACCACTTGTCCCACCACATACATCGGACAAACCAACAGAAGAATAAGTGCACGCATTGAAGAACATAAGAACTCAGTCAAAAAAGAGGAACCAACATCTTCCCTGGTCCAACACCTTAAAGCTACAGGACATGAAATTGACTTTAAAAATACCAGAACCATTGCCAAAAGTGAACATTTTAATAACAGAATAATCAGAGAAGCCATCGAGATAGAAAAACGCCCACACAGCATGAACAAGCGAGATGATACCTCCCGCCTACCAGCCATTTGGAAACCCGCCCTCATTGACAAACGACTCCCTAACACAAAAAATGATACCAGACCCACACTCACAAAAACCACACAGGATGTCACCACCAAACATCCACGCAAAAAACAAACCCAAAGCCACACTGACTATGAGGCACGACCACAAACCAGAAGCCAGACCACAGCTGCATCATTAGCCACTTTAAACCCCCCCAATCCATACATGAAGCAAACTGACACCCTCCATGAAGAGGAAGCACGACCACGAACACGAAGCCAAGGAATGGCAGGGCAGCCCAAAATCTTGAATCCCTCTGCAACTCAGACTAACCTGAGCACAACCAAACAGAACACTCCCCCAGCCAATCAGAGCACAGCCAACCCCCCAGCCAATCAGAGCACAGCCAACCCCCCAGCCAATCAGAGCACAGCCAAGCCCCTAACCAATCAGAACACACCTCCACCCAATCAGAACACAGCCAAGCTCCCACCCAATCAGTTCATACCCCCACTGGCAGTTAAAAGGAAGAAACAGCTAAGACCACACATTGCTGCTCGAAGCACGAAGCTGAAAACACCAGCCTGAAGATGACGAATGGGACTTCG
The DNA here is from genome assembly GCF_016545835.1 of Crotalus tigris. Taxonomy (NCBI): domain Eukaryota; kingdom Metazoa; phylum Chordata; class Lepidosauria; order Squamata; family Viperidae; genus Crotalus; species Crotalus tigris. The sequence goes on from NW_024096692.1 coordinate 267,253, forward strand.
TCGAAACGTCGCCAAGACACTTCCAATTTTACGCGGGAGAAAACCCGAACAACCAAAGACCTACATACAAACCCCCGCGAAAACCTCAGAAAACATATATATATATATATATATATATATATATATATATATATATATATATATATATATTCACGACTAAGAAAATTAAAAACATGAGCCCTGGGAATATTCATAGTAAAAAATAAAATGAACACCAGGGTAAAGATAAAACCATAAAAGTTTAATTAAAAAGCGCCAAGCTTTCGCCGTCACCTGCCGGCATCCTCAGGGCTAGTGCGCCAGGAAGTGTGAGTCTTTTTATAGGTATGTCAGAGCCTACGCGCGACTCCTCGACCTCGTCACCGGGCCAGAGTGATTCAATTGCACAAGGCTGGTCTGTTCTTTCCTGTTCCTTTCAGTTACGTGTCTCTCCTCATCCATCTTAACTTCCTTTAACTCTGGGGTGAATGGATAAGAGTCTCTATTATTTTGATGGTCTCTATACCTTAGTTCCTTCCCCTCGGGTTCAGGTAACAATATGCATTTCATGTTCTTTTCACAATCGTCCTTTACCCAGTTGCTCCTTTCGCGATGGCTTTCTCTTTTGGCTTTAATGCTTTCACTTTCTACGCAACTCTCATCCGGGTGATCTTGTAAATTATTCCGAGTTGAATGTGACATAATGATGGTCTGAGGTTGGGGGGTAGGTTGTTCAGTTATGGGGGGGAGCGGTTTTCTAGCTGTCATTGTATTTAGCTAGAGACCGGACCATTGTATTTAGCTAGAGACCGGACCATCACGCCCCCCATCTACGAACCCCGAAGACCTCCGTGAGACTTACGTAAACATCAGCAACGTAGGAAAGAAAAGGAAAATGAGAGAAAAGTACTGTAGGAACCAAGGGGAACGTGGTCTCGTTATCACTACCCCCCCCGGACCGGTTACCCGCAGCATGGCGGGTGCAAAACAGTGGGAATAGCGAAGTGTAACTAGCAACGGACCCGTGAATGCCACTGGGGAGAAAGAAAAGAATAGATCGGAACGGAGGGGAAGATGGAGGGGGGAGATTCGCGATGTGAATTCTGAAGATCTCCGTGAGACATGCGCAGACACCAGCAACGCAGGAAAGAAAAAGAAAACGGGAGAAAAGCATTGTGACAACCAAGGAGAATGTGATCTCGCCACCACTACCCCCCCCAGACCGGTTACCCGTAACATGGTGTGCGAAAAACAGCTAAATACAATGACAGCTAGAAAACCGCTCCCCCCCATAACTGAACAACCTACCCCCCAACCTCAGACCATCACTATGTCACATTCAACTCGGAATAATTTACAAGATCACCCGGATGAGAGTTGCGTAGAAAGTGAAAGCATTAAAGCCAAAAGAGAAAGCCATCGCGAAAGGAGCAACTGGGTAAAGGACGATTGTGAAAAGAACATGAAATGCATATTGTTACCTGAACCCGAGGGGAAGGAACTAAGGTATAGAGACCATCAAAATAATAGAGACTCTTATCCATTCACCCCAGAGTTAAAGGAAGTTAAGATGGATGAGGAGAGACATGTAACTGAAAGGAACAGGAAAGAACAGACCAGCCTTGTGCAATTGAATCACTCTGGCCCGGTGACGAGGTCGAGGAGTCGCGCGTAGGCTCTGACATACCTATAAAAAGACTCACACTTCCTGGCGCACTAGCCCTGAGGATGCCGGCAGGTGACGGCGAAAGCTTGGCGCTTTTTAATTAAACTTTTATGGTTTTATCTTTACCCTGGTGTTCATTTTATATTTTTTACTATATATATATATACACGAATATGTATGTGTGTATATATATATATATATATATATATATATATATATATATATATATATATATATGTAGGTCTTTTGGTTGTTCGGGTTTTCTCCCGCGTAGAATTGGAAGTGTCTTGGCGACGTTTCGACGAAGTCCCATTCGTCATCTTCAGGCTGGTGTTTTCAGCTTTCTGCTTCGAGGAGCAATGTGTGGTCTTAGCTGTTTCTTCCTTTTAACTGCCAGTGGGGGTATGAACTGATTGGGTGGGAGCTTGACTATGTTCTGATTGGGTGGAGGTGTGTTCTGATTGGTTAGGGGCTTGGCTGTGCTCTGGTTGGCTGGGGCGTTGGCTGTGCTCTGATTGGCTGGGGGGCTGGCTGTGCTCTGATTGGCTGGGGGAGTGTTCTGTTTGGATGGGGGCTTTGTTGTGCTCAGGTTAGTCTGAGTTGCAGGGGGATTTAAGATGGTGGGCTGCCTTGCTATTTTTTGGCTTCGCGTTCGTGGTCATGCCTCATCTTCATGGAGGGTGTCAGTTTGCTTCATGTATGGATTGGAGGGGTTTAAAGTGGCTAATGATGCAGCTGTGATCTGGCTTCTGGTTTGTGGTCATGCCTTATCATCGGTGTGGCTCCACCCAATCAGAACACAGCCAAGCTCCCACCCAATCAGTTCATACCTCCACTGACAGTTAAAAGGAAGAAACAGCTAAGACCACACATTGCTCCTTGAAGCACGAAGCTGAAAACACCAGCCTGAAGATGACGAATGGGACTTCGTCAAAACGTCGCCAAGACACTTCCAATTTTACGCGGGAGAAAACCCAAACAACCAAAGACCTACATACAAACACCCGCGAAAACCTCAGAAAACACACACACACACACACATATATATTGAGTCTGGGGGAATTAGAGAAGTAGAAGCATTATGGATGGATATGCCAGCATGAAAAGTAATTTGTTTCAGCCTGTTCCCAATGAGGTTTTCCTTCCATTACAGATAAGTTTTGAAGATTCAAGATATGATCCAATCATTATTTTCAGAGATTGATATGACACAATGCACTGCCTTTGATTAGAGCCTAACTGCATCTACTTCTTGACAAAGAAAGGTTGGACTTCACTGAGAACATACTGTTTGGTTTATTGTGATCCAATTGGCTGGAGGTGTCTTTAAAAAAGTTATAATGCAATTAGCTTACTAACCATATTGGACAGACCTTATCACATTTGGAACAATAACAGTGCTTTCACTTTTTAAATCTTAAATGTCTGGCTAGTGTATCTCAATATTCAATTATTCCTCTTGTAGCTGTCTTGATTCAGATTTTATACAAATGTATAAAATTATCAAAACTAAACTATTCTACTAAAATAAAAAAATGAAAAATAAATGTTTAAAAAGTAAAATCAAAGGTAAGAACCCCAAGCCATGCCCACAGAATAGTGACATATGTATTGTTTATTGTTTATTCTATTTTGAGGGGGGGGGGGCAATTACAGTATTATGTGTCTTGACTGTTTTCTTCAGATTTATTTTTGATACTAAAGGATGAATTGCTGTGAAACAGAGACTCCTGTCTGGTTATATCTGAGGGAATTTAAATCAATGCCTCAACACTGTGAGATCAAGCACGTAACAATGTGGTCATTTGGCAATTCTTCAGTACTACAAAGGACCACTGCTTTTCCAAAATCCTGTTAAAGTAAAAAAAAAAAAAAAAAACAACTGTGATGTGTATTTCCTTCAGTCTACCTATAGGTGCAATAGATGTTGTAAGTATTGTTGCCCATGGGTAATTTTGAACCCTGAAACAATGGTATTACATGCCGCCTCCTTTCTGAGGTGATCTGTATTATAAATATGTTCTGTATTATACTATCTATCTATTATAAGCTAATATTATAGAGTATTGTGTATTATTGGGGTTAAGTTGCAGGTGAGAGATTTCTTGACTTTCTGCTGAAATTGCATTTGAATTTTTACATCAAAGTTCCGAAAATGAACAAACATGTATTGTTATTTCAATGTTATGTCTATTTTTTTCCTCAACTTCACAGAAAACCTTTTTGGAGCTTCTGGGGAAATATATGTATTAAAAAGTGAATGAGTAATTGAATAAATAAATTTTGGTTTTGGTGACCACGATGTAAAAAAGATATTGAGACTCTAGAAAGAATACAGAGAAGAACAACAAAGATGATCAGGGGACTGGAAGCTAAAACATATAAGGAACAGTTGCTGGAATTGGATATGTCTAGTTTAATGAAGAGAAGGATGAGGGGGGACATGATAGCAGTTTCCAATATCTCAGGGGTTGCCACAAAGAAGAGGGAGTCCAAAGCACCTGAAGGCTGGACAAGAAGCAATGGATAGAAACTAATCAAAGAGAGAAGCAACCTAGAACTAAGGAGAAATTTCCTGACCGTTAATCAGAGGAACAACCTGCCTCCAGAAGCTACGAATGCTCAACACTGGAAGTTTTTATGAAGAGGCTAGACAGCCATTTGTCTGAAATGGTATAGGGCAGGAGTGTCAAACTGCCGGCCCGCGGGCCAGATGCATCATAGCAAAACCACGCCCAGCCCATTGCCGGCAATGGCAAAAAAAGCGTAATACGTCGCAACACGTCACGTGGCATTGCGAGTTTGACTCCCCTGGTGTAGGGTTTCCTGCCTGAGCAGGGGGTTAGACTAAATGACCTCCAAGGTCACTTCCAACTTTATTATTATTATTATTATTATTATTATTATAAATAAAATCTTAGGTTTGGTCTATACATGCAGTAAACCAAAAATATACATTGTTTTTGTCCATCAATTGTCTGCAAGATAGAATAGCCTCTTACTAATAAGCTGCACATGCTTGTGTGTTGCTTTCCCCCGGCTCATTTCAGAAAATAGATATTTCCTTTCACTCAGTGGCTCATACAAACATACCCTTTTTGCCTCCAAATTCTTCTCTAACCCAGCAGCAAGAAATCACATATCACCTAGCATATGAAATAACTATTTGGCAAAAAATCATTATTTGGCAACCAATATTTGGGATGCTACTTTCCAAAGTACCAGAAGGAAAGGAAAGAAGCAATGTATAGAAACTGATTAAAGAGAGAAGCAATCTAGAACTAAGGAGAAAGTTTCTAACAATAAGAACAATCAATCAATGGGTTGGACTAGATGACCTCCAAGTTTTCTTCCAACTCTGTTAGTCTATTATATTCTGTTAACTTGAAGGAACATGGCCTTCAAAGGAGGAACCTATGGTAAAGCAGAAGACAAATGTGAATTCTCTTTCAGTGTCTTGCTCCCCAAATCTACCAAACAGATTTTTGACAAGCTGGAAAAAGTATAGAAAGCCATAACATAGATGATTCTCCAGCCTTCTCCTTCTATTTCATAATTGTGTACTGCTACTCTGCCAAAAAAGATGATGTGACAAGTTAAAATGGAGCAAAATCTATGCAAGCATCTTTCTTCCTACCAGTGATGGCAATGAATGTCTTAGATGCTTGTTCTGGTTCCATGGAATGATATGACTGTTGAACCATAACATACCAGAGCATAGATAAAGTATATTCTTTTTAAAAAAAAAAACCACCTGGTTGTTGCACTCTTCAGATCATGATCTAACAGTGTGACAGTGACTTTCAAAATACATTTAAAAACAAAACAAAAAAACTCTATGGTGCTAAACAAAATGACTAAAACAAAATAGCTAAAATGCACTATTTAAGAAGGTAAGATTTTAACAGCTGAATGAGCCATTGATATGCTAAGTTGCATTGTTTTTCAAAAATGTAATAAGCAGGAATCCATTTCTATCTAAAAACTGACTATGAAGAAAGGATATCATAATTGTTTTATTTTGAAGAGAAGAATTTAAGTTAACACTGTCCAGTTTCTTAAAATAAAAAACTTGAAATAAATTTCTTATTAAGAAGAGAAATATCCTGCTTACTATAAGTAGTAAGTAGTCAACAAAAATAATGTGCTTTTCAGTGTTGAGAGAAATTATTGTTTTATATTATACTAGAGAAAATCAAGCTATAAAAACAAATATTCTCTATCAGTCTTTAAAACTTATTTATTGAAATGCTAAATGGTACAATATAATAAGCCATTTACTTTTATGATAAAGAGCAATTTAAATATTGAAAATATTTGTAAAGTTACAATAAACTGAGAGTCAGCTTGCTTTCTAAAACTGCAAATAATTTGTTGTTGTTGTTGTTGTAAACTGCAAAATCGTGTCCGACCCATCACGACCCCATGGACAGTGTTCCTCCAGGTCTTCCTGTCCTCTACCATCTTCTTGAGTCCATTTAAGTTCACACCTACTGCTTCAGTGACTCCATCCAGCCATCTCATTCTTTGTTGTCCCATTCTTCTATTGCCCTCAATCTTTCCCAGCATTAGGCCCTTCTCCAGTAAGTCCTTCCTTCTCATTAGGTGGCCAAAGTATTTGAGTTTCAATTTCAGGATCTGGCCTTCTAAAGAGCAGTTGGGGTTGATCTCTTCTAGGACTGACCGGTTTGAATGCCTTGCAGTCCAAGGGACTCGCAGGAGTCTTCTCAGCACCATAGTTCAAAGGCCTCAATTCTTTGGCGCAAATAATTACCTGTCTTTTAAAAAAGAAAGATACTTTTTTTTCCAAATATGTTTTAAGTGAAATTGTAGCTTTCTAAGAGGTTTAGCAGTTCACACAGTTTGAACTGAATCCATAGCTCAGTTCTCGGCTGCAGAGGCCTTCTGGAAAGGTCTCTGACTGTGAAATGCAGGCCAGCGCGCCATTCTCAGCTGCTGAATGAAGCTGCTCCTTCAGCCATAGAAGAAGTGGGCCAACTGGGCAGGGTTGTTGCTGCCCCCACAAAAGAAAAGATCCCTCCCTTGAAAATAACACCTGGTGCCTCTTTTGGAGGCCAGGAAAAAAAAAGAGTCTTACTTTTGGGGAAACACCATATTAGGTTGAAATAGCAGAGTTTGAGAGTGAAGACATTCATGCTTTGCCTGTTCTCTTTATTCCAAATGAAAAAAAATACAAGATATTGATTGTTCATAAAATGCTAACATGTAAATAAACATGGCCAAAACCTTTCTCTTGATATGCTAGTTTTTCATTTGCAGAAATAACACTTGTTTTTGTCAGAATACTTATTAGGTATGAACAGCCAAATCCACATGTGCAGAGTTCAAACTAACTACTTTATTACATTCTGTCTATAAAACAGGCATCTCCCCCCCCCATCTGACAACTTAATATTGGAAACAATTAGCTAAGGCTCCAAGGAATTCAGAGAGGATCAGTTATGACCCTTTTATGGTTGCACAGTGACTCTAGACTGGCTCTGCACTTCTTTCCTCCTCCGTCCCAGGCTGGATACTTCCCAACACTACTTGATCTAAGCTGAAAGCAGAATAATAGAGTTGGAAGGGATATTGGAGGTCTTCTAGTCCAATCCACCCTCCAAACACTTTCTTAAATCTATGTATGTGCATATCCAGTAAACCAGTCAACATAGTTAATCTTTTTTGGGGGAGGGGCAGTGACTAAATAAAGAAAAGACCAGTACATAAAAGGTAAGCAGGAAATAGACGTAATAATCATCACTTTCCACACAGATTTTGTTCTTTGACTACCTTTTTTTTTATAAACTGCCTTCAACCTTCGGTCTTTTAGTAATATTAAAAACTTGCATTTGCTTCATCAAAGAAAAATCTGATATATATGGCTTATCTCTCCTGGAACAGATATGCAGAGTTCAAATTTATTTTTTTTCATGGATTTTCTTTCTCTCAGTGGATCATGTCACAAAGCCACTTTCCGTTTCCTGCTATAATTGATTTTACTTGAGACGAAAAAGAATCACAAGGAACATAATGAAATCTATCACCAGCAATTATCTATGGAATGATATACAAACCAAAAACAATTCCACTAGGAACATTTTCCTTTCAGTCTTAATAAAAGGGAGAAAACTCAGTGCTCATATATGAGTTTTTGCATCTGGGAACTAACAGGAATTTCAACAATCTTTTAATATATGTAATAATTACACAAAATGATTCAGAGTAATTATTACAAATATTAGCATAACTTTTATAATAAATATGTATACCGCTGTTTATAACTGTGTTGCATTTGATGTCATCAGAAATGTACAAGTTAATTGCTCTTACTGCCATTGGCGTACTAAAACTAATGGAAGAAAAAAAAAGATTTCCCCTTTCTTTTTCTTTTTTGTTTAGGCTTCTCTGAGGACCAATTCAAATATTTTAAAAATCCCCAGGAGCTTCTATGAAATGTCAATTTGAGTGACATCATACCACATGGTGATCATACATTATTGAAACTTTGTAATCTACTACACTATTCCCAAATCAGCCTAAAGCACATTTAAAAATTAATTGCTCTTATAGATTGCAGACTAACTGTGTCCATCCATTAGAAAGGGAAGGAGGAATCCAGTGGATATCCTGTCAGTTGCTGTGGTGATGCAAATCATGAATTATTTAATTGGCCATATGGAACTTTGTAATTAGCAACACACCATGTAGAATTCCAAGTATGGTACAATTTTACACATATCTGAAAGTAAACAGTGCAGTGTTCAGTCTGGCTCATTCAGTAGAAGAAACAATATAGATTTATCTATATTCAGGTATAATGTCTGAATTCATTCACTGCAATCCAGTGAACAGATAGAAGCTTGAAATTAAGCAAAGTATGTCAATTTTTGTTGGTCAGAACACTCTAGCCTCACAATACACATTTATTTATTTATTTGTATTCCACCTTTATTATTTTTATAAATAACTCAAGGTAGCGAACAAATCCAACACAACTTCCTCCTATTTTCCCCACAACAACAACCCTGTGATGTCCATTAGAGTGAGAAAAAGTGACTGGCCCAAGGTCACTCAGCTGACTTTCATGGCCAAGGCAGCTCTTGAACTCATGGTCTCTCGCTTTCTAATACAGTGCCTTAACTAAACCAAACTGGCTCTCTAATTCCTAAATGCACTGCCAATTTCAGACTCACAATGTGAAAGAACAAAGGTATGTATTCTAAAGTTCCCTGAGTTGGCATAGCACAATTGGGAAGAAGTAAATACTGAAATTTTGAATCTTTCTTAGAGCACATCATGTATTTTTAGAGAGTTCGAGGGTGGGATATTCCAACCATGGAAACTGGCTGAAAGATAAGAGAGTATAATCCAATTTCAGTTTCTATTTTTTAAAGGTATAGGATTTCTAGTCCTATTATATGCAACAGTGAGAATTTAAGTGGAAGAAGAATATTAAACTCACATGTAATATTATATTAGATAAACTTTGTATAAGATATTATTGTTGACTGCTAAAATAGTAAGTTGCTAGTTCTAAGTTCTGGTTGCTAAAATGGATTGTTTTCTAAAAATTCACTTAGCAATCAAGTCGCTGGTTCCAATTGTAGTTGCTTCAGGCAGCTACTATATGTAAACCATTCACTTCTGACGATGTTACCGGTACCTAATTTGATATCAAAATTTGCAACCAACCAAAGAGAACACCAAGGACTCCATAGGTCAATCCCGAATTGCATATGTTCTCTTCTATTGGTACTGCAAAAGTCTTTGCTACCTTTTAAAACTGTGATTGCTCCTGGACAAATTACAGTTCAAGTTGATTTGATTTTCTGTAGTAAACTGAGTGTAGCTTCCAGATGTTTAGGACTTCATAAATTTCAGTTAACACTGTCATCTGCAATGGATTAGGAGAGTTATGGCTTTGAATAAGAGAACAGTTTTAAAACCTCAACACTAAAACATGTCTAACATTAATCAAAGTAAAGGTCAAACACAACAGTAAAATGTGATAACATACTTTAAAAACAGAAGCTCAAAAACTTTCAATCTCCTTGCAACTGAGCCAATACATCAGGAGGGGGTGCATTAGCCTTACACTTGTTTCCCTAAGTATAAACCACAGTTGCATCTGAATATGGTTACATTATCATCTTCGTTACTTTTGGCAGCAGTAACAAAATCTTACTCATGTATCATTTTACAACTTTAAAATTATTCAAATGGTATTGCCTTCGAAAGCAGCAAGCAGCCAGAAAATGTGAACACATAACTCTTATTTGCAACTCCTTCTGTTCATTGGAATTGTTGGAAATTAGTAACAGAGTTTAATGCCATTTTAGATGCAAACACCCAAAAATAAGGAATTGGAAGACATAATGTAGTTTGAAAATAAATGAAATAAAAAAGCCAAGGACCCATATACACATTCTTCTGAGATACCAAAGAAACACGTACATGGATCTACTCAGTATAATATCTTTTCTCCAAATGTAAAATGCACCATTTTGCTTTCAAGATTGTACATCCTTGAACTATCGTTACATTCTGTACAAATTCATTTGGACCGAAAATGGTAAGAGAACTTATAATGACAGGAATTTAAAAGGGATGTAAAGATAAAGGGAAAATAAATCTTTATCTGTCCATTATATCAATAAATCTCAGTAGCATTTGTAGCTAACTTTTGTTTGCTCACAATCTTCTAGACACTCATATCTGAGGAAGACAGCCATCAGTAGTATAATAAGTGGAATTGTTGAAAAATATTGTTTTCCTCAGTGTGACTTTTGAATATAAACCTAGAACTAATGAAGAATAAAGTGGAATAGTCAAATAATTAATTTAGTCATCTTCACCCTGATGCTCTCCAATTTTTTGAGCTATATCTAGCTACATTCCTACATGGTCAATGACTATGCCAGTTAGAGCATTAAACTGAGAAATTAATTCAACTCGAAATTTGTTTGGAGTTGATTTTTTTCCAGAAAGGTTTTTGTGGTACCCTTGTGATATCATTTTATTTATAGATCTTGTTTATTTCCTGAACATTTATTTTTGCTGATATGAGTGAATAAGGAATGAGTCCAACATTCAGAGCTTCCAATTCAGATTATAAATATACACTGGGACATTGTGGGATACTTGATGGCATTGCAAAGAATGATCATCATGATATGAATGGAATTAAATTCACAGTTGGAATTAAAGGCCTTCTGCCTTTCATTAGCGAATGGAGGTAATAATAATTTTATGAGGCCAATCAAGGTTATTTTTTCCTGAAGACCAGTCATTATTTATTAAAAAGGATGCTATGGATAACGTTTGAATTTAAATTCCTCTTATATGCCTGGGGAACTGTAATAAGTTATTATTTATTGAAAATTGTAATTATAATGCTCTGGGCAGATGACTGAATTTGGATGTAGGTTCCTCAATTTGCAGCATAGTCCTATCGAAGTCTACTTCAATCTTTTCTCTTTTGGATTAGATGATTTTCAGCCAAAAATTACCTAAAGCAGTGGTTCTCAACCTTTTTAATGCCGTGACCCCCAACCGGTCGTAAGTCAGGGACTAAACAGGTTGTAAGTCGAGGACTAAACAGGTCGTAAGTCGAGGACTACCCAACCAGTCGTAAATCGAGGACTTTCTCTGCCTGGAAGCGCCGCGCATGCGTGGTGCCGCCCCCTGTGCCGGCCGAGGCATAGCTGGCAAGCGGCAGAGATGGAGCAGGCCGACCACTGGCTGGGCCACCAGCTGGCCCAGCCCAAGGGAGGTAAGGCACCCGCTGGAAAAGGGGAAAAATGGCAGACAGCCTTGCTTGGCGACCCCCGTGAAATGGTCGATCGACCCCAAATGGGGTCGTGACCCATAGGTTGAGAACCGCTGACCTAAAGCATCTTGTGTAGAACAAATAAAAATGGTAAAATGCTTTAACAACTGTTGAAGATAACTATAACTTTTTAATTTAATATAGAATCTAGTATGAAATCTTATCTGAGGAGCTATCTCACTCCAAAGAGATAGCCCCACCCCATCCATGCTCGCAGAAGGAATCTCCCTTCAGTCAAGGAATGCTAACTGGCAAGGTCCTACAAGAAGAGCCTTTTCTGTCATGGCTTCTGCCCTCTGGAACATCATGCTTCCCCCCAAGATGAGATTTGCACCCATCCTTTTGGCCTTCTGAAAGGGTCGAAAGACTCAGCTCTGCCAATTGACCTAGGACCCCAATTGGAATGTATCATTCTGGAGGTGGTTAATGGATTAAGATAAGACTCCACCACTCACCAGCAGAACTGATGAAGCTTCTTAGATGAGAAGCAAAATATTTTCCTCTTGTTCCTCAAAGAAAAAACAGCCTAATTTCCTTGTGAAGAAAAATGCACCTTTAAAACATCTATGAACTGGATAACAGAATCTCCACAGGCATTCAATAAAAGTATGGCTGATGGATTTATAACTGAAGGATGACCTTAGCTGGACAAAATCAACTTTGGTTTTTTAGAAAGTGGATATTAGAATAGATTTAGAAAAATTCATTTACAGCATAAAAGAAAATGAAATTTTAATTTAAAATGTGCTGTTAGCACTGTAGCAGGAGAGTCTATGAAACAAGCTGTTTTTGTTTTGAAGGCTTCTGCTCTTAGAGTTGCATCATGTCATGTGATAAATTGATTATACAGTGATTAATGTTATGTTTCAGTTCTTTTTCCCAAAAGGAAGTGCTTTCTCTAATACAATTCTAGCCAAAATAAGTTTTTATTTCTGTTTAGAATCTGTGGAGTCCTTAATGCTCTGTCAGGTTGGTTGTTTGCAGATGTTTCGTTATTCAAATAAATAACATCATCAGTGCTAATGAGTGTAGGATTTGCTTCCTGTTTTGAAACAGTATTTTTTATACAGTATAAGGACAGTCCTTGACTTATGACTACAAGTAGGACTGGAATTTTGGTAGCAAGTCATTGTGGTTATAAATCAAGGCACTATGTAATGGGACCTGATTTTTCACCTTTTTTATGGCATTGGTTATGTGAATCACATGTACCTACTGTATATAATAAAATGCTTTCTATTGTTTGTTTATTTTATGAGATTTAGATGCAGGACAGTACCATGACAATTCTAGCTCACAATTTTAAAGCCTTCCTGTAGAGTTCCTCATCTTTTCTACCTAATGGCACTGATAAGACAACACTCATTAAATGCAAAACCCATTCAATAAGGATATCATATTTCCCTCACTCTAAAACAGTGATGGCAAACCTTTTAGAGACTGAGTGCCCAAACTGCAATCCAAAACCCTCTTATTTATCGCAAAATGCCAACATGGCAATTTAACCTGAATACTGAGGTTTTAGAGTTAGGGTTAGGGTTTACATTAATATCTTTTGTCTTAAAAGAAAAACACAATAAGAGGGCTTTCAATGATACAAACAACTTTTGATTGAAAGTTAAACGCTTGCATTTGGCATGCTTTTGAACAATTAATATGATTTTTGCTGTTGTATGCATGCTGATAATTTATCTAACCTTGGCTCATACTTTGTAAGTTTGAGAGCAACACACATGCAGCACTCAGGTCATCTGTTAGTCTGTTTCTGGTGTCAGAGTTGATATAATTCAAAGCTGAAAACACCTGCTCACAAGCAAAAGATGATCCAAACAAAGTAAGGAAAGCAATCCCAAGTGCTTTCATTGACTTAAAATTATTTGGCAGATAATTCCACACTTTAAACATTTCATTTTCAGAACTAACCATGCTATCCTTTGTCATCCCTTGTATCTTCTCAAGTGTTTCACGCAGGTCACAGAATTATTTTTTCAGACAGAGCTTTCTTGAAATTCAATAGCTCCATTTCCAGATTTCCTAAATCTAATCTGTGTATGCAGGAAAGATCAAGTTGTTCAAATTTGGCTTTATCTGAAGAAAACACAGGGTTGTCTCCATTTTATGGAACTGTAAAAATCTGTTACTAAAATTCACCTTTGCAGCTGCTATAATGCTAGAAAATTCCTGGTAGATTTCCTGAACATTTATAGGGGAAATTACAACATGTGCCACAAACAAGGTTGTAATTTTATTTTTCTGTCAACAAAAATACTATATTAGATATGTATTTGGAATGTATCACTACTAGTGATCTGCCAGAAACTAAAAAGTCTCAGCCACAAGAAACAATTCAATAATTTCCCTGTTTGCAGACATCTTTCACTTTTCTTGCATCATAGTTCTTCATTTCACACAAAGGGTCTCCCTTCTTTCAAAGTATATAGGAAAGGCTACTGGTATTTTGGGGTAAGAATTTTTTGTATTACTTCACAGCAATAAATTCTGTTGCTTTTTTGTTGATTCCAAGCATTCTCTTCCTAGAATCCTAAAACTGAAAGTGTTCATAAAAATACGCACAACCTTATCTTTCCTGTCACGGATGAATGCTATGATGCTGAAATCAAAGAAGCAATGGAAATTGTTGTGTGCTGAGCCTGCTGAAGTATTCAGCAGGCTCAGAAATGTTGCAAACAGTCCAGGGCAAACCAAAAGCTGCCCGGGATCAGACTGGCTGGCGCCAGCCTTGTGCGCATGCACAAGGCGCAAAATAGCCAGATTCCTATTGGTTGTTGTTGTTGTTCAGGGTCCAGACACTATAAAAGGTCTGCGTGCCATTTTTGCTTTGCTGGTTGTAAGGAGAAGATCAATAAAGAAGCTTATTGTTCACAATGTGCCTTCGTGTAATGCTGGAATCCCAAATACACAAAACTGGAGAGGAAGAAGGGATCCCTGCAAGCAAGAGAAACAAATAGGACTCACCAAGAAGGTCCTGAAGACTGGGAAGTCAGCGTCCTGCATTCACGATTCAGCCTGCCATACAGCATCGCTGAAGGTGAGCTTGGCAAATGGACCCCTTCCCCAACTACAAGCTTGCAGCGGAGGCAATTAACGAGGGCAGTAAAAATTTACAATGTCGAAAATTGGCCACTTGACAGACTTTGATGTCTCCCATACGGAATGATGGAATTCGTATGTAGCAAGGGTGGAGAACTACTTTAGAGTAAATCAAATGAGAGAAGACAGCCTTAAAGTGGCAACTTTGCTCTGTTTCTGTGGCCAGGAAACATTCGACATTGCTGAGAACCTAGTGGCCCCTGTGCTTTTGGAGTCTGTGACTTATATAGACTTAAAGAAAATGCTTAAGGAACATTTCCAGCCTAAATTGTCTGTAATCGCTTGGAGGCATGCGTTTGAGCAGAGACCAGAGAGCAGAGAGACCAGTCTGCCACGGACTTCATTGCTGCCTTAAGGCAAGCGGCCAGACCTTGTGAATTCAAGAATCTGGAAGAGAGGCTGTGAGATTGTTTGTTTGCGGTCTACGAAATAGAGAACTGCAACAGAAGATCTTCGCCAAAGAAGAAGTTTCATTCTAAGAGGTTGCGGCTGAAAAAGCAGCGGGTGGCGCTGTGAAAGCTTTGCAGCTCACCAGAAACCCTCCAGCCACCGTGACCGTCCATCAAGAGATTGCTCAAGAAGATCCAGAATCGGATCCTGAAGAGGAGGTGGACAGACTTCACCAGCCAGCAGAGAGAAGGCTGAAGGGGTGTTCAGACAAGCCCCAGCATTTCCTCAGTGCTTCGGGTGTGGAGGATGCCACAAGTGAGCTGACTGCAGATTCCGCTCCGCCATCTGCCAGGCATGTGGCAGGCAAGGCCACATTGCCTCCATCTGTTTGGGTCGCCAGAAGGTTCAACCTCAGGAAGAATTGCTTCAGAAAGGTACCAAGGTCCCCAGCCAACACAGGGTGGGTTTCTGCGCATCGCGCAGGAGTATTCTGAGGACAGGGACACACAAGCCCCTTAAGAAAAAGTTTTGCATTGATGTGAAGTTGCAAGGGGTTCCCTTATCAATGGAGTTGGACACAGGGTCCACTCTATCAATTATTTCACATGACATCTTCAAAACGATTTGCAGCAGTAGTGGCCTTCGAGTCAAACACAGGCCATCGAACTTAATTCTCACTGACTTCCAGAATTCTAGAGTCAGTGTAAAGGAGAGGCTACGCTCAAGGTACAGTGTAAGGCCTTTGAAGGCCTACTAGATGTGGTGGTAGTTGGGGGTGATCGCATGAGCCTTATTGGCCTCAATTGGTTTGAGGCCCTGGGAATCCAAGTGACTGGGTTGCACAGCCTGCAAACGCCAGGCCTTGCAGAAGTCTGCAAGGAGTTTGCTGATGTGTATAGCTCAGAGCTTGGTTCCTACAAGGGGCCCCCCATTTCCTTACGATTAGACCCAGCTATCACATCCATTAGGATTAAGCCTAGAAGGCTGCCTTTTGCTCTCAAAGGCAAAATTGATGCAGAGCTGGACAAACTACTCCAGCAGGGAATCTTAGAGCCTGTGGATTCTAGTCCATGGGAAACCCTCATTGTGACGCCTCTAAAGGCTAATGGAGAAGTCCGAATTTGTTCGGACTATAAGTGCACATTGAATAAAGCGCTGCAGCAGCATGCATACCCAGTGCCTGTGGTAAGCCACATTCTGGCCTCCCTCAAGGGGGGGGGCATCTCTTTGCAAAGCTTGATTTGGCTCAGGCCTACCAACAGTTACCTGTTGATGAGGCAACAGCTGAGGCTCAAACTATTGTAACACACAGAGGAGCTTCAAAGTCAAGAGACTACAGTTTGGGGTTAATGTAGCTCCTGGCATCTTCCAAAGCATGATGGAGCACATGCTTCATGGTATTCCTGGGGTCTGTCCCTACTTTGATGATGTCCTCATTGCTGGGGAGTCATCTCAAAATCTAGCAGAAAGATTAAGGGCTGTTTTGCTTCATTTCTGCCAAGCAGGCCTGAAATTGACTTCCAGATATCCTGGTTTCAGATAATGGCCCCCAATTTACCTCTTTTGAGTTCCAGGCTTTTCTTTAGGCCAACTTGATCCGGCATGCGACTTCTGCTCCCTTCCACCCATCTTCCAATGGCCAAGCAGAGAGGATGGTGCGCACTACCAAAGATGCTCTCAAGAAACTGACTTATGATAACTGGAATCACAGGTTAGCAGATTTCTTTTTTGCACACCGCACCATACCTTGCACAGCCACAGGAAAGAACCCAGCAGAACTCTGCTCGGGTCGCCACCTCATCCCCAAACTGGACAGGTTGCACCCAGACCGGTGTCAAAGGTGTCACAGCCGCGGGCACCTAGGAGACTTCAGATGGGCGATCCAGTCTGGGCAAGGAACTATGGGCCTGGACACCTCTGAGTCACAGCAGTGGTATGCAAGATTTCTGGGCCGCTGTCATACGAAGTGGCCTTGGATGATGGACATGTGATCTGCAGACACATTGACCAACTGCGCTGGAGGTTTCACTGCAACACTTCCACTCCTGGATCTGTTCTGGGGGAGGGAGGAGGACCATAATCTGCCTTCTGGTTCACAGTTTCCCAGTTCTAGCTGCATCTCACATGATGCTGAAACTACTCCTGTGGCAGTTCAGGGGTTTTCACAAACTTCAGCAAGTGCTCCAGACAGGGAGTCACCCCGGGGGTATCCACATAATCCAAATACTTCAGATAGTGCTCCAGACAGGGAGTCGCACTGGGGTTATCCACACAATTCAAATACAGCCCCAGGTAGGGAATTTCACCAGGGGCACTCACACAGTTCAGCTATTGCTCCAAAAGGAAAACTCCAGAAATGGGGTTTGCCATGGAGGCGGCTCCTGACTCTGGCACCTGTGGCATGTACATGGGAGCTATGGGATATTGGGGCACTTCCGCCATTCAGGCCACTCCAGCTGCTGGTCTTGGGCTCGAGGGACAGTGCTCCCAAGAGGGGTCCATTGTGGACTTGGGGAATTCCACCCCTCCACGGGACTTGGGGAATTCCACCCCCCCAAAGAACCCTGGCTTGGATTCAGAAGATCCAGCCAGTCAGCAGCTGGGTGGGTCACCTGGGTCCTTGGGGCATCAAAGTCCTGGTCTGCCTAGCCTGGCAGGTGAGTTGGTAGGCCAGGCACACTCACCGGCCATTAGAAGGTCACAGTGGGCCAAGTGCCCACCCAAACATCTTGGAGACTATGTGAGGTTTCTGTCAATGCAACGAGAACCTTGCTAGTCTGGAACAGGATGCTGACTAACACTCAGTACAGAGTGTTATATACAATATATGATTTGGGTGAAAATTTGTTTAGTTGAAATAATTATTTTGTATAAGTGCTCTGCCTGTGTGCAGGCCATTGTAACTCCACTACTCCCTGCCCCTTGAACAAATGTACCTGTGTGTACAGCTAAGGTGTGTTTTATCTAGGGGGATATTCAGCAAGCTCAGAAATGTTGCAAATGGTCCCAGGCAAACCAAAAGCTGCCTGGGACCAGACTGGCTGGCGCCAGCCTTGCGCACATGCGCAAGGCACGAAATAGTCAGATTCCTATTGGTTGTTGTTGTCCAGGGTCCAGACACTATAAAAGGCCTGCGTGCCATTTTTCCTTTGCTGGTTTAAGGAGAAGATCAATAAAGAAGCTTGTTGTTCACAATGTGCCTTCGTGTAATGCCGGAATCCCAAATACACAAAAGAAATAATGCTCCAAGGAACAAATACTCAGCATTGTTTGTCATTACTGTGACAAGAAAGCCCATTATAAATAGAATGTTTACTTTGAGAAGAATAACCTTCTGTTTACTGGATGTCTTTTGTAGGTCAATGTGAAATCTTGTGATTGTTTAAATGTGTGACAAATGCCAATTTCCCCCCCTGGGAAAAGGAAATATCTGTGTGTTTGCTTGTCATGATCTGAAGATGACCTTTGTCAAGTGATCCTTGATGACTGTGCATCCAACCCCTATAGTCTTGGTAGATGTCTTCATGCAATAAATAGCTTCCACTTTGGATGTATACCTGGCTTCTGGGTGATTGTCACTTACTTTGAATTTATGTAGCAATAATTCAATTATTTGCATAACTTCAGGGTTCAGCTACTGTCATATTTAATTAGGTAGAACAAATATTTATGACAATTGCTTTTTGAGTTAAATCTTCATACCCTCTGAGCAGTAAGCCAGAGGTCAAAGATGTCAAAGTTTGGTGTTAAACTTATGAATACAAATAATAAAAAAACATAGTTATATTTATGACTTCTCAGAGGTAAGTGCATTGAGTCAGGATATTTTCAGAATAATAGATATTTCAAAATTATATTACTTTGTCTTGGTCTACCGTGTTTTCCCGAAAATAAGACATAACCAAAAATTAAGCCTACCAAGCACTCATGATGCTATTCTTCTATCACTTAAGGAGAGAAAAGTGAACATTAAGATTATTTTCAAATCTGAAGTCTCAATTTTGTACTTGAATAGAAAGGACTGTTCCCCATAGAATTAGAAGAGGAACTCATCAAATTTAGAGATACCACTAAACTGGCAGGAATAGCCAACACTCCAAAAGACAAGCTCAGGATTCAAAAAGATCTTGAAAAATTTGAACAATGGGCCCTATTCAACAAAATGAGTTATGTGGAGGAAAGCAAAGTGTTACATTTAGGCAGGAAAAATCAAGGATATAAGTACAGATTAGGTGAGACATGGCTGAAAAACTGTAAGAGGGACCTTGGAGTCCTAGTAGACGATCATGTGACTATGAGCCAGCAATGTGAAACAGCAGTCAAAAAAGCTAATACAATCCTGGGTTGTATAAACAGAGGCATAAATCAAGATCACATGAAGTATTAGTACCTCTTTATAAATACTGGAATACTGCAACCAATTTTGGTCACCATACTACAAAAAAGATGTTGAGACCTTGGAAAAAGTTCAGAGAAAAGCAACTAAGATGATCCAAGGCCTGGAGACTAAAACAGATGAAGAACAGCTGCAGGACTTGGGTTTGGCTAGTCTAAAGAAAAGAAGAAACAGGTGTGACATGATAGCATTATTGCAGTGTTTGAGAGGCTGCCACAAAGAAGAGGGGGTCAAATTATTCTCCAAAGCACCAGAGGACAGGACAAGAAATAATGATTGGAAACTGATCAAAGAGAGAAGCAACCTGGAATTAAGGAGAAACAGTTAATTGTCCTCCTAACAGTGAGGACAATTAACCAGTGGAACAGCTTGCCTTCAAAAATCATGGGTGCTCCATCACTGAATGTTTTGAAGAAGAGACTGGACATTCTCCAGCATGATTGGATGGAGAACCTACGGATGGGTTGTCTCAATCCATCTGCTCCAATTGGACTAAGTCTGAAATTGGTAACGCCCCCTCTGTGCCAAGTGCACCCCAGTTTTAGACTTAGTCCTATTTGCTCTAAGACGCGTTTTGTCTTCGCTCCTGGAGCAGAAGACTGTTAGATTCCATTTAATTGCTTAGCTCAGGCTATTAGTATTAATTGTTTTTTTGTTATTGATTTGAATCGATTGTTAGCTAGGAAAAATGATCAATTAGACCAGTCTGAAGCCTATTTAGGCTGACAGACCCACACCCCCTTCCCCTGGGGGAGGGAAGTTTCCCCTTGTTCGTTTCCCTCAGTTAGGGACAGTAGTTCGAACCTTCAAAATCACATCGCTTTCATCCGGAGCTGCTTTGACGATCCTCCGACTGCCAGCTGATCATCGGAGGCATTGCCGATCGCACTGAGGGCTCCGCAACGATCGTCGAGCCTCGTCAGGCCGGCAGGGAGCCTTCACAGGTCCCTCGATCCCAGCCGACAGCAACAGGTGAGAAATTGGGCGCGGCCCAATTTTCGGAGCCCAGCCGGCCTAATCGCATGCCACCAGCTGCTTAGGAGCCCAGGCGATTCATCCGAACGAGGGCTCATCGCAGCTTACACCCCGGGCCTCAAGGCCTCGTTCCAACGGCCGTTTGTTTTCTGGGCCTTTTTAAGGCGCCAAATTGGCGGCCGCCATTTTGAATTACCTCCGGTGGCCATTTTGGGTGTGGCTCAGCCCGATAGGTGCTTGAGGCCAGTGACGGCCATTTTGGGAGTGGCGAAAGTCACTGGTGGCCATTTTGAGTGGGGCTGAAGCCTCGGCGGCCATTTTGTTTGTGGCTGAAGCCCTCGGCGGCCATTTTGAGTGGGGCTGAAGCCTCGGCGGCCATTTTGTTTGTGGCTGAAGCCCTCGGTGGCCATTTTGAGTGGGGCTGAAGCCTCGGTGGCCATTTTGTTTGTGGCTGAAGCCCTCGGCGGCCATTTTGAGTGGGGCTGAAGCCTCGGCGGCCATTTTGATTGTTACTAAATTCATTGTCGGCCATTTTGTGCGTGGCTAAAGCCACTGGAGGCCTTTTTGGGTGTGGCCGGAGTCCAGGCTGCCTGGAACCTTCTTCTGAAGGCAGCATTTGATCATCGGTGGCCAACGCTTCAGAGAGCAGCTCCGACCGGGGAGGGCCTGATCGATCCTAAGTGATCTGGGTGCCCACATCAGTTCCCCGCCCTTCCCCTCTAGGGCTGAATTATCTCTGTAGACTCCCTTGGTGAACTACAGCGCTGAGGGGGCGTTTTGCCAAGGTTGAGACCAGAGCAACCGTCATGGCAGAGAGAGGCAGGGAGCTGAACAACCTGACCTGATCTTGTCTGAGGACGAGGGCATCGCCCCATCCGAGCCCACCCCTCCTGTTGGTCTCTTTGACCATTCCTTCTTTAATTCCCTCTTACTCAAAGCCTGTACTACTGCTAACCTCACTCAACAACAGGAGACCCCACCAACATCCCAAGGTCCCCATGCCATTTACACTGAACCCTCTGTCTCACAGAATCATATTCCCTGCCCTCCCCTTTTTCTAAAGATGGTCCAGAAACAATGGGAGAACCTAGGATCCCCCTTGAGCCCTGGGGCAGTAGAAAGACAATTGTTCAATGTCGCTCCTTCCCTGGCCTCCCTTTTGGAGATACCCGAAATTGATGAACCCTTGAACTCATTGTTTCCCAAGTCCAATATTCCTGGGGACATAAATGAGGCACTAAGAGCAGAGGACAAGAAGATCGAGTCTGCCCTACGCAGAGCCCACCAAGCGTCAGCCTGGGCAACGAGGGCGGCAACCTCCATGGCCTTCTTTGCCAGGGCTTCGGTCCTGTGGTTACGGGAGCTCCAGGACATGATCCCTCCGGACCAACTCAGAGTCCACCAGAATCTGGGTAAGTTGGTGGCCACGTCCCAGTATCTGGCCGATGCCTCCTTACACATGGCCAGATACACTGCCCGGACCATCGCGGCAGACATTTCAGCACGAAGACTCCTTTGGCTCAGAAACTGGCGAGCAGACACCAAGGCCAAGTGGCGTCTGGCCTCCAAGCCTTACACAGGTGGACAACTCTTTGGTAAGGCGCTAGAGCCATACCTAACCGAAGGTAAGGATAAACGCAAGATCTTGGTCAATACATCAAGGAGGGGAGATAGGCGCTGGAGGAACTTGTTGCAGAGTAACTACAGAAGGCAGCCCTTTCAGCCAGCGCCATCCTGGGATTGGGCCCAGGCTTCTCGCCCTCCTTTCAGAGGCAGGAACGACAACAAGATCGTTCAGCATACAGAGGCAGACCACAGTTCCAGACTAAACGGTCCTTTCGGGGCACAGGGAGCCGCTCCTTCAAGCGAGGCAAGTGAGTCTGCAGCCTCACCTCCCATAGGAGGCTGGCTGGCCCTCTATTCCAACTTTTGGGCGGCCACTACTACGGATGCATGGGTGTTAGACACCGTCTCCCAAGGCCTACGATTAGAGTTTTATTCCCATCCACCCGACAGGTTCCGCTCTTCTCCTATTTCAACGAACAGGGCCAGAGCTGAACTTATGTCAGAAGCAATAGCTCATTTATTGCAAATACAAGCAATTGAACCAGTTCCAAAAGAACAAGAAGGGCGAGGGTTTTACTCAGACCTCTTCGTCATTTCCAAGGCTTCAGGGGGCTGGAGGGCGATCTTGAACTTAAAAGGTCTAAACCTCTACCTGAGGTATAAGAAATTTAAGATGCAATCACTTCAATCAATCCTGGCTAGCGTCAGGCAAGGTGACTTTCTTACCTCCATAGACCTGACTGAGGCATATTTGCACATTCCCATTTTTCCTGGACACCGCAAATTCCTCAGATTTAGTTATGCCCGATGCCATTACCAGTACAGAGCCCTTCCATTTGGCCTCTCATCTGCACCGAGAGTATTTACAAAGGTACTGGCAGTGATCGCAGCCCACCTTAGACTAATTCCCATCAGGATTCAATGTTATTTAGATGACATTCTAATTCAGTCATCATCATGGCAGAGGGCCCGAGCAGATCTCGCCCTAGCCATCAAAGTTCTGCAGAAGCACGGGTTTTCCGTTAATTTCCAGAAAAGTCAGACTGTACCATCAACTCGGCTCCTCCATTTGGGGGCAGTTATAGACACAGACAACTGCACGGTATACCTATCTCAGGACCGACGGAACTCTATTCAGACTCTTGTACGTCGGATCCGAAGGGACAGAGTAGTCACATTGGCATCCCTTTCACAGCTACTAGGGAAGATGGTGTCCTGCGTGCAAATTGTGCCATGGGCACGTCTCCATGCCAGGGAATTACAGTGGCTTCTCCTTCCATTTCAGAGACTTCATACCAGCACATCCCACCAGAAGGTCCGAGTTCCACAGGCGGTGTTGAACTCCCTTCGTTGGTGGGACTCTCCAGCACTGTCACGGGGAGCAGAATTCAAAGAACCAGACAGGATCACCATCACCACAGACGCAAGTCTATTTGGGTGGGGGGCACACCTCCACACACACTGGGCCCAGGGTCAGTGGTCCAGGCAGGATCTAAAGAACAATATAAACTGGCTGGAGCTAAGAGCCATACACATGGCCCTAAAGAGATTCAGCAGCTTAGTACAGGGCCAGCACGTCCTGGTCTTAACCGACAACATCACAGCCAAGGCCCATATCAACAGACAGGGGGGAACGAGGTCCAAGCCTCTCATGCAAGAGGCCAGATTGCTGGGGTCTTGGGCGGAACTGAATCTTGCCTCCATCAGGGCGGAGCACATATCCAGAGTGGCCAACCAGCAGGCGGACTCACTGAGCAGAGCCACCGTGGACCATTCCGAATGGCAGCTGAATCCGGAGATCTTCAGAGAGATCGTGGACAGGTTTGGTTCCCCAACCCTAGATCTGTTTGCCTCCCCAGCCAACTCACAGCTTCCCAGATTCCTTTCCAGGTTCCCGTCCCCATCAGCGGAAGGAACAGATGCACTCCGCAGTCCCTGGCCCAGGGAACTGCTCTATGCCTTTCTTCCACTACCTCTCCTACCGGCCACGATCAGGAAGATCCTTCGCGAACAAGCAGAGGTTCTCCTGGTCGCCCCACATTGGCCGAGACGACCTTGGTTCGCCGACCTGATGGAGCTCTCCGTATCGGCTCCATGGAGGATTCCAGCCAATCGGATCTCCCTCATTCAGGGGGAGTTACATCATCCAGACCCTCAATGGCTCCAGTTAACCGTCTGGCACTTGAGAGGCAGGCCTTAGGCCTAGACTCATATTCGTCAAGGGTCATAGCCATGATCCAGCAATCCAGGCGACTCTCGACGAATAGAATATACGATGCCACGTGGAAGAGCTTCTGTAATTGGTGTTTAGCGCACAATATTGAACCCTTACAGGCTGCAGTGCCAGTTATCCTGGAGTTCCTGATGGATGGTCTGGACAAAGGTCTTTCCACAAGTACCATCCGTAGGCAGGTAGCAGCACTTGCCACGGTTATTTCCTATGGCAAGGAGCCCTTAACACAACACCCTATGATACGCTCCTTCCTAAAGGGAGCTAACAATGCCAGACCACCAACGGTACATAGATATCCCTCCTGGGACCTTCATCAGGTTCTACAGGCTCTCGTCTCACCACCCTTTGAGCCTATTGACACTTGTTTGCTCAAACATTTATCAATGAAGGTGGCATTTCTGGTTGCTATAACTTCAGCCAGAAGGATCTCTGAGCTGGCTGCCCTGTCAGTAAGAAAGGACCTGTGTATTTTCCATAAGGACAGGGTTACTCTCAGGTTAGATCCCTCCTTTGTGCGCAAGGTTAACTCCTTATTAGAAGACCTCCAAGGTTTCTTCCAGCTCTATTCTATTGTATTCCATTTTGATTGTAAATTTTAAAAATATTTAAGATTTGGATTTTTTTATTTTTATTTTTTTTTGCTATATGTGAAGTCTCATTTATTGAAATAGCTCAGGAACATAGTGTGTAGAATGTAGTATATTCATATTCATTATGTATATTCATAATGCTAACTACTTTATAGCAAATATTAAATAAATTATTCTGGTAAGTCTCTGAGAATATAACCTTTTAAATATAACTCTTAAAATAATGCTGACGTTTCTTCTTTCTCTCTCTCCCTAGCAATAAACTGCTTGTATCCCAAATACATCACTCTTTCTTTTTTAATCGTATAGATGTTCCCCAAAATGTCATTCACCCAGCCAAGAGCACTTCATTAATTTCTGCAGCTCAACTATCTTTATCTTCAGATGCATGAATTTTGCATGAAATAGCCTTTGCCAAGCCTGTTAATCATGGATGTCCAAATTCTGTATTAGGAATCACTACTGTAAACATTAATTCTGACACCGCAGGGAAATATTTAACAGTAAAATCTTCATTAGGTAGACTTGTTAGGATTAGCACTTTATTTCCTAAGACAACCACAGAGAAACAAGACCTGCCAAGAGTAAATGATGAGTGAACGATTGCTACCAAAGAAGGATTGATGAGGAAAAAGTAATGACAACTTTCTAAGTCCATTAGACAATTATGAAGAAAATAGTGTCTTTTTTTGAGAGATTTGATCTGCTTTCCAAGAAACTTGGCCCAGAGAGTTAGTTTTAAAGCCGGGGTCTTCAAACATGGCCCTTTTATGACTTGTGGCCCTTTTATGACAGGGTGCCTGGCTGAGGAATTCTAGGAGTTGAAATATACAAGTCATAAAAGGGCCAAGTTTGAAGACCCCGGTTTTAAAGGGTATTCCAAGGTTATTAAACTGTGCTGATTTATTGTTTCCATGGCGTTCAACATGAATCAAGTCATACAACAGGGTTCAGGTGTGATCATGATTTTTTTTATATAGTATGGAAATGGTATAATTTGTAGAGGTATGAACACCAACAGAAAAGGTAAATTTTCTAGCAAATGTGCCTAACTTTAAAAAAAAATAATACACTCTACGCAGATAATATTTGCCACTAACATTCCCATGCAATCATTTGGTTCTAATGATAATTTTGGATGTCTCAAATCTTTTCTAAATAAAAATTCAAACATGTTATGACACAATGAAGACTTTATATTTGTTATTAATTTCTGTATTATACAAAGTGGCAGAGTATAATTTTTATACCAGGTATTATCTAAACTGCACTCTAAAAGCAAGTTATCACCATACTCATTTCACGGATGAAGAAATCTGAAGGTAGCAACAATATAAGACAGTAACTGCTAGATAATTTTTATGGTGTGTGAGTTTGTATTAAGAATAGGACTATAAAGAGAGTGCAACAACGCTCAGTGCAACTCTTACAGAGAATCATAGAAATTATATAAATAAACTTCCAAAGCTGGGAATGTGTTCTTCTGATAGCTGCCAAAAGGAGGCTATAATATTATTTATAAGAAAATAGATATTATCTTAGTACATTTCTATATCATTCAAAGTTATGAGGACCCTGAAAAAACTACTTTGACCCAGATTCAAAATTATGACATCTACCCTCCCTCCCCTTACAATTATGTGACTTGCATTTGGGGCAGTTGGCAACTCCTGCATTTACTGCTATGCAGTGTCCTGTAATCACATGACTGCAGTTTACAATGTTTTTGCTTCCAGTTTCCAGTAAAAAAAAAAAATGCTCCAAGCAAACAATATGTTTGTTTACTAACAGCAGCATTTGCTTAACAGCTGCTGCTCTCACTTTAAGATTGACACAAAAAAAGTTATAAAATTTGGTATGGTCACAGGGTATCTTGCTTTATGACTATCACAGCTTATGACCAAAATTGCAGGTTCAATTACAGTCAAAAATCAAGGATGACCTCCATCATTTCTCTAAACTATTTTCGGACAATGTGAATGCTGCATGTCTTTTGATTAAATGAATTGATTGAATCATATTTGTGTTTTTGTATGAAGAGTGCTAATAGTTCTTTTTGTCTACTGCATGCTGACAAAGCACCCATTCATATACTGTAGTTAAAAATCTCCT
This sequence comes from Crotalus tigris, assembly GCF_016545835.1. NCBI lineage: Eukaryota > Metazoa > Chordata > Lepidosauria > Squamata > Viperidae > Crotalus > Crotalus tigris. The sequence goes on from NW_024096692.1 coordinate 294,103, forward strand.
TATAGCAATATGTAGATATCTATGGCAAAACATGAAATGGTAGCACTCAATACCTACAAATGTAAACTTGATTGTATGGGTTGTAGCAGTCAGGCTGGTAATAAGTGTTTCTAGAGGTATGATTCCTCTCTGTGATTAATAACACTGAATAACACTGAATTATAAACTTGTAGTTTTAGCATGGGTTTTCTACAGTTCTGTGCAAACCCAAATAAAAATGTGCTAAGCCTGTGAAATATGTAGTTGTTATTAAAGATGCATCCTGGGTTTCAGTAATTCCAGTTGAATGAAGGTAACTGCACTGAGATTGCTCTTTAAGAGCAAAAATGTATAGAATTATACTGCTTATTTTGAGGAAGTACAGTGCTATCTATATGAAACAATGTAAGGGTATTCATTTATATTCAGTGCTTTAAGTCTGTGATAAATTTGGCTAGTATTTGGTGATGTCATTTTTCTTTAACATTCCAAGAAGCAGCTTTAAAAGCAGCAGATCTTTTACAAAATGGCTATTTAGCATAATATTGAAATAGAAAATATTTCCCTTAAAAGGGTTGATTTGAGTTAGAGGCCAATATAATGCAATGTGTTGAAGTACAAATTAGAATATTTATTTATTTATTTATGAGACTTATATACCGCTTTAAGTGCAAGCACTCTCTAAGCGGTGTACACAAGTAAGCAATGTATATATATATTTACATTGCCCCCAACAATCCTCATTTTACCTACCCCGGAAGGATGGAAGGCTGAGTCAGAATATACACATTACTGGATATAATAGCGAGGTATGTAATGCATCGTGCTTAGTGAGGTCAAGAAGGACATTACAGTGCAACAATGAAATTGGATTATAAAGGCAATGAGGTTGCAAAAGAACAGAAAGCCAGTATTCCATAATAATAGTCTCTTCTAGAACAATGTTCTCAATGTTGGCAGCTCATAAGGACCTGCCTCAACTAAATCTCCCAAGGAAGCAGAACTCTTGAAACAGGCACTGTTTCAAAATGAACTTTTATTGAGAGTTAGTGATAGCAGAAGGCAAAGCAAGGCCTGAAGCTTTCGTGCATGAAAGATTACATCAAAAAACCCATTCAGATCTCCTCCCTCCAGTGTCCAACCATCCATTTGAAATCCAGCCAATACATACTGTAGGTACTAGGTTGTTTTGAGAACCTAGTGATTTAGCGCCTTTTTCAAGGTCTCTCTCTCTCTCTCCCAACAGTCCCAGACTCCATCATGTGGAGATAAGACAGATATTTTCAAGCCACATTCCTTTCACATGGAAGGAGGACAAAGCAGAGCAAGGAAAATACATTCCCCCAAACAACCAGTCCTCCCTCCCAACAGAGTGGCAGGCCCCAAAAATGAATACATGGGCATAAACAATAAACTGTAGGCAAATCTATTTGAGGGGTCCTGACACAACTTGAAGATGTATGGATTTCAATTCCCAGAATTCAATTCTCTATCATAGCTAGTTGGCATATTCTGAAAACCGAAATCTACAAATCTTCAAGTTGCCAAGATTGAGAAACAGATTTATATTTCTTTGCTATTCCAGAGCTTTGCTTACCTTCCAATTTCTTTTCCCAGCTTGGCAACATGATGAGAACAGACATGGAAACAAATTTAATAAATAAATAAATAATTTTGTGTTTTAAATGTTTTTTATGGCTAAGTTGATACTTTTAAAGGTAATCCTCAACATGTTTTGTTTAGACCATTCAAAGTTACAACAGCGCTGGTTGAAAAAAAGTGACTTAGGTTTTTCATATCTAACGCTCATTGCAGCATCCCTGTGGTCACATGATCAAAATCTGGATGCTTGGCAACCAGCTCATATCTAAGATGGCTGCAGTGTCCCAGGGTCACGTGATCACCTTTTGCGATTTTCTGACAAGCAAAGTCAAAGGGGAAGCCAGAGTCACTTAAAAACCATATCACTAACTTAACAACTATAGTGATTCACTTAATAACTGTAGCAAGAAAAGTTGTAAAATGGGGGCAAAACCTACTTAACAACTGTTTTGCTTAGCAACAGAAACTTTGGACTTCATTGTGGTTGTAAGATGACGACTACCAGTGGTTTTCTGGAAAGCATTTTTGTAAAAAAAAATGGGTAGTTTCCTAATTTGGCACCATGTATCTGAGTCAGTGTTTTGTTTTCCTTAAGGAAACAAAATTTTCTTTTAATGTATACTGTAAAAGCTGCCCTTCTGATTGTCTTATTTTTATGGATTCTTCCAAATTAACTTTTTGAAAATATTTTTGGTTTGTGGCACCAAATTGTGACCCCAGGTCAATGGGAAAATGGGGCATATGTGAATAAAAATATTTGTAGTTACCCATATGGGTTTTTGAAACAAGTAATCAAATCAGTTAAGGATCTTAGCCTGTGCACCTACAGAAAACTGGTGTTTTCAGATCTGAAACATTATTTTCAACCTTTTTTAACCCAAATAATAGACTAATATAATATACCTGTTATTATTGCTGCTGTAACTTTATCTTTATCTTTAGGTTACAGCTGAAAAAGAATCCATATATAGTACAATTATAAAACATTTCTATAAAATATCATAGCAGTTTTGTTATATGTTGGCTCTGATAAAAATTGATATGTGTGGCAGCACCATTTGAGACACACTTATTAATCCTTTTTCCCTATTAATCTTTAATAGTCTTTTCCTTTTTTGCTACAGAAAGCATAGCATCAATCGTATAAGTCCAGGTATTTGCCAATCCATGCTTGCTATGGACCAGATATAGTACATGTACTTTACATTCCGGAGAGACAATTTTTAAATCACAAAAGGTTATATTTTATTACATCAAGTATAAGAATTCAAAAATAAATCACTTAAGGTCAAGGAAATCACTCTGAAATGCTTTTCATAAGGCATGATATTATTTTCTTAAATCATTTGAATGATTGACTTCAAGGTCAAATTACTTTTACCTTTTAATTGGGAAGCAAGTGTTTTATCATATCCATAATTCCCAGATAAGCTATAATTGTCTTATCAATGTGTTTTTTTAATCTCACCCAATTTTAAATTCAATTTAGATGTAGTATCTCCAAGAATTAGTCATTTATTCGGTTCTAGATAAGAAAGTTGTTTGTATGTTAACCATAGTTCCAGTTCTAGGTACAAAGGGTTTGCTAACTGAACATATACCGGTATTTAAAGGAGCAAATTTTGCAGAGACGTGGTTTATTTTCATTTGTTGTGGCATACTTAATTTCAAATAATAATTGAAAATTAATTATATTTCAATTATTCTGCTGTTATATAGTACTGTGTTTAAGAGAGCCTTGTACGAAGTAAAATGAAATAACTTCATAACACTTGATTGAATATATTTCCATTTAACATCTTCTGTAGCAATAAGCAACCTACCATATCTCAGTGGGCATTTTGTATTAAGCCAAATATTTGTTGTTATCCAAGTGAGATTTTAGGTGTTTACTTTAAAAAAATGGTAGTTTTGTTACAATTTAAAAACAATAAAATGATAATTCAAATTGGTCTTCCTCTCTATTCTCTTTCTTTGAAATAGTGACAGTAAAATTGACTAAAGTTTGGAATATATAGTGCTTGTAGTAAAGATGAATAATGTGATGTTGCATGAAGTAAATGAGTTTTGAATTGCTGGAGATTGCAAATATAAAGTGATTGGTCCTTGAGTACTATTATCCCCAGACCAAAGATTTACATACCCTCTTGATCCTTCCTTATTCTGATTTTATTTATGAATTGTGGAGTGGGGAATGGAACCCTCAACTCTGATATGAGTCTGGAGGCTATAGGTCTTCTTAATGACAATGGATAGGAGCTATCAAATACTGATCTGGAAAGATATTCCAGAAAACAGAAAACAAGCAAGCACAGGGAATGGATCTGTCACTACCTTGGGCTCATGTTCACAAATTTATATCAATAATCACAATTGTTCAATTCTAAGAGTTGAGCAGAATATGCCTTCATGTTACTTATGGCCTTGAAGGAAATATCTGCCTCTTATCTTCTTCTTGCAATGGACCTGCAAGCTCCTAAATTTATTTCAATCTTTATGAGGATTTGAAGATAAAGGATTTGCATGATGCATTATGAATTTCTTCTTGTGACCTCCATAAATCTCCATTATTCCCATAAGCAGGAGTTCATGCAGATGAAAGTCTAACTTCCTCTGTCAAGTCAATACTGAGGTTAAAAAAGTAGGTTCAAAATAAGGAGAAATCAGTCATACTTATGTCCTTCAGAGATTTATGCTTCTAAAAACCAGAAGTTCATGACTGACAAGCCCCATGTGTAATAATCCTTCTGCTATTCCTCCATTAACAGGTTTTCTGTCATGGACAAACAAGTTGTTGCCTTCTACTGATAAAGACTGAGCTTTTCAGGATATGTAGGTGGGTGAAGACTAAATTAGTTCATGGCTTGCAGGAGGGTTGCTGATGCTTGTATACATAGATCATTACACATTTTGTAACCAGCTTTGAGTGTTTTTTTTTCTTTCAGTTTTAGCACAATAAGGCAACATGTACATATTTATGACAAGCTAGGCATAAATGTTGGTACTCTGCAAAATGAATTGTGCATATTTGTTCAGCTACATAAATGCAGAATCCACTTTTCCCTAATATATTTGCTCTAAGAAAATGGAATACAATATCTACTAGTTTTTTGTTGTTGTTAATAATTTTATTGAGGGTTTTAATAAACATAATAAAAAGTTATAAAAGTTAGAAGAAAAAATAAAGCATGGAAGGTGGAGAAAAAAAGATAAAAGCAATAAAAATAAAAAAGTGACTTCCACTTTTCATCTCATCTAGTAAAAGGTCATAACTTTTCACCTTATTTTAAAGTTGCAAATACAAACTCTTCTTGCCATAGTTAATTCTGTAGAATACAGAAATATTTTATCAATCCTAGTTCAGTTAAAAAGTCCATAAGGTGTTATCAGAAATATCAAATATCAAACAAATAATTTATCCCTAATCAAATTGTCTAACTTTAGTCTTCTTTTTGATCTGCACAATTTTGACCTTTAAATCCTTTCTATGGCATCGCAGGATTTTATCTTGCATCATTATTTGGTATTTAAACAGAGTCTTCAAAGCTTTCACCAGAGTATTTTGTAAATCCAGTAAAAAGGCTTTGTCCGGGATTTCTTGTTCCATGGCCAGATCCTTTTCTTGATTTGCCTTTTGAATTTTAGTAATCTCAATTTTGTTATCTTCCATATCTTCAAACTTATTGCCTACATCAGGTAAACATTCTTTATAGTTTTTCTCATCTTCTGAAAGTTGAAATCTACAAACATTTTGAGATATTAGCTATTTCAATCCATGTTTCAAAAAGTTTTTAAGATAAAGAGTTGGCATATCCATTTAAACTCTTTTTATGAGTTAAAAAATTAAAATTATCCCCAATTATCCACAGTTTCCACAAGTGTTCAATTAATTAAAAACTAGTTTAGCTTTATAAACCACTTTCAAATTGGGGAATTTGGATTGTTATAGGTTTTTAAAACATCTTTCCTATGATACATTTTACATGTATACTACTTGCATCTCAGCATCAGAGAGACAGAGTTCAGCAACGTGTGGCAGAAACTTACGCAGAAAAAATCTTGAATTCAGCAATGCATAATGCAAAATATAAATGATAATAGTAACAGTTAATACTTTTACATACACATATATGTACACATATGTATATGTGTACATATATGTGTATGTCTCTGTCTCTCTCACACTAACATACACACACATTCACACAAACAGGAACACACCATATTATTTTAATTTGAGTTTTGCAAAATATTTGATTCTTAGTACACTGCAGCATTAATCTGAGAAAGATTTCATTCGGTTGTTTTTACCACTTCATTGACTAAGAGAACTAAAGTTCAGTGGGAAGAACAAAAGGATTGATGAAATTGTGTGGGACAAAGGTAAAAACTTTAACAGCCACCAGGTGGCGCTGAATGCAAACAGGTTTTTGGTTTTTTTACACCCTTAAAGACAAAATCTACAGAACCTTGACAAAATCTAATATTCTCCAGCATGATTGGATGGAGAACCCACGGATGGGTTGTCTTAATCTATCTGCTCCAATTAGACTAAGTCTGAAATTTAGTACCGCCCCCTCTGTGCCAACTGCACCCCAGTTTTAGACTTAGTCTCTTTGCTCTAAGACGTGTTTTTTCTTCGCTCCTGGAGCAGAAGACTGTGTATTCCTATTTTATTTTATTCCCTTTAGCTTAGTGCTAACCATTTTATTAATAGATTTGATAATTTTTTAAAAAAAGAAAAAGAAAAAAAAGAAAATTTTTTTCCAGTGATCATCCCAACCTGTAGCCTAGCAGGCTGACAGGCTGACAAACCTCCCTTGGGGGGGGGGGGAACTTTCCCTTTCTCCCTTTGAGAGCCTTTCAGCTTCACAATCAGCTTGAAAATTGGATTCCCAGAAGCAAGAGAAATTTCCTACCAGGGGCCGTTCCTCTGCATCAGAGGCTCCGTTCTTCTAACCAGAGCCTGGAGGCCTTAGAGGCAGGGGTAAGCTTGCCAATTGACTGGGGGGCTCCGCAAGCGACGATGAGGCTCATCAGGCCTGGAGGGAGCCTTTTCTAGGTCCCTCGGCCTCAGCAGACCGCCCCAGCAGCAGGAGAAAGTTTTTGGCACCGATCCAATTTTCGGAGCCTGGAGGCCTTACTAGCCTCGGCCTGCCTCAGCCTCTCTCAGCTCACCTAATTCCGAGGCCTGGAGGCATTATCGGCCTCGGCCAGCCTCAGCGCCTCCCAGCTGACCATCCTAACACCCTCCGCTGTGCTAGGAGCCCAGGCGATTCTTCGGAACGAGGGCTCACTGCAGTTCAGGCCTCCACTGCGCTAGGAGCCCAGGCGATTCTCAGGAACGAGGGCTCATCGCAGTTTAGGCCTCAGGCCTCAAGGCCTTCTTGCTAACGGCCGTTTTTGGCGCACATAGCTTGCGGACGCCATTTTGAATTACCTCCTGGCCGCCATTTTGGAACTTACAGAGGCCTAGACTGCCTGCAGGATCATTCCAGAAGGCAGTTTTCTGACAAGTTGAGACAGAGGCCTCTAGATTGATCAACCTTATCACCGGACAAGAGTGATTGGATTGGGGAGGGCCAGCTAGTTCCGGAAGGATGCAGGGCCTACCAATCCCCCATGGCCCACCCCCCTCACCGGGCCATATCATCTCTGCTGGGCTCCCTTAGTAAGCTATAACGCCAAGGGGGGTTGTTTTGCTGAGGTTGAGCCCAAAGCAGATTCATCATGGCAGAAAAATCTACCATCGCCGGCCAAGAGGAATCATCCTACTGAGGCAAGTGGAAAGAAGCCAAGTCACGCAGGGAAACCACTAATCCACAGAGGTTCCCCAGGTCAGACAGGCATAATGGGAAGGCCCATTTTTGAACCCCTTTCCTCACATTGTGCCTCAGCCCCAAGGGCCTGGTCTCCCCCCCCCAGAGAATTTCCCAACTAGAATCAGCCACAAGAGCGGCTCCAGGGACAGGCTTGACTAGCCAGGATACCCTTAATTTGGGCCCTCAGGCCACATTCACCCCCACTGCAGCAGGGCTTCGCCCTCCTGAGAACCAGACTCTAAACCCGGACTACCTTCAGTCCATGATGGCCCAGGCTGTGGCTCAATTCATGGCTTCCAACGCCCAACAGCCACCCCCACAATCCATGTATCATTCCCAATCTCCAGATATCATGGATGAACCTTCATCAGATCTAGAATCAACAGGGGCTGAACCATCGTGCCTGATTATGTCAGAGGACGAAGGTATCACTTCATCTGATCCCACCCCTCCTGTTGGTCTCTTTGACCATTCACTTTAATTCCCTGCTAATCAGGGCCTGCACAACTGCAAACCTCTCTCAAGAGCAGGAGGCCCCACCTGCAACATCCAAGGGTCCCCATGCCATATATACCGAGCCCTCAGCCTCTCAGAATCATATCCCCTTTTTTCTCAATATGGTTCAAAAATATGGGAGAATTTAGGAGCCCTCTCAAGTCCTGGTACCGTAGAGAAGACATTATTCAATGTTGCCCCTTCCCTGACCTCCCTATTGGAGATTCCTGAGACTGATGAACCATTGAACTCATTGTTTTCCAATGTTAACATCCTGGGGATATAGATGAGGCACTTAGGGCGGAGAATAAAATGATTGACTCCGCATTGCGTAGGTCCCATCTGGCATAGCCTGGGCAACAAAGGCGTCAACATCCATGGTCTTCTTCGCCAGGGCTTCAGTCCTTGGGTTATGTGAGCTCCAGGACATGATCCCTCCGGACCAGCTCAGAGCTCACCAAAATCTGGGTAAGTTAGTGGCTACATCCCAGTTCCTAGCTGACGCTTCTCGGCACATGGCTAGATACACTGTCCGGACCATCACTGCAGACATCTCAGTGCGAAGGCTCCCTTGGCCCAGGAATTGGCGAGCAGACACCAAGGCCAAGTGACGTCTGGCCTCTAAACCTTACACAGGTGGACATCTCTTTGGTAAGGCACTAGAACCATACTTAACTGAAGGTAAGGACAAACATAAAACTCTGGTTAACTCATGTCACAGAACAATTACAGGAGACAGTTCTTTCGACCACCTCCATCCTGGGACTGGGCCCGGGCATCTCTCTATTCCTTTCAAGGATCGTTCAGCTGGCCCTTTATTCCAGCACTTGGGCAGCCACCACTGCAGATGCGTGGTGTTAGACACCGTCACCCAAGGTCTGAGACTAGAATTTGTTCTCAACCACCTGACAAATTCCGCTCTTGCCCTATTCCAACGAGCAGGTCCAGGGCTGATCTTATGTCAGAGGCCATAGCTCATTATTACAAATACAAGCAATTGAACCAGTACCACAAGACCATGAAGGACGAAGGTTTTACTCAAACCTCTTCGTCATTCCTAAGACTTCGGGGGGCTGGAGGGCAATCTTAGACTTGAAAGGTCTAAACCTTACTTGAGGTATAAGAAGTTTAAGATGCAATCACTTCAATCAATCCTGGCCAGCATCAGGCAAGGTGACTCTCGTACCTCAATAGACCTAAATGCGGCATATTTGCACATTCCATTTATCTGACCACAGCAAATTCCTCAGATTCAGCTATGCCCAACGCCACTACCAGTATAGAGCCCTACCATTTGGCCTCTCATCGGCACTGAGGGGTATTCACAAAGGTACTGGCGGTGTTCGCAGCTCACCTTAGACAAGTTCCAATCAGAATTCAATGCTATTTAGATGACATACTAATTCAGTCATCATCATTCTGAAACGCTCAGCCAGACCTCGCCCTAGCCATCAAGGTTTTTCAGGAGCACGGTTTTCTGTTAATTTCTAGAAGAGTCATACTGTACCAACAACCCGGCTCCTCCATTTGGGCGCTGTTATAGACATTGGCAATTGTACGGTCTACCTATCTCAGGACCGATGGAACTCTATTCAGACCCTTGTATGTTGGATCCGAAGGGACAGAGTAGGCACATTGGCCTCCCTATCACAGCTACTGGGGAAGACGGTCCTGCGTGCAAATTGTGCCATGGGCACACCTCCAGGCCAGAGATTTACAGTGACCTTTCCTTCCATTTCAGAGACTTCACACCAGCACATCCCACCAGAAGGTCCGAGTTCCACGACCAGTGTTGAACTCCCTTCGATGGTGGGACTCCCCGGCGCTGTCACGGGGAGCAGAATTCAAAGAACCAGACAGGATTACCATTACCACAGACGCAAGCCTGCTTGGGTGGGGAGCACACCTCCACATGCACTGGGCTCAAGGTCGGTGGTCCAACAGGACCTAAAGAACAAGACAAACTGGCTGGAACTCAGAGCCATACATATGGCCCTAAAGAGATTCAGCGATATAGTACAGGGCCAATATGTCCTGATTTTAACCGACAGCATTACAGCCAAGGCCCATGTCAACAGACAAGGGGGGACAAGGTCCAGGCCTCTCATGCAGGAGGCCAAATTGCTGGGGTCCTGGGTGGAACTGAATCTTGCCTCCATCAGGGCGGAGCACATATCCGGAGTGACCAACCAGCAGGTGGACTCACTGAGCAGAGCAACCATGGACCATTCCGAATGGCAGCTGGATCCGAAGGTGTTCAGAGAGATCGTGGACAGGTTTGGTTCCCCAACCTTAGACCTTTTGCCTCCCCCATCAACTCACAACTTTCCAGATTCCTTTCCGGGTTCCCATCTCCATCAGCGGAGGAAACAGATGTGCTCCGCAGTCCCTGGCCCAGGGAACTGCTCTATGCCTTCCCTCCTCTGCCACTTCTTCCTGCCACGATCAGGAAGATCCTTCGCAAACGAGCAGAGGTCCTCCTGGTTGCGTCACATTGGCCGAGATGCTCTTGGTTCGCCGACCTAATGGAGCTCTCCGCATCCCCTCCAGGGAAGGTCCCAGCAAATCGCATTTCCCTCATTCAGGGGGAACTACGCCAACCAGTCCCTCAAAGGCTCCAGTTAACCGTCTGGCACTTGAGAGGCAGGACTTAGGCCGAGACTCATATTCGTTGAAAGTCATAGCTATGATTCAGCAATCCAGGCGACCCTCGACGAATACAATATACGATGCCACGTGGAGAGGCTCCCGTAATTGGTGTTCGGTTCAAAATTGACCTTTTGGTGGTTTCAACGCCAGTTATCTTGGAGTTCCTGAGGGATGGTCTAGACAAGGGGCTTTCTACAAGCACCATCCGCAGACAGGTAGGAACACTTGCCACAGTTATTTCCTGCGGTAATGAATCCTTAACACATTACCCTATGATACGCTCCTTCCTAAAAGAAGCTAACAACGCCAGCCCATCAACTGTACATGGATACCCCTCATGGGATCTTCATCCGGTTTTATAGGCTCTTGTTTCTCACCCTTTGAACCTATTGACACTTGTTTATTCAAACAGTTATCGATGAAGGTGGCACTTCCTGTTGCTGTAACTTCAACCAGAAGGATCTCTGGACTGGCTGCTCTTCAGTGAGGAAGGACCTGTGTACTTTCCATAAGGACAGGGTAACCCTTAGGCTAGACCCCTCCTCCGTGACTAAGGTTAAGTCCTTGTATCATAGATCTCAGGAAATAGTTTTGCCAGACTTCTGTCCTAACCCATCTAATGACATAGAGGTTCAGTAGGAAAAATCGGATGTGCCCAGGGCTTTATGTTGTTATATACAGAGAACCTCATCCTTCCACAGAACAGAGGCTCTGTGTCCTATCACCCTTCATCACTAGGTCAGAGGGTTTCTTCACCCACAATACACAGGTGGATTAGAGCTTGTATTTCTCTGGCATACCAGACTCAGTCATTGCGAGATCCCAGGCATATCACGGCCCATTCCATTGGGGCGCAGCTACTACAGCAGCCTGGTCTACTCAGGCCTCCGTAGAGGAAATTTGTAGAGCAGCAACATGGGCATCGCCCTCTTCCTTTGTCTGTCACTACAAGATGGATATATATGCATCTTCTATGGCTTCATTTGGCCGCAAGGTTCTAGAACACGCATTAACATCGGATGGGACCCAGGCCCAATCTAATTCCCCACCCTAGGGACACAGGGCTTTGGTATGTCCCATCCATGGGTTCTCCATCCAATCATGCTGGAGCAAGGGGTGTTGTCTTACCTGAACGCCTTTTCTCAGCATGATGATGGAGAATCCACTCCCTCCCATTAGGTCAGTTGGCCTGGTTCCCATATTGTTCAGACGCGTCGGACTAAAGTCTGAGTATCGCCTTAGCCTAAAACTGGGGTGTAGTTGGCACAGAGGGGGCGGTACTAAATTTCAGACTTAGTCTAATTGGAGCAGATAGATTAAGACAACCCATCCGTGGATTCTCCATCATCATGCTGAGAAAAGGCGTTCAGGTAAGACAACGCCCCTTTCACTTGCAATCAACAAACCAACCATGTTTTTAATTGGAGATCCTAGAAATCAGTATTCATTTGGTACATTGTGATTAATGATTTACCAGTTCAAAAGAATAACAATTGGCTCATGAAATCAATGAAATTTTTAAAAAATATTTGTGGGGGAGGAGAGCTACTAGTAAGAAGCCTGTGTATAATTTCCAGGATCAGAAGAAACATGGTTATGTGCTATAGAATAATGGTAACAGAGGACTCTTTATTAATAGACATTTGGTTGAAAACAGAGTTATCAAATAAGAAATATTCATCATAGTTAATGTGAAGTCTTTTCTTTAACCTAGTTACAGTCACCCATGAACATAATCCAACTGACTAAAGAGGCACAAGGAAGTAACATGTTAATAGTTCCAGAGAGACAAAGGAGATGTTTATACCACAACAATATTGTGTATATAGGTAGCATTAAGAACTATGTTTCATTCAATAATTCACAGATAGACACCCACAACATGGTGTAGCAAGACACATTGGACTCTGTTTCTAACTATACTCATAGGATAGCAGATTTCATAACAAATGAAATCCAAAGAATATTTAATTGAAATATGAATTATTTAATGTTATACATCATGCAATAGATTATTTGTATATCATATTATGTAATTGTAAGTTGTATGTATAAGAGTTCCTCAACATTTTCAGCTTTACGGACCAGTGGAAGGGGGACAGGGGATGGTTCCATGTGCATAGCGGGCAAGCATGTGCAAATGCAGCTCTGCTGTGCAAGTGCGGGCATGCGTGCCACTGTTCACGCAAATGCAGAGCACGCACATGCGCTCGCCTGCTGCTCGTGTGAATGGGGATGTGTGCATGCGTACACTGACCTAGCATTTCCGTGGCCTGGTTTCAAAAAGCATAAGCCCTGGTAGTGGGCTGCAGGGTGAGGGTTGGGGATCCCTGGTATATATAATATTTGCATACTATAAATGTATATCTATATTTGTTATGCTTGAAAATAATTCAAAACATATTCAGCTTATCTGATAGTATCTGGAATACAATCTTTTAAAAGTACCCTTTAATATAGGACAGCTTGCTTTAATATAGAATCGAATATTTAAGAAAACAAAAAGAGTTGAAATATCTTAAAAGATAACTTGATTTATCATAGTATAAACTTGGGGGATTTTTATTCGGTCAAAGAATTACAGGTAGTTCTCAACCTACGACTACAATTGGGCCCAAAATTTCTACTGCTAAGGGAGACAGTTGTTAAGCAAGTTTTGCTCTATTTTACGACCTTTCTTGCCACAGTTGTTAACTGAATCACTATATTGATATGGCGAATCATCGTAAGTTAGTAAATGAATCTGGTTTCCCCATTGACTTTGCTTGTCAGAAGTTTGCAAAAGGGGATTTCATGACCCCAGGACACTGCAACCGTCATAAATATGAGTCAGTTACCAAGCATCTTAATTTTGATCATGTAACCATGGGGATGCTGCAATTGCTATAAGTTTGAAAAACAATCATAAGTCTCTTCGTTCAGTGCCATTATAACTTTGAATGGTCATTAAATAGTGTAAGTCGATGACTACCTGTATTTATCACAAGAAATGACTAAGTGCTTTTGTTTTGTTTTTTGATGCCTTCAAATCAGTATTGATTCCTAGTGACTGCTTGGAGAAGTGCTTGCATTTTTCTTGGCAAGATTTCTGAAGTGGTTTGCTATTGCCTGTTTTCTAGAAATGAGAGAAAGTAGTTGGCCCAAGGTCACCAAGTTGGCTTTATTTCTACGGAAAGACTAGAATTATCACCTAATTTCTAACCTTATCCCTTAATCTACGAGCTCTCTTGACTTAGTCAAGGTCCCTGAAAACTTTTTTTTTTTTTTTGGTCACAGCAGACTCTTGTGCCACTTCTGGAATCTAAAGGAAATCAGAATTAATATTATCTCACTGTTTGGGGTGACTTGAAGATTTTAAAGTAAAAGTTGGACAGACATTTGATTGATACAAGGATTTCTGCCCTGGGCAGGGGGTGTGGGGAGGAAAGGCCAGGTGCTAAGCCAAACGTGCTATATTGAAGCAGGATTTTTACAAGGCCTCAAAACCCTGGCAGTGTTCATAGACGTAACTGTGACATACGACATAATTTGGAAAGATGGGTTGTTATACAAACTGTGCCCTATTATCCCCTGCAAAAATCTCTATTGACTAATTAATAACATGTTGAATCCTTTCAGATAATAATGAGGGACAATATAAATAAGGTAAGAAGATTAAACAATGACCTCCCACAAGGCTCTGTAATGGAACCTACACTATTCAATTTATACATATCAGATATGCCGGTGACAAGGGATGCAAATTTACATACACTGATGATTTGGCCATAAAAATACAACACACACACACACACACACACACACACACACACACACACAGATAGACGCATGGAGATGGCTGATAGCCACCTGTCCAAAGATCTTAAAATCTTGAGAAAATTCTTCACTGACTGGAGACTCACTCCTAGCACCAACAGAACAGTAACTACGTGCTTCCCACCTTAACAGCAAACTAGCATGTTTAAATTAAATTAAATTAAATTAAATTAAATTAATACTTAAAGAGCAACTTACTCCCCTATGATCCCCATTCAAAGTACCTTGCAGTAACACTGGAATTGATTGTGTCTACAAAATACATCTAGAGAATATGGCAACAAAAAGCAATACTAGGAACAACATACTCCAGAAATTATGCAGAATTAAAAAGCTGCCACCCTCAGGTCATCAGCAATAGGGCCAATTTAGTCTGCAGCAAAACAATGTGCCCCTGTATGGTTAATAGCTGCTATACTAGTATGTTAGATGTCAGACTCAACAATGCCATGAGGATTCTAAGCAGATGTATTGAAACCACTCTGACTTGCTGGCTTCCTGTTCTGAGCCTTGTAGCACCACCAGCTTTGTGAAGGCTAGATGCACTAGTGAGAAAATACAGAAAAATTATGAACAACTCACTCTTACTCCTACTCAGATTGACCTTCCTCATTTATCAGCCTGAAGACTCCTACCCAGGAAACCCCCACTTGCACTTGCACGACTTCTGTCCAACAACTTTTACATCGATTCCCAATGGAAAGCCAAATGGGTTGCTGAATGCCCAATTATAGGAATATATATAAATGACCCACAAAAAAAGGTGCCAGGTTTTGAACTACCATGTCAGTAATGGACAATCCTGAATAGGAATTACATCTCACACATCTGCCAAGACTCTCTGTATAAAGGGGACATAGTGCCCTCCCCTCAATGTGACTACAAATCATTGTGACCAGCTATAAACTGAGGGCATATACCAGTCTAGTATCTGAATTTTTTAAAATATAAATTATGCTGGGCTTCAATGGTACAAATGCTTTTAAAAGTAAGCACTTCACAGTGTGGCCCAAACAAAAGATGCACTTAGAGTACAAGTACTGAGTGATTTAAAAACATGAGCCATAATCCATAAAGAGTAATATTTTTTATTATGCTTCAATCTTAATCTTCAAAAATTTATTACCAATTTATAAATTATGTAAAATTAATAAATTGTTATGATAATGTCTTTCTTCTTACCTAGACTAACACCTGCATTTTCCAAGTTGAAGACACTTCCCATTGTTTTTATACTTTGTATAGCAAAAAGAGAGGCAAAGGATGTACAGAATGACTATATTTAAAAAGATGGGCTCTTTGAATAGCCTATCAGTGCATTTATATATTTGCCTTTTCATCCTGAATTTGGTTGTAATTATATGATTCATGATGTATATTCAGCAGTGGCAACAGTGTTTGCTAATTTGCTTTTGAAAGTGGTGATTATGAAGATTGTCACCAAATATAAAGCTATCAAGTAAATAAAAAAAGTTTAGGTGCAGTATATAAACTACTCCAATAATTATTTTACCTATCTAGGACTTTTGAATTAAACAGTGAAATAAGTCAGTGAAGTAATTCTGAAATATTCTAGGAAAGTATCAACAAGAGGCCACTAAGCCAGAACTAAACAATGAGTATACAATAATTTGTGGTTCTTCAAATGTGAATCAAAAAGGAGAGATGTGGAAGGTGGAGAGGCTTCAGGCTGTCTCATTTCACTCTTTGGTCAAGATCTAGCCTCACAA
The DNA here is from genome assembly GCF_016545835.1 of Crotalus tigris. Taxonomy (NCBI): domain Eukaryota; kingdom Metazoa; phylum Chordata; class Lepidosauria; order Squamata; family Viperidae; genus Crotalus; species Crotalus tigris. The sequence continues at coordinate 310,196 of NW_024096692.1, forward strand.
ATGCAACATTATGATAAAGAATATGAACACTGAAATGCTTTAATACATTATTTCTATCTCACTTGTTCAGAGAATTCAGATAGGAGCCAAGTTGTGAACAGGCAATTCGAACTCAAGCATTTGATATGGAATATATGTGATAGAATAAAGTACTTTACCCAATGAAAATTAACTTCTCCTCTTTTTCCCTTACCCCCTTTCCCCTTTCTTCTTTTTCTTGAAAATCATTTTTTCTCTCCAAAATTGGCAATTTATCATGTAGTGATAATTAATAATTTAGTTTCTGAAAGCTGCTGCTAGTGGTACATTTTCTTTTGCAAGTATCTTCTCAGTTAAAATGAAAACTGCCTTACAAAATTATGCTTTAATATTTTTAGTTGAGTCCAAAAAATATTTTAAAAGAGATAAAATAAACTTAAGAGTTTGGGATGTTGTTCAGCTGTGTGCACTTTAATTCCCAGAATTCTCCAGCTAGTTTGGCCATTAGTAACAATTCTGGTTGTTAAAATTCACATTTCTGGATAACATCTAGAATGGGAAAGAATGCCAAAAATATTCCTGATGATATGTAGTCATTTGTTGTATTCCTATTTTTCCAGATAGTTTGTTTATAAAGAATAATTTGGCAACTACTATAATTTACTTAATAATCTGAGATTTTATATGTTGGAAATCACACAACTGCAACTTTTTATATCAGGAATCAAATTACATTCTCAGTCAACAGTTTTCTATCATTATTCCTTTTATGAAAACCATCTAGGAGCAAGTGAAGTTCAGTCTCCAGCTTTTATTTGAACAAACAGTAATTTTCACACATGCTAAGCATGAGATTACAGTGAAAATGTGCTCAGAATACTGGATTCTTTAAGGATTCTAAAGGTTCTTTTGTGCCTGACAGTTAAAGATGTGCCCATCTAACAAAAAAATAGCTGAAACATGGTCCATTTTGAACTACAGTTGCTAAGATGATTTTGCACAAATTATCTGACAAGTTTAGCTGATTGTTTGCTCATGCATATTTCATTAGCCAATCCTGATTTCCATGTGTTTGTTATCTTCACACAATTTTCAGTTGGACTGTTGGATTTATTATCCAACAATGTTATGGATTATCCTGAGAAGCAGGTGATCACAATTTTACTGGCTGCACTCTTTAATGCACAGTGATAACTCTGCTTCTTAAATTCACAAATGAAATATTTTAAGGTAGAAAGATGAGTGCACTGCATAAAAATAGGGAATGCCAAACACTAGTTTCTATTACGTGAAGAACAATCACTCTTCAAAAACTCTTGGGTGAACAAGATTCATTTGAATCAAGGATCATGATTTTTTTTAATCTGATAACAATTCAATTGATGTAATAAATGTTACTTATAAATATTGATGGAGTATGTGATACACTTCTAATTTCTCTGTCTTTCTCTCTCTCTCTCTCATATATAGATAGATAGATAGATAGAGAGAGAGAGAGAGAGAGAGAGAGAGAGAGAATTATATATAGTTATACAGTAAATATATACCTATGTATATAGTTATATATACATATATATATGTCCTTAATAATACTAAAAATGTGAATCCTGAGCCCATTATGCACTCGAGAAGCTGGGTGCAGAGGCAGGCGGTTACATAAATCGGCTCCCAGATCTCCTTTTATTCCAACTCTGATGACTGACGACGAAAGCTTAGTGACTTTTTATCTACAGGCTTGTTTGCATTAAACAGTCTGGTTATTTTATACTGGTGTTCGCTTTTCTTTTAATTTGCATATATATGTATGTGTATGTGTATATTAACATGTTTTGCAAATTGTTTAAATCTGTAATCAAACTAGACACTTTAAAACATTTATAATGCAATTCTGTTCAAAAGGCTCATTGAAATCATACTGCTGGAAGTTTTTGTCCATCTGTCTGTCTGTTTGTTTATTTACAGAAAGATATAAATGCATTTATAAATGAATACAGGTAATTTCATTTGGGGGGGTCATTTAGCGATCATTCAAAGTTATAACAGCTTTTCCCAGAGCTACTAACAACATATTTTTGAAGTTTAGCCAGTTGCAAACACACACTCAGCAGTCACATAATTGCATTTTTGGCACTTGGCTTGCATTTATGGCTACTTGCAGTGTCCTATCATCACATGATTGGGATTTTCAGCATTTCCAATATTTACTTCTAGTTTCCAGCAAAAATATCCACTGATGAAAACAGGTTCATATAACAATTTAACAACTGCAGCATTTGCTTATCAACATGGTATTCTCTTAATGACTACTACAAAAAAAGTTGTAAAATTGGGCATGGTCACCTAGTGGCTTGCTTAAAAACCACCATGATTTACAACCATAATTCTAGCCTCAATTGTGACCATGAGTCAAGGATTATCTATAAACAAACCCACTCCCAATTGAATATAATTTTATAGGGCCTAGGACATCTCAGTGTGGCCAGCCCATTGCTACCAGCTCTCCACCACCAAATCATCCTGCCAACTCACTGCCTCTAAGTTGCTGCAGGACACCTCCACATGGCCAACTTGCCATGGGAACAACTCACTGCAGGCAGCCAGAGGAGGAGCTGGGCAGGTGAGCAAACAGGTGGACAGAGGGCTGAGCAGTAGCAGTGGCTGGATATGGCCCATTTTCACACCCCCTCAAGTATTCAGTGGAAGCAATGGTATTTGGGCTATTCAGTGGCAGCAGTAGTGGGTGGAGCCGGCAGCAAGGAGGTGGCAGTGGCCAGGCATATCCTATTTTCACATACACCACTGCTGCTGCTGCTGCTGCTGCTGCCATATCAAGTTTGGTATGTCAGCAGTGGAGAGGTGTGTGAAAATGAGATGCATCTACCCTGCCATCCGCCCCACCCACTGCCACAACTGCCAAGTGGCTCAAACAGTCCAGAGCTCAGTGCAGGGTTATGTATGAACATGGGACATGCCTGGCCACTGTTTCTACGACTCCCACTCCACCCACTGCGCACTGGGGTTTTGACAGGAACCTGCTACTTAAAGGATGGTTGACAATAGGGAAGGTTCTTATCCCCAGGCTGCCCATCATATTTGTTTTTCATTTTTTAATCTTTTTATTCTAATTTTAATTGGTTTTTAGCATTTTTAGTGTTTTATTAAATTGTAAGCTACACAGAGATATCGTATTATTCTATTTTTATTTGTTCTATTTTATTATTTGTTTATTTATATCCCCCCTTAATTATTTTTATAAATAACTCAAGGCAGTGAACACATTCAACACACCTTTCTCCTTCCTCCTTTACAGATAGATAGATAGATAGATAGATAGATAGATAGATAGATAGATAGATAGATAGACAGACAGACAGACAGACAGACAGACAGACAGGGAGAAAGGGAGAAAGGAAGAGAGGGAGAATAACTGCCTCTTTAATAGAACTAATTTGACTCAGGAGCAAATTAAATTAGCTTGTTCAACTGTCTTCCTATCACATTTGTTTAAACATTGTTTCCAATAATAGGAATTAGGTTATACCACCTTTTTCTGTGCCTAAATTTATTTTAGGTTTAGCAGTCTGGTAATAAGCAATTTTAAACAATATGTCAAGCAATTTGTGCTTCATTAACCAAAGATATGTTTGTGGTTTCAATAGGAAAGGTTGATGGAATTGGGTATGTCTAATTTAATGAAGAGAGGGGTGAGGGGGGACATGATAGCAGTGTTCCAATATCTCAGGGGCTGCCACAGAGAAGAGAGAGTAAAGCTATTTTCCAAAGCGCCTGAAAGCAGGACAAGAAAGCAACGGATGGAAACTAATCAAGGAGAGAAGCAACCTAGAACTAAGGAGAAACTTCCTGACAGTTAGAACAATTAACCAGTGGGAGTTCCTGGATCATGTCGTTGGTCCTAGACCCTGGGACACAATTCTCCATGCCCAGGGTCTGAATTTCTGTCGCTGGCGGGCCCATTAGGGCTGAATGCCACCCTGGAGGAGTGGCCACTGAGAGGTGAATTCTTTGAGGAAAGGGAGCTGGCTAGCCTCTGGAACTGGTGAGAGAAAAGCGGAAAGCTTCGCATCTGCTGCCATCTTCAACAGATCATCGGGGACAGGAGTCAGCTGTTTAAGAAAACAAGCAACTGAGCTGGGTGACATGACAGTAGTTTTTGATGCAAAGTGGGCCTTTAAGAAAATTTCCTGTCTTTAAGGATAAGCTGGAAGCCTAAAGGGAGGAGGAGGAAGGGATTTTTTGCTTTCCCCCCCTCCCAAAAAGCGGCGGTTTCAGCGTTTTAAAAGCTTCTGAAAGTTCTTTGAACTGAAGCTACATTGAAGGAACTAGCTTGTCTCATAGAGAAGAAAGACCTATCATTATTCTAATGTGTATTGACTCATGGAACTTTCTCTCTCTCTTTTTTACTTTTTTTCCTTTCTCCCTAAGTAAACGGTGAGGGAACAAACAGTGTCCCCTGGTGGGTTTTTTTGTAATTTTTTCTTTTTGTTCTCTTGCCACATTATCTCTCTTGCTACACTATCTCCGTTTTGACACAGCTGTGGTGTCTGGCTTAATGCCAAGACACTTGGCTGACTGCCCAGACATCTTTACTTCGTTTGAAGACTACTAAGAGAGACTGCTGTCTATTCTATGTTTTTGTTTTTGTGTCCTTGCTTGCTGTTTGATTCCCTTTTTGGATTGATTTTATTCTTTGTAAAATAAGGGAACCATAGAAGAAGGGTTTTTTTCTTTCTTTTTATGTCTACATTTGGATTATAAATTAAATATTCTTTTTTTGTTGTTGTCTTTTTTGTTCTTTTTTATTAGTTACTCTTTTTGTGTCAGCCTTGTTGTGTGGATATAAACATATTTTTTATTTTTCTTCTTTTTCTATTTGCTTTTTTTTGTCTAAAGTTCTGCTATCTCTTTTTATATTTTCTCCTACTTTTTGATATTACTATTGCTGGATATTTTTATTTTTATTTTTTTTCCATGGATTATGGATTACATATATATTTCTGGGTTTTTTTTAATCTCCTCTCTGTTGAGCTTTTTGGTGGATTATAACTGGCCATTGGGCCCTATCCCTGGATTACAATTAATTGGGCCATCGGGCTTGATGTTGGATTATAAATAAATACAAGAAATAGAATAACCAAGATGAGTGTTTCAAATTTGGCAAAAGGGACGAGAAAGGGATCCTCTGGTCCTGCATCAACCTCAGTTAGTCCAGTGCCTCAAAAATCGATTACAACTTTTCTACAGCCAGACATGCAGCAGAAGGATACACAAGCCATTCTCTAGGCAATTATGGATTCTAAAATGGAAATGAAGGATCTCAATGACTTGAAAAATGATCTGCTTAAGATGGATCAAAAAATGGAAGCTTTTCAACAGGCAATGTCAGATACTCAACAACAAATGCAAAATATTGAAGTCAAGTCAGAGTAGTAGACCAGAAATTAGAGGCTCTCCAAGATGAAAATCAGAGATTGGCGCAATCTAATGCAGAGTTGGAAGAAAGTGTGGCAAAGATTCCAAAATGTGATAGAAGAGAGTGATGAGAACCTGTTATTATTGATGACTGAGTTATTGGCAGACTTGCTCAGAATGGAAATGGATCAAATTAAAAAAGAAGTTGATCAAGTCTATAGAGTGAATTCAAATTATTCAAGAAGAAATAGAGTGCCCAGGGAAGTTCATATTAGATTCAGCAAAAGAGCACTTCGGGATGAGATCCTGAGACTAATGAGGGACCAACCCTTGAAATACAAAGATAAAAATTTGGTAGTTCTCAAACAGATCCCAAGAAGAAGTAGAGAAGCTCGAAGAGAATACCAATTTTTAACGAGGAAATTGATCAGTAAAGGAGTGAATTTCAGATGGTTAGTCCCAGAAGGACTATTAGTTTTTGGGGACACAAAAAGATACAGATTGAACACCCCACAACAAGAAGAGGATTTCTTTAATAATCATAGAGACTTCTTGGAGAGAGGTGAGGCGGAACCTAAGAAACCAGAGGAAATGACTGCAGGAACATCGAAACAAATGGAGGAAGATGCACCTAAAAAGACTCAACCAGAGAAAGATGTGAGGCCTAAAGATCAGAGACAGATAAGCTCTCCTAGAAAACTGAGACCGCAATACAATTAAAATTATGGAGGAAATTGGAATTCTTTCAATAAATATAAATGGTCTTAACTCCCCATCAAAAAGGAGTAAAATATTTCATAGACTACAAAAATTAAATATGGATATAATTTGTCTCCAGGAGACACACATTAAGTTACAACATTCTAGAATACATGAACAATTCAAACTTGGCAAACTTTATTTTTCCTTGGCATCACAAAAGAAAAGAGGAGTAGCGCTTTATATAAAAGAAAAGATGAATCCAAAACAAATTTATGCTGATGAAGAGGGAAGAATACTGATGGTGGAGATTACATGGAATCAAAAACAAATATTGATGGTGGCGATATATGCTCCCAATGAGAAACAAGATCAATTCTTTCAGCAATTATATGATAAACTTGTGGACTTAAACTACCATAGCTTGTGTATTCTTGGAGATTTTAATGCAATTGTTGATCCAGTACAGGACTATAAAAGTCACAAACAGGGGAAAAAAGGAAGTAATGTTTTACCTAAATCCTTTCTAAGAATGAAAGATGAACTTTGTATATAAGACATTTGGAGAGAGATGTACCCGGAAAAAGCACAATACACCTTTTACTCTAACAGACATAAATCGTGGTCAAGAATTGACATGATATGGGCTTCTTTGGACTTAGAGGCCATGATAAAAGAAATTGAAATAGACTCTAACATTTGGTCAGACCATAATTCAATGAAAATGACCTGAAAAGGACTTAAGAAAAGACCAAGATGGTCCTTGAATAAATCAATATTGAAAAAAAAGGAGTTTTTACAATTTGCAATAAAAGAAATGGAATTCTTCTTTAAAGTTAATAAAAAAGAAGAAACCTCTATTCAAATTGTATGGGACACGGCAAAAGCTTATTTTAGAGGTTTGGCCATAACTTATCTTGCTAAAAAGAACAAGGAAAAGAAACTTGTTCAACATAGATTGAAAGAACAACTTAGTATGTTGGAAGCTGAATTACAATCAGGCCCTCAAAAGAAAAAGTTGAAAATACAAATGGAACTATTAAAACATAAGTTAAAATTACTTGAGATAAATACAATGGCACAACAAATTAAAAGGTCCAAACAGAATTTTTTTGAAAATGCAATAAACCTGGGAGATGGTTGGCATATAGACTAAAAAAAGAAAGAGAAAAAAGATTAATAAGTAAACTACGGGATACGGATGGTGACCTATAATGTCCTAATGACTTTATGAAAAAATTATGAAGGAATATTATGAGACACTGTATAAAGCGGAGACGGTTTCTAAAGATGTAATTCAGGCTTATTTAAAAGAAGCAAATCTCCCAAAGGTTCCTGAGAATATGCGTCAGAGGCTAAACAAGAATGTTTCGATGATGGAGATTACAGAGGCAATAAAAAAGCAAAAAAAAAGATAAAACACCAGGACCTGATGGTCTTCCTGCTGAATTTTATGTAGCATTACAAGATACTATAACTCCATCTCTGAAAGACTTATGTAATGAAGTTTTTACACATACAAAAATACCGGAATCATGGACTGAAGCTAATATTACTTTGATATCTAAAGAAGATACTGATCATACACTAATTAAAAATTACAGACCAATATCATTATTAAATGTGGATTATAAAATCTTTGCTGCAATAATGGCAGAAAGAATGAAAAATTTTTTGAATGAATTTATACACCCAGACCAAAATGGTTTCCTACCAAAAAGACAGATAAAGAATAACTTGAGGATTATTTTAAATGTTCTGGAGTGCTATGAAATCCATCCAGGGAACCAGATGGCACTTATATTTCTTGACGTACAAAAAGCCTTTGATAACTTAAATTGGCAATTTATGTTTCAACAACTTCAAGAAATGGACTTTGGTGAAAATTTTAATAAAGCAATTCAAGCAATTTATAAGAAACAAACAGCAAGAATACTTTTAAATGGAGATTACACAGATAGATTTGAGATTTAAAAAGGCACTAGACAGGGATGCCCGTTGTCTCCTCTGTTGTTTATTCTTACATTAGAGTTTTGGCAAGAAATATCAGACAAGACACAGAAATTAAAGGCCTGGAGATTAAAGATCAGAAATATAAACTACAGCCTTTGCGGATGACTTGGTCTTCATTCTGGATGATTCATTGCAAACAGCTAATAAACTCTTGCAGAAAATTGAGAAATTTGGAGCAGTGGCTGGTCTAAAAATAAACAGGGAAAAGACTAAAGTAATAACAAAAAATCTTAACAGACAAACAGAAAACTCAACTTACTAAAATGACAAATCTTCAAATAGTTAAAAAAGTTAAATATTTGGGTATTTATTTAACGACGAAATATACTACACTAAAAGAAGATAATTATGAGAGATTAATGAAACAAATAAAAATGGACTTGGAAAGATGGGAAAATCTTCAATTATCACTTTTAGGAAGAATAGCGATGGTTAAGATGAACATTTTTTGGTTAAGATTTTTTGGTTAAGATGAACTATATTTTTCAAAGATCCTGGAACACAGGGGAACTACCAGAGGACTGGAAAAGAGCTGATGTAGTTCCCATCCTCAAAAAAGGGAAAAAATGGATCCAGGAAATTACAGACCTATCAGCCTGACCTCAAAACGTGGGAAGATCCTGGAAAAGATAATCAAACAATGAATCAACGAACACCTAGAGGCAAACAAAGTCATTACTAAAAGCCAACATGGGTTTGTCAAAAATAGACAAATCTTATTGCATTCTTTGACCAAGTGACAAAATTAGTGGATCAGAGGAACGCTGTGGACATAATTTACTTGGACTTCAGTAAGGCATTTGATAAAGTAGATCACAACTTACTACTTGACAAGATAGAAAAATGTGGGGTAGACAGAACCGCCACCAGATGGATCCTAGCTGGCTGACCGGCCGTACTCAGCGAGTGGTCCTCAATGGAACTGCATCTATATGGAGGGAAGTGTGTAGTGGGGTGCTCCAGGGCTCTGTTCTGGGCCCAGTACTCTTCAACATCTTCATCAATGATTTGGATGAAGGGATAGATGGGGAACTAATCAAATTTGCAGACGACACCAAGCTGGCAGAAATAGCCAACACTCCAGAAGACAGGCTTAAGATACAGAAGGATCTGGACAGACTTGAACACTGGGCACTAACTAACAAAATGAAATTCAATGGTGAAAAAAGCAAGTTTCTACATTTAGGCAAGAAAAACCAAATGCACAAGTACAGCATAGGTGGTACCATGCTCAATAGTAGTAACTGTGAGAGGGACCTCGGAGTCCTAGTAGACAATCACCTAAATATGAGCCAGCAGTGTACTGCAGCTGCCAAAAAGGCCAACACAGTGCTAGGCTGCATTAACAGAGGGATAGAATCAAGATCACGTGAAGTATTAATACCACTCTTCAGTGCCTTGGTAAGGCCACACTTGGAATACTGCATCCAGTTTTGGTCACCACGATGTAAAAAAGATGTTGAGACTCTAAAACAGTGGTTTTAAACCTGTGGGTCAGGACCCCATTTGGGGTCAAATGACCATTTCACGGGGGTCGCCAAACCATGCTGTCAGCCATTTTTTTCCCTTTTCCCTAGCTGTCCTACTCCATCTTATTGGTGGCCACACCCACTTGGGGGTCACCATAACATGGGGAACTGTATTATGGGGTCACAGCATTAGAAAGGTTGAGAATCACTGCTATAGAAAGAGTACAGAGAAGAGCAACAAAGATGATTAGGGGACTGGAGGCTAAAACATATAAGGAACGGTTGCTAGAATTGGGTATGTCTAGTTTAACGAAGATAAGGACAAGGGGGGACATGATAGCAGTATTCCAATATCTCAGGGGCTGCCATAAAGAAGAAGGAATTAAGCTATTTTCCAAAGCACCTGAAGGCAGGACAAGAAGCAACGGGTGGAAACTAATCAAGGAGAGAAGCAACCTAGAACTAAGGAGAAACTTCCTGACAGTGAGAACAATTAATCAGTGGAACAGCTTGCCTCCAGAAGCAGTAAATGCTCCAACACTGGAAGTTTTTTAAGAAGAGACTGGACAGCCACTTGTCCGAAATGGTGTAGGGTTTCCTGCCCGAGCAGGGGGTTGGACTAGATGACCTCCAAGGTCCCTTCCAACTTTACTACTATTACTATTTTACCAAAGTTAATTTTCTTATTTCAAACAGTGCCTGTTAAACTTACTAAGAATTTTTTTGATGATTTAAATGCAATGATTTTAAGATTTATATGGGAAAAAAAGGTGAGAATCAAATGTAAATTGTTAGAAGAATCTAAGGATAGAGGGGGCTTTGGACTTCCATATTGGAGACTTTACTATCAAGCGGCTATTTTGCTTTGGCTTAAAGAATGGATTGTATTGAAAAATAAAAGATTGCTTTATTTAGAGGGACATGATCTTCAGCTAGGTTGGCATGCTTTTATATGGTATGAGAAATCTAAAGAACATAAGTACCTTCAGAATCATGCGATAAGAAACGTAGTACTTTCAGAATGGGAGAAAATTAAACATAAAATATACATGAAAATACCTGAGCAGGGGGTTGGACTTGACCTCCAAGGTCCCTTCCAACTTTATTATTATTATTATTATTATTATTATTATTATTATTATTATTATTATTATTATTATTATTATCTAATTGTAAGAAATGTACCGTATATGCCTGCGTATAAGACGACCCCCGTCTTTGTCGCTGAGTTGCATTCCTAGAACGTCATCTTATATGCCGGAAACTACCAGTATTTCCGGCGTATAAGACAACTTGGCGTATAAGACGACCCCCATCTTTGGTGCCGATTTTAACGCTTGCGGAAGTCACCTTATACACCGGCATATATGGTAATTAAAAGGGTAGAAAATGGAAATATTTGGCTGTAAAACTAAAAATTGCAAGAAAATAGAGATTACTGAATTGAAAACAGTAAGATTAAATTTGTTTGCTAAATAATCTCTCCAAAACTGCAATGTACAAGTGTATTTACAGAGAGCCAAAAATCAAGATGGCAGCCCAATGTGAGTAGGACTTTGATTACAAGATTATGGCCATCATTTTGACTTTATTTACCCTGACAACAATCATAGTGTGGTTTATTATTGGGAACTTAAAAGGAATAATCCCAGAAACAGGCAATGAACATCATTTACGAATATTCCTAAGAAAAGTGTATACCAACAGTCTTTAGGACCTGAACAAGACTTGAGGTCATCTTCAAAAAAAGAAAATCATGCAAACACTAGGCAGAACAACATGTTATGAAGGGCAATTGATTAATGTCAGAACAAACATCAGCCTATCTCTGGCAATATTAGCATGAGATATTGCTGAAGGATGGAAACATTATAGGAGTAGTTTTTTTACATTTCCTTTTCTAGAGCAAACTACTGACTGCCTCTGCAGAAAAAAGCAAAGCCATGCAATAGTTCATTGTTTGCTTTATACCAGGGTTGAAGGTGATTTCATTCATTTTTCACTCCATTTCAGCAAATACGTACTAAATAGGGATGGAGACCATCTGACTCTCCTAATGCTGTTGGATTCCAGCTCTTATCAGCTCTGGCCAGCATGCCCAGAGGTTAGAGATAATAGGAACTCTAGTTCAATAACATCTGAAGGGCTCAGAGCTTTGAACCTCTTAACTACAACACACAAAAGCAAGTCTTCCTCTGTGTCAGCAAATTGAGGATTTAACTGCACCGAGATGCCAAGCATAATTCCAATGCAGTTCTAGCACATTTTTTCAAAAAGCACTGAGAGTCTCTTTATCATACAAGGTCTGTTTGAATGGTTAGTCATATACCACTTGATGGTCATCCTGTTTAGGATTTATTATACATGTCTAAGAAAAATGACACCATAGATTACCAGCATTGATCAAGCCATTTTTTCCTTAGCCTAAACATATATCATAGTTTGGAGATAATGACAGTTTAGGGCAGCAGCTGTTTTCAGTTCAGGTAGGACAACTGCTCTATCATGTAATCCATTTGCACAATATGGCTTGAAATATATTGGGCAACTACTGTTGTCATTCTTTCATGAAAACACCTAAAGGGTAATATGTTATGAATGCTTGTTTAAACACACATCTGGGCCATTTTCTACAACATATAGAAAAGCAAGAGGTTTTTGTTATTGTTGTTGTTTGATGCCAATATAGTTGAAATAGATTTTGGCTCAAACAAGGTTATTTGCAGGACCTCCTGTCTCCAGTTATTTCTGAGATTCAACAGGACAAGCATGCTTGATTAAGCAATATCATCTGATGGAATCTAGAATTTGCACTTTTTATGCCTTCATATGCTTTAGAAGAGAGATATAAAGCTTCAAGCCCTTCAGATGTCATTGAACTACAATTCCTATTATCTCTAACCTCTGGGCATTCTGGCTAGAGCTGATAAGTGTTGGACTCCAACTATGTCTCAAATGTCAAAGGTTCTTCACACATGCATGCACATATGTGTATGTTTTCACACACACAAATACACACACATACTGAAATTCCACGTGGAAGTCAATACCCCCAAGATTCAGATGGCTCTGATCCTGATGACTTTTCATAAGGTACTATAACAGTACATCCAGAAAGCCAGCTGAATCCATAAAGATGTAAAGATGTACTGCCATAAGTGTGATGTATTTCAGTTTTGATTGATGCTTTCCTATTTTTAACTTGCTGTACAGTCATATGTTGAGCATAGACATACAAATACATAATTACATAAACTTTAATTAATTACATAATCCTTAAAGGTATTGTGTAGTTTAGGTTGCATTTATCTACAACCAATTCATAACCCGGGTTTCAAAAGTAGCTATCCCTGTTTTAAATGAAATCCAGCTATTATTAAATTGTTTATTTATTCATTTGATTTAAAAGTCATCCTTTTGCATCACAACCTTGGGCAGTGACAGAAAACATGATATAAAACAACAGCATGCATAACCTAAAAGAAAAAAAACCACCTGTCAGCCTAATCATGTTACAAAGGGTTGTATAGTAACTATAGTAACTATACCCCTCTGTATAGTGGGGGGTCAAACCCGCAGCATCACATGATGTGTTGCAACATATCGTGACTTTTTTTTCCATTGCTGGCAATGGGGTGGGTGTAATTTCGGCATGCTGCATCTGTCCCGCAGGCTGGCAGTTTGACACCCCTGCTGTATAGTGAAAATGTAGGTGAAAAATGTCTGGTTAAGCCTCAGATAACCAGGCTTGTTACATGAAGTATTTACAAGTGATAACTACAACTCAAATAACATCTGACAGCAATGAATTGCAGAGTGATTCTTCAGTAAAATCTCTTTTATGAACTAAACATTTCACCAGATATAAATATTAAGAAAGTATACATTAAAGTACATTTAATGCTTTCATTTGGCTCAGATATTTTATTACTGTTATTTACCCAAGACTAGCTAAATCTCTTTTATAATACTGTATTTGTATTTGAGTACATGATAAAAAGTCACAAATGAGAAAGTCAAGCTTTTGAAGTCATGAATGAAAGCAGTCCATATGGTCAAGCTTCTTAAATAAGGCTGAAGAATAGTATGCTAATTCCAGGGGGAAAATGTTATTTGTTACAGAGGAGAAAGAAAATAGGTGTTTGGTGAAATAGAACAAAAATAATTATATTGAACAAGAATTTGCTTTATGTAGTAAGTAAATTTTTACATCTACTACCACCCACTAAAAATAAAATTACTCCAGCTATTTATATACTAGCCTTTCCAGCTTCTTTCCCATTCTCATTCTTAGCTTTAAAAGTACAATTCTGTCATATTTGTCAAACCATATGATTAACCTGAATGCATACTTTGTGTCTCTCTCTGTGTGAACATGTATATTTGCTATATAAAAATATATTGCTTAAACAGACAAAAATTACATAACCTTTTTAAAAATCTTCTAAAAGAATGAAAACTGTAGTCTCCTACAATGCACCTACAGTATTAAGGCAGCAAATTAAGCATCAAACAAAAGCATTGCTAAAATCTTTCAAACCATTTATAAAATATTATCAAGAAAAGAAAAATAAAGTTAACTTAAGGAATTAATACAATAAATACAGTCATAGTTCTATAATTTACCAACCTAAATATCATGCAAAAGAAATGGGAAAGTGCAATGCCATTATTCTTTTATTTAGAACAAAGAACATAAGCGATATTCAAGTGGATCTTGCTGTACATCTTAAAATAATGTTTGTTGTTACTCAGAGCCAGTTAGATCTATTCATATTCATAATTAAGTTTTGCCAACAAGTTATGAAGAGTAGAAGGAAAGAACATTTTTTGTGGCCTTTCATACAGCTTTGCCTTTTAATGGAAAAATAACTATTATGACTGCTGGAACATTTTTGTAAATGCAAAAAAAAAAAAAAAGATTGCAGTTGCATTGACCTATTGATTTGCTCTTCCCCAGTAGCATATTGGACACCTTCCGACCTGAGGGGCTCTTCTTCCAGCATCATATCTTTTTGCCTTTTAGTACTGTCCATGGGGTTTTCATGTTAAAGATACTGGAGTGGTTTGCCATTTCCTTCTCCAGTGGATCACATTTTGTCAGAACTCTCTGCTATGACCTGTCTGTCTTGGGTGGCCCTACACGGCATAGCTTATAGCTTCATTGAGTTACACAAGCCCCTTCGCCACGACAAGGCAGTAATCCATAAAGGGGGATATGGAGGATAAGAACTTACATATCCCTGAAAATTTCATCATTTTGTAAAAAAGCAGAATGCACGTGAAAAGATATAACTGCTTAAAAAAATACACTGCATACTAAGCATTTAGTAGAATAACTATGAAGCCTTTGAAAAAGACATTAATTTGCTGTGATGTGCTGGGAAAATGTAAGGAAAGAAAAGAAGGGGACAACCAGTAGCAGGATGGATGGGCTCCGTTACAGTGACAATGAGAGTATCATTGGGAGACTTGGAAAACATCTTAGGTTGTCATGGAGAAAATCTATCTATGTAGTTGCTAAGACAAAAGAACAATGGCACATAATCTATCTATCAAGAATGCACATGAAAGAAAATTCTAACAAGTATTAAATTAAGAAAGCACCAAGAACCCCTCAAGTATTAAAATACCAAGTCAAATATCAAAGTCCTCAAAAGTCTTCTAGATGCATTCTTTCTAAATAAATCAATTGAAAATGTGGACATTGGACAATTTAAAAAAGCATAGATATTATTTCCAAGTTTTTATGAAGAAATTTAGAAGTGATTGTAAGCAAGGTATGAGCAAACCATTGAGGATGGACTTAGAAAACAGAATAGAACAGAACAGAACAGAATAAAGCTGGAAGGAACCTTGGAAGTCCTCTAGTCCAGCCCTGCTCTCAAGCAGGAGAAGCTATACCATCTCAGACAAGTGACTGTCCAGTCTCTTCTTCAAAACATCCAGTGATGGAGCATGCACGATTTCTGAGGGCAAGTTGTTCCATTGGTTAGTTGTCCTCACTGTTAGGAACTTTCTCCTTAATTTCAGGTTTCTTCTCTCCTTGATCAGTTCCAGCCATTGTTTCTTGTCCTGCCCTCTGGTGCTTTGGAAAATAATTTGACTCCCTTTTCTTTGTGGCAGCCTTTCAAACACTGGAATACTGCTATCATGTCATCCCTATTTCTTCTTTTCTTTAGACTAGCCAAACCCAAGTCCTGCAGCTGTTCTTTATATGTTTTAGTCTCCAGGCCTTGGATCATGTTAGTTGCTCTTCTCTGATTTTTTCCCAAGGTCTCAACATCTTTTTTGTAGTATGGTGACCAAAATTAGTTGCAGTATTCCAGGTGTGGTCTCAATAGGATTTTATAAAGCAGTATTAATATTTCATGTGATCTTGATTCTATGCCTCTGTTTATGCAACCCTGGATTGTATTAGCTTTTTTGGCTGCTGTTTCACATTGCTGGCTCATAGTCAAGTGATCATCTACTAGGACTCCAATGTTCCTTTCATAGTTGTTTTTGAGCCAGGTTCCACCTAATCTGTACTTATATCCTTGATTTTTCCTGACTAAATGTAAAACTTTGCTTTTCTCCACATTAAACTCATTTTGTTGGATAGGGCCCATTGCTCCAATTTGTCAAGATCTTTTTGAATCCTGAGCTTGTCTTCTGCAGTGTTGGCTATTCTTGCCAGTTTAGTGTCAACTGCAAATTTGATGAGTTCCACTTCTATTCCCTCATCTAAGTCATTGATGAAGATATTGAAGAGTACTGGGCCTAAGATAAAGCCTTGTGGTACCCCATTGCTTACTTCTCTCCATGTGTATGTAGTACCTTTGTTGAATACAGTTTGTCAGCCAGCTACAAATCCATCTGGTGGTGCTGTTGTCTATTCCACCTTTTTCTAGCTTACCAAGCAGTAGATTGTGATCTACTTTGTTGAATGCCTTACTGAAATCTAAGTATATTATGTCCACAGCATTTCGCTGGTCTACTAATTTGGTCACTTTATCAAAGAATGAAATAAGATTGGTTTGGCATGATCTATTTTTAATCAACCCGTGCTGGCTACCAGTTATTACTTAGTTTGTTTCTAGTTGTTTGCAGATCCTGTTTTCCAGGATCTTCTCAGGTATTGATGTTAGACTGGTTGTTCTGTAGTTTCCTGAGGTCTGCTTTTTTCCCTTTCTTGAAGATGGGAACCATATCAGCCCCTTTCCAATCCTCAGGTACTTCCCCAGTGCTCCAGGAATTTTGAAAGATATAGTGCAATGGTTCTGAAATAACATCTGCCAGCTCCTTCAGAACTCTGGGATGTAATCTGTTGGATCCTGGGGATTTATATTTATCAAGGTCTGATAGATTACATAGTCCAGAAAAGGATGTATGTGAAAGAAATTCAACTTGAGTTTATTTAATATAACATGAAAAAAAGAGAAACTTACATTAATAATTCTGTTAATATATCCCAAGCAGTAAAATAATATTCCTGGAATCCCAGCAGTGTTGGTTTCTTCACATGGCCTATTGTAAAGGACTATCAATTTTTCCAATTACAACTTTTCCACACATGCAGAGTTAAGTCTGAGTTCTCTCTAATTCTTTTCCCAATGAACAATTAGGCTAGCTTTAAATATACTAAAAACATTCTCATGTATGTCTCCTGATAAGTAAGCTCCATCAACTTCAATAGGACATGCATTGTGCATAAGATAGCATCTCTGTTGATTTGTTTGGTTTGAAACACAAAAACCCTTCTTTTCAGTATTGGTTCCAAATCAGATATCTATCAACACCAAGCAATAAAATATTTCTTTAAAATATATTTCTAACAAAATCCCTAATAACTCATAGATTAATTGAATGCAAAACAATAAAATTAAAACTGCCTAATCTGTTTATAACATCAATTTAAGCTGAAAATAGAAACAGTTCAGATATGGGTTTCAAGCTGCCATACAGAGATTATTCTTTTTAAATATTACTTACCTAAGTGCTGGAAATATAGTTCTCTTTATTAGGCTTTTGATAAGGATTTAAAAAATAATAAAGGTTGAGGACAGGTGACAATTAGAAAGGCAAGGTAAAAACATTTACATATAATAGTGCATCTTCTGAAGAATTCTTTGCTAATCCCTGGATAAGAATCCTTGCAAAATTTTCTTCTTCAGAAACAATTCTAGTCACACTTAAAAAGGAAACCTTTATGTTTAACACTTGCAGTCAAATATTCAGGAATGTCTGCAGAGTATAGTTAAAAGTCAACATGACAGCCACAATAGTGCTATTAAATTTCTGCCTGGTTCTTTTTTATGTTTGTTCTGGGTAGAACTTCATTGGCAATGTTATTTCCATATTGACTATCTTGCTATATCTTACAAATTTTAAACCTTACACTGTTTTAAAAACTTTTCTCTTTGACCCTGAAAAGGTAACAAACTTTGACTAGTAGTAAGCCCTCCATCACTATTGACTCTCTGCTAGAGAAGGGAAAGTGAGAGGCAGAGGGAGAGTGGGGGAGAGAGAATGGTTCATGTCCTTTAGGCACAAGGTGGAATAGAATAGAATAGAATAGAATAGAATAGAATAGAATAGAATAGAATAGAATAACAGAGTTGGAAGGGACATTGGAGGTCTGCTCAGGCAAGAAACCCTATACCAGTGGTTCTCAACCTTTCTAATGCCGTGACCCCATAATACAGTTCCCCATGTTGTGGTGACCCCCAAGTGGGTGTGGCCACCAAAAAGAGGGAGTAGGACAGCTAGGGAAAAGGGAACAAAATGGTGGACAGCATGGTTTGGCGACCCCCATGAAATGGTCATTCGACCCCAAATGGGGTCCCGACCCACAGGTTGAGAACCACTGCCCTATACCATTTCAGACAAATCTCCAGTCTCTTCTTAAAAACTTCCAGTGTTGGAGCATTCACAACTTCTGGAGGCAGGTTGTTCCACTGACTAATTGTTCTAACTGTCAGGAAATTTCTTCTCAGTTTTAGATTGCTTTTCTCCTTGATTATTTTCCATCCATTGCTTCTTGTCCTGCCTTCAGGTGCTTTGGGGAATAGCTTGACTCCCTCTTCTTTGTGGCAACACCTGAGATATTGGAACACTGCTATCATGTCACCCCATTCCTTCTTTTCATTAAACTAGATATAAGCAATTTCAGCAACCATTCTTTACATGTTTTAGCTTCCAGTCCCCTGATCGTCTTTGTTGCACTTCTCTGCACTCTTTCTAGAATCTCAACATCTTTTTTACATTGTGGTGACCAAAACTGGATGCAGTATTCCAAGTGTGGCTTTACCAAGGTGTTATAAAGTGGTATTAACACTTCATGTGATCTTGATTCTATCCCTCTGTGAATGCAGCCTAGAACCGTGTAAACTTTTTTGGCAGCTGTAGCACACTGCTGGCTCATATTTGATTGTTACTTGGTTACGTGACTTTGGGCTAGATACTCACTGGAAGTAGAAAAACATCTATCTATTAATCTGCACAGGATCATCATGATTAATTATGAGCCAAAACTTTCAGTGAAGGTGATTTCGTTCTGTAGTGGCTTGATTTAGAATAATAATAATAATAATAGTCATCAATACTGCATGGGTTTATGTGTGTATTTGTATGTGTGCATGTTGTATACATAATCTAATTGCTGCTTTTTATACAATGCTTAGCTCAAACAGATAGCAAGAAACCAGCTGTACTGGATGATCTGTTCTTCTCAGAAGACAGTGAAGTATTTGTATGTTTGTCATAGTAAGTGACTTTCATTAATTAAAGAAGAAATGCTAAAGAGATTCCAGCATAGTTCGCACCTGGATGGAAAACTGTCAGAAAATCTCAGGACTGGTTAAATGGTTAAAATAGAAAGTGGAAAAATGTCTCGAAAGAAAGCAACAAACTCCTATATTGTTTTAATAAAACATGCTTATTTTATAACCATGATCCAAGCTCAGCTCAAGATTGTTGCTATCCTTTTACTTATTTTCTCCTCACAAGTAGAAGGGAAATGAAGATTTTGTGAAGGCCAAATGGCTAATCAGATTGCTCAGAAAAATAAGATTATAAAACAGAAAATACCACCAAATTTGAGCTGTAAATCCCCGGGACTTCTCGTTATCAGCAAAGAGCTAATCTTCTGAGTTGAAATCTTCCCAAAATTTGCAGCCCAGATCTGATAGTCCTCAACAACAATAGCCACTGGTATCTCCTGCATTATATGCTTGACATACAATGCAGTGTGGCTAGTATATACATATATTTATGGAAGATTCTGTGCAGTTGTACTTTTCCAGTTATGGTAAGGTGTAGAGAAATAAATAAATGGGATTTGCATTAAAAGGATTATCTGGGGAATGGAGGATGATTTAGCAACTCTCCAAATAGGTTATCATATTCAGTGTATACAGCACAGATGAGTAGCTGCACTCAGCATAAATGTTGCCCTTTCTTGGGAAGGGCTGTAAATACTGTTCAGCAGTTCAGATTGGCTTAGGGCAAGAGAAAGAGAATTGTAAGCTCTTACAGGGTATGTAAAGCTATATTTAGTACTGCTAGAATTCAAACAAGAACACAGTGCTAAAATAATCTAAATTATTCATTTATGGGTTTAGTTCTTTAGTATTCACTGTTGCAATACAAATTTAAAATTTTCTTTCTTTTGACATTTTCAGTCCTGTATGGCCTGGATCTTCCATGCCTCTCATTGTAATCTTTTCACTGTTCCCAAATTATTATGTTTTGAAGTTCTGATTTGGTGTACTACAGTCCCTAATCCTGCTTTCATTCTTTTCCCCACCCTTATCATCCCTAGAATTTTCCATAATCTATATTCTGTATGGTATGCATCTCCTCATATCAAACTATACCAGGAGTAAAGCTTACATTTCTGTTATGTCTGAATAGTTTTCCTTAAAAAGGTATTCTATACAGTCTGAACATTTTCCAAATCTGAAAATATCCACTATATCAAAATATGGAAGTAACTATTATGTTTAATCTGAAAATCATTGAACTCTGCAGAATTGACACAGTTAATATTACTTGATTTACAGCTGTGTTCTCATTGCAGCTGTCTTTGCTCAATGCAAGAATCCATAAAGCAAAGGGTGTTAATACTCATTTCCTATGTCTCAAATGCCTCCCTTCCCCATGTCTACAGATTTGATACCATATATATTATGCTTTTGTGCTTTAGTAGTGGTTCCTGTATTTCTAGCATTAATTTTACCGCTAAATTAAACTCCTTCATATTAGGTTAAGCATAGAATTACAGATAAGCATATAAAGTAGGATAGCTAATATTTAATAGATTTATTTTGCACAGCACTATGTAATATTCATACTTGACTCATCTTTTAAATAAATTAAAGCTGCTTATACTGTATATGGTATCCAGAAGGTCTAATTTCCAGTATTTGTTGGCAAAGCCCAATTGGTTATAAATACTGGTGATGTATTTACTCTTGTATCTGAGTATCAGGGAATATTGATATGGATTGAGGTGGCATTTTAACTTATCAAAACATTTTATATAATGTAGCTCATTCTCAGATCTATAAGTAGTTTCTCTGGTCCATCTTTAGGAAACATTTTGATATTAACTGGAATTCTCATTGGCACTAAAGTTTTGCTAATATGTATTGGCAGTGTCTAGGTGAAAACCTCATTAGCATATTTCAAAATGAAATTAATAACTCTGGGCATTTTAAAGAAAATAAAATATCAGGAACTTCAGATTCTATCCCAGCAAACATAAAATAGAGTTTAACAGCTGATCCGTATGATAGTTATATATTATAGAAGGTGTTAAATCACAAAAATGCTCATGTTTACTAATATAGAAATTAGTAGGTTCTGAAACTCACTCTTCATTGTAATAAGTGCAATTTTTGTTTAATAAATTACTTTGATAATAAATAGGCTGAGGATAGAATTATAGTCCAAAATATATTGTTAAGGTGATACAAATTAGATTTTTAATCAATGACTTTTCTTTGATTAATTCCCAGAAATTTATATGTGTATATACATTTTACTTCAAACATGTGGAACATTTCTCTTCAAATATTTTATTACTACTTCTAGACCATTCCATTTCAAGATAACATATAAAACATGTTCAATTTTTTTTAATTTATTATCACAACATGTTTGAAAACCACATTGTGACATCATCTAGGAAAGGAAGAAAGTGCTTTTACCAACCACAACTACCAGTAATGTCTCTCTTGCTATGAGAGAGCAATGAATGAAATAATATAAGCTACCGTAATAGCCTCATTCTCTTCTCTTCCATTTTCAGAATACATATGTGTGCATGTGCACAAAACAGAATTCAGGGATATCATCTAAAATAAAATGCATATCCTACCAAAGAGCTGCAAATATAATCATAGCCACAATGCTACAACTAAACCTCTGCCTATATTTTTTATGGGTGGAGCTTCAATGGCACAATCCTAGTCATCATCTTGACTTCTTTGACTATATGTAGATATCTCTAATGCTGGAATTCCAACAGGTTCATTATTTGTTTGTTTGTTTGTTCATCCTTCTTTCCCTTTAAGGAATTAAAGCTGAGAAGTATAGAAATTTTTGATGAGAGTAAGCAAATCAGAGCTGAAATAGGAAACGCCTGTATGAATGAAGGAGGAACTGAAACAATGAAGAAATTGTTAAAAGCACAGTACAGATATGTATGTAAAGTTTGTTATACTAAAGCCAATCTGTAACCTAGAAATAGTACTGATAATTTATGTACAATACTGTAAGAATAAATATCCGTATTGTTTTGTCTGGGCCTGCTGAGTCATTCAGCAGGTTCAGGAAGTTGCAGAGAGGCCCAGGCAGATACATGAATGCCCGGGACCAGACAGGCTGTCTCCCGCCTTGTGCGCATGTGCAAGGCGGGAGAAATGCCTTGCATTGATTGGCTGATACAGTCCCTGCAAAAGGGTATAAGAGCAATCCATGCCATTTTGTTTTGGTTCTGTTGTGAATGGAATAAAGACAAGACTGTTTGTTACACCTACTCATCTCAATGGCTTTTACTTGGAAACAGAACAAGTATAATTTTAAAAAGCTGTGTACGTGTGTCTGAAAAATTCCCATCTCTTTTCACACTATGTAATATTAATGTATAACGCAGTGTTTTTCTCAACTTTGGCAACTGTGTGCACTTCAACTCCCAGGATTCCCCAGACAGCATGAGTTGAGAAACATAGGTAATACTTGAAAATCTTAACCAGTATTGTCAGTATATTGCTGGATGGTGCAGGGTTGGCAAAGGGTATATCCTTTCATAGCTGAGAGAGACAGTATGGAACAGAAAGAAAAAAGCAGTGCTATACAAGAGCCTTTCAGAAGAAATATCTCACATTGCCTTGCAGTTCAGAACAATTTTGAAAAAATATCAAATAATAAATTGCTTGCAATCTAATCTGGGGGATTTCACATGTATATTTGTAAACATAGTGCTGGGAAAACTAGCATACTGTAGTGGTTAAGATGTTAGATCCGGATTCTGGTACCCTTTAGGCACCAGTGCTTGCTGAGTGACCTTGACCAGTGATTCCCTAATCACCGTCAGGTTGTAAGATAACTTGGATGATAAACAAAATTTCTTGCCTCATTGTGTGCATTGTTGGTTTTACTATCAACAAGCTGACCATGCAGACATATGGGAAACATGCTAAGAAGAACAATAACCCTACAAGTACAATAAAGGGGAAGTGGCCTGAAAAAGAAAAAAAAAAAAGATTTCTCTTCCTTTCCCCAAGACTTTCAAGTTTCCTTTACCCTACAGTATATATATTTATCAAACAATCAATTTAAATGATAACAGGTATAAAAGCAGGCAGGAACAAATATACATAGATATCAGAGGTGTCTTTGGGATATTGTTGTAATTATTATATTGACAAAAACAGTGTCATTCTGTGAAGTTTATTTTGAGGGGGGCATGTCTATGACCTCACAGTTCAAGTAGAAATGGAGAAAACTAGAACCTTGTACTTTTGTCAACCTAATTCCATCAAGAACTCCCCCTCCCCCACCCTTAGGTAATGTTGATAGGAATCGAAGCTAAATTTTATACATAAGTCATATGAAGTAATTTGCATATAAACAGTATTTGTATAAGTGCACAAAATAAACATAATATGTGCTTTCAGTTTTCCCATACAATGGTAGCAGTTGCCTAAGCAGTTCATAAATGTCTGCGAAAATATCACCTCCAACCAAATTACACACTGAATGCTTCTGACTTTATGACATTCTTTTCTGAATCCTTTATGTATGGAAAATGCCCTACATAAAGAAACACATGGAACCAATGCCCAAATTAATCTGGAGGTTGAAGACTTATACATATGCAACAAATAGACATGTGAAGTAAATGAATCAGAAGCAAACTTATAGAAACTCTCAATAGATAAAATTAGATAGCAGAGTGTTATAACCCACAAAGCTAGATTTTTACTTTCTGTGGCCATTTTTCAGAATCTTTTCTGTTTGACATACTTTTTTATTTCTTTCATGATGTCATGGAGTATCAAAGCTACAAACCAGTTAATTCTTTTGCAGCCACTTGTAACTTTTATAAATAATTCTTAATCTTCTCTTTCTCAGCATAAAGTGACTATCCATTAAGATTAGTAATTACTTACAGAGCTTTATAGAAAACCAATCGAGAAGTAATGTGGACAAGAGTCTTTTGCGCTTATGATAAATTAGAAAGCTGCTTGGAATGAATTCCTAATTAAATTTCAGTTAAGGACTCAGCCATTCTGAAACAAAAGGAGAATATTTTATTCTTGTGTCAGAAATGAATCAATCATGCAAGTCATTCTTGCTTGATTCTTCACATTACTTAAATGGGAACATTTTTAAGGAAACTTTGATTGAATTCAGCACTCTGCACATTTTCTTCTCTCAGTGAAACTGGAGGATGAATGGCCTTTGTGTATGTTCACGCTTGTGGGAGAGTTAGACTGATGAAAGCAGTATTGTAATGTTGCAATGCAGGCCCAGTCCCTTTTCTGTGCATGCCATAACTTTATACACATGGGCAAAAGCAGTAACATCATATGGAGGCTGTTATGATGAATCTGTCTATAATGTTCATTCTGATAGCAACAGAAATAGTTTAATCTACATTTTAGATTGACATACCTAAGGATGAAATAACTTTAGAATGTGTTGAAGAGAAATATGCTATTTCATAGCATGTTAAACAATCACTAAGACAATTAACATTAGGTAACTAATTGTCTTGAATCAATTGCCTTGATTTCTGGTGACTATATGGGCATGAATATCAGCAATACAGAATTGTCTCTCTGTGGATTTCTTCTGGAATCATTGCTTGGCTTTTCTGAAAAGATACGACCCAGGACTTTCCAAGAGCTGCCATTTGATGTATTTCCCAGTCTATACACACTTATTTTATATTTTATATTTAATTTTAAACCTCAAACAGAGATAAGTCAGAAATATGGATTAACAAAACTTATTGTAAATTTTATCAGCTTGAATTAATTTCCATGGAGATAAATTTAAATTAGCTAATCCATACCAGACATAGCTGGATCACTTCAAGAATCTTCCAAGTACCTGTTTAAAGTAAGACTGAAAAATATTAATTCAGAGACATAGTCAAATAAGAAGTACTGTATTGTTGAACTCATCATATTATGGTAGGGGAATAAGCTCTTTCATATTGGTGTGCTTACAAAGTTTCTATTTTTTTTAAAAAAAAAACCCTTTCATTCCTTTTGATAAAGCAACAAGTAGTGTTGCTAGCCAAGTTATCAGCTTAATTTCCAACCACGTTTTCAGAAATCAGTTTTTAATTCTATTTGAGAAAAAAAAACAAGAGCTAAAAATGAAAGTAATAGAAAGAAAAAGTCTAATCCTTATCTTCTAGTTCTGTTATGCCTGCTGCTAACTATACTCATGATCATCAGGCAATCTTTGGTCATTTACTTCCAAGAACACTGCCTTTGACAGAAAAAAAATACTCCAGGCCCTATGGGAAGTTATGGAGGAGAAGGTGGATCAAAAAAAGGCAAGATAATTTTTATACACCTTGCTATTGACCCTTCCATCCTGCAGGTGCTCCTATCTTTCCCTAATCCTAATCCAAAAAGTGGGAGCAAATTGTTGTCTTGTAAAATAAGCTCAAATGTGTTTTTGCTTTATCTAAGGAAGAAGAACAGCACAAGGCAAGAGGAGTCAGTTAACAGAAAGGAATAAAGAGAACCACAGCATAGAGTACTGCTTCTTTCATGAAGCTCTCTCAGCCATCATGCAGTACATCAACCTGAAGCAGTAATAAGACACTGGAGTGCATTAGACTGGAAAGTTAATGCAGGATAATAAACTCTGTCATTGTTGCAATATCACAGGGCCTTTCTTTCCAAGAGATCCTCACAAATTGTTGGAGAAATGAGCCTAAATGTTTTTTACCTAGGTGCTGTTTTACGACAAAGCAGTAGTGGAGCTGTTTCAGGAAGAACCAGGCAAATATCTCAACTTGAATTTCATGGCAAAATAAGAAGCTTAATGGCAATCTAATGGGATAAGAAGCTGGGAAGGTTACAGAATTATTTCTGTAGAGAATGGGACTAGGACAGACATATCTTCCAACATAGAAGATGAAAACTCTAAAGCATCTGGCCCTTAGTCCCACCTCCGAAGTAAAATTTAGGCTCAGAATAAATGTTCCCTATTGGGTACGGGAGATATTCTGACTGTTCTGTGCAAGAGACAATATTTAGGGGGGAAATGTTAACCCTCCTATTCTCAGACCCTGAGCTGATCCTCATTGTAGTGTACTTGTACGCTTCCTACATCTTATGCTCATAAAAGTATTACAAAAACACTTTAGCAACATCTTGAAAAGGGTTTTGTCTGTATTGTGGGCTACAATATTCTTCAACTGGACAATTTTTTGGTGTTGTAGCTACTCAACTTTCTGTCACAAAAAAGCAATGGCCAATCATTTCCCTTACTCTTTCGATACGTTTCTATATTAAAATTAAAGCAAAAAATATGAAAAATCATATTGCATAATCTTGAAATGAGAATTATATAAGACACTGCAAAGAGAAAAAGAATCCACAGAAGACCATAGTAATTTTTAAATATCATTTCATTTCTGCAAGTTATGCATGAATTTATCAAGAAATGAATATTCTAATATTCCAAAATGTAAGAAACTGGCAATTAAACAACTTTTCAATGCTGGTTACATGACTGAACACAGACAGTTAAAATGTTAACACACACAGGGACTTCCTCTTTATCAAGAAAAAGTCGCAACATTTCCTAAGATACAGAAAAAATCTGTGACCCTACTGTCTACACTTAAAATATATTCATTTTTCCAATTGCCTTCAAATGGCAGGGATAAATGATTTGAAGATGTATCATTCAGTCCTCCTGGAAAAGCTGAATTCAGTAATGGAAGGAAGGCAGTATATAAATGTATTAAACTAGTTATGGTGGTGATTAGTGTACCACCTGGAGACTTGAAAGGACAGATTAGGGATAGATAGAAATGGAAAAAATCTATGTATGAGTTGAAAACAACTTGATGGTACTTAATCAAACAGATTGTAATATATAAAATGCAGTGGTGCCAGGCTTATTGACAGAACTAAAGAATAGTTCCCAGATACCTTCAAGCTTTTAGCTTTTCAAATGAAGACTCTCAAGTGTGCCATGGGCTGATGTGAATCATTTTAATATAAGGCACTTAAAGCAGTTGCTTGCCTTCTGTCAATATTACTACTATTATTAGATTTTTACTCTACCCTATATAAAATATATGCTATGCTATGCTATGCTATGCCATGCCATGTCATGCCTTGCCATGCCATGCCATACCATGCTACACTGTGCTACACTATATATTGTTTATAAAAAAAAACCCTAACATGGATTGGGCCAAGAAAGATGACTGGCCCCAAATCACCTAATATAAAGATGCAGTCCCTTTTTATTCATTTTTATGTGTATATTTGTGCAGACACCTTTGAATCATCTTAACTCCTGGCAATTATCTGGATTAGTTCCTACAGTTTTCTTGGCAACATTTTTGAAGTGGTTTGCCTCCACCTGCTTCCTAAACTTAAGAGAGAGTGACTAGTCCAAAGTTACACAGATGGCTTGGTGCCTAAGTCTTCACAATATCCTACTCACCTGGTGATTTCAATCACTACAACAATTCTAGAATTTTTTCCCCCTTCTCATCCTGTGGTTGAATGAATTTTTTGCTTTTCATTTTTATCCTTGAAAGTGGGTGTCATTGTGTCTGCAAGGGGTAGGGAGACAAATGGAGCAAAATAGTGGGAACAGGTATGGATCAAAGTCCCACCTTAAAAATGTGTGTACAAGATAGATGCATGTAGGAAAGGCAGATCTTTGATCTGTGGTTGCACCCTTTTTGCCATTATTGTGAATGCTTTTGGCTGGGGACTGTTAGTTTCTGACAAATGATAAAGTTTAGCTCTCAACTCCCACAAGTGGGTCAAAAATATGTTTAAGCCTATGCAAAGTGGTGTTCATGAGTTTGCACAGATGGATGCTGTCTCCAGATTCAGAATGACTTCTCTGCCTAAGGACAAGTTAGGATTAATCAGATGTAGAACTTCAATGAACTAAATAAGCTGTCAGCTAGTAAAAGATACTCCAGGATCCAAAGGAGTATTAAAATTTTGTTTGCTCGTTTGTTTTTAATTTAGATCACTGGATTTTTATATTGATGGTACATGATGTATGATTTTCACAGTATATAAAAACTGAGAAAAATATTCATATGTCATTCAAAGGCACATTTATTATTTTTAAAAAGTGCTGTTATTTTTTTTTCACACATATACTTTGATTTACAGAACAACTTAATGCATTAAGTGAGTTATTCCTTTCTGCACCACCATCATTCTCAAAAGTTGGAGGATTGTTCTGTAATAAGGGATAGTTTTTTAGAACAATCTTGATTCCCTTTGCAAACTTTTTTCTTCTGTTTCTGAGTCACTCATTCATTAACATCCACTTTCCCTAGCATCATTTATATAAAATATTGATATAAACTGCAATATTTAAAGTAAATATAAATATTTTGTATTCATTTCAGTTTGTCTTAAAACAGATTTTTTTCACTGAAATGGGGGAAAGCATATATCCTTTCTAACATGTATTTCAGAAAACTAATTTCTGTTTTTCAAGAATAGTTATAATCTATTACCAGTATAAACCATAAAAATGCGTTTATGTTCAATTATTTAAAATTCTATTAAAATTTATCTTTTATCTTCTCTCTTGCTATATCTTCCCTCTTGCTATATATCTTATTCAGAACACACAATAGATTTCATTATGAAGCCCTTCGGTTTTGCAAAATGACTTGATTCCATAATTTTAATAAATTATTAAATTGGTAAAGACCAAAGATTTCATTAACAAGAAAAACTTACACACAGCATTTTTTCCATATTTGGGGTAGGAGGGAGAAAGGAAGAACCATAATCTGTAAAAACTGGTTATTTTAACCTAGGTATTAAAAATGCATACAGAACATCCTTATATTTCCAAGTATTACAAGCTAAATCTTGACTGAATCTTATTTATGGGCTAATTCAAAAGTTCTGTTCTAAAAATAGGCCTGACCTCAGGGCATGACTAATTTATTGAAAATGAATGCAGCATATCCTTAAAACCTGGGGCATATTAGATAGTTGGGTTGATCTATACAACAGCCATTTTACCAATGCAACTCTGGGCAATTGATAAGAATTTTAAAAAATAGTATAAATACAATTTTTTTAAAAAAATACTATACCCAATAGAAAGTGACTCCCCAAAATACCACTATACATACACAGTACATGCACACACAACATTCAACGTTTTTAATTTGCTAGTACAATACTCATTGGATCATGGGATAGGATGGGCTGCCAAATTCCACAAGCAGTTGTCCAGAGCATACCAATCAGGTTTCATGAATATGGTTTCATGGCAAAGAAGGGAGACTAAAAGGGTTTAATTGTAAGGTAAACCCAGCATGAGTAGGTTTCCAGGATTCCTTCTTCACTTTCTTAGGGATCCTCCCCAGGCAGTTGGTAGTAAGACAGTCCTGTTGGAGATGGAAGGCCAATTTGATGTTTGGATAAGTTGTTAACTCAGGTATCTCTCAGACCTTTTGATACTGGTCAATTTTTCTAGTGGATTAAATATACAATTTGTTGTACACCAACTTATTACAAATAGACTTTATTTTAAAGAAAGGAATCTTTGAAGAAAGCTCTAATGCTGGAAAGTACAGGAGGAAATAGGTTAACCAGCAACAAGATGGATAGATTCTGTTGCAGTAGTAGTGAGTAAACCATTGGAATTGCTGAAGAACTAGGTTAAAGATGAATCACCATGAGAAAATCTATGTGGTTGCTAAGAGTTGACAATAACTTGATGGTACGTAATTGATTAATCAGTTGAAAAAGAGGCATAGTATTAATGTTATCAAGAATTTAAACCCAGAGCACATAGAATAAAATAACATACTACTGTCAGTTCTAAAATAAGTCTTTAAAATCTTTTGTGAGTGGGCTTAGTTGCCAATGAATACGGAGACACAATCATACAATTTTCTCAACATTGTTATATAAGTGCTTGCCATTTCTTCTTTTGGATGCTTTAGGATTTTGTTCTGTTTACTCCTACATTTTTTCTAGTCACAGAATTTCCTTGAGATTTTCTATCCAAGTATTAACCAGATCAAACTCAGCTTAATTTTTTTAAACATCTGCAAAGGTCTGCATAGATGCCACCACTTGCTGTAATTAGGATTTGGCAAGGAATGGTTTTACAAAAATTGTGCGAATACAATATGTCTTAGTTTAGTCACAATTTTAAAAGTACAAGAGTGTTGCCAGAAAATTCCATATTTTTTACATTATACTCCTTTATTTGTTCTTATAGTTTCAGAAATAAATACAATTATTTTGTAGCACTAAACAATAAATAAAGCTTCCAAATGTTATCTTTGCAGCCTTCTAGTAAAATATACATTACTAATATGTACTCAAACCATAAGACACCTTTTGGACGATCAAAAATACACATTATTTCAGAGTAATTTTACTGTATATATAAAAATTTATCACACGACGCTTGCCTTTAGAAAGAGCAACAGTGAACCTGCATCACTTATAATGTTCTTTAATGTATTTTAGGATATGTGATTTAAGTAAAACCATTGAAATTAATTCCTTTTAATGTTTTTAAGAGTGCAACATTTTTATATAAGTTAAATATTAGTACTCAGTAATGAAGCTTAGCCTCAATGCCACTACTTAAGGTACAAAACTCTTATTAAAATGTTGAAAACCTTTTGGGAGGAGGCAGAATCTTTGCCAAAATATGATAGTGCTTCTTAAGATTCTTAAGTACCTCGGTACTCATTATTAATTGGTTCCAGGAGATACAATGAGTACCAAAAATGATGAGTACCAATTTTTTCCATAAAGAATAATGTAGTGAGTCACAAGGCAGCTGACATTGACAACTTCTAGCTTGTGCACTGAGTACCAGGACAAAATTTTCACATCAAAATGTGATGCATTCAAAGCAGTTGAGTACCAAGATACCACTGAATATTCTTGCCAAAACAAAGAGCATATCCAAGAAATTACTGTAAAAATCAGCCTTTGAGGTGCACTATGTAATACATAAATATTATATAAACATTGCAATATGGTATTCATGCTATATAGTGGGATAAGCAAATTAAGGTTCTTTAGATATTTTGGACTATAAGTCCTGCAAACATCAGCTAGTAGGGCAAGTGCAGGGGGGAATCTGAAGTCACCAAGCTGCATGTTAGGATCCATCTTTGTTTTGGCAATCTAAAGCCCTCTCTGAACAAAGTCTGATTTTTTAAAAATTATTTCACTATTATTTTTAAAAATAACACAAGACAGCCAATATATCTAATACTTCCTCTTCCTATTCTTCCCAACAACCAGGTTGTGAAATGAGTTGGGCTGAGAATGTTTGACTGGCCCAAAGTCACCCAGTCACCTTTGAAAACTGGTAAAGAATTCAACTAAAATAAGTCATAATATAGTTCAACAAATGAAACTGCCTCTTTTCCAACCAGCCCATATTGTATCACACCTCTTTCTCCTGTCCCCACCTCCCACACACTGCAAAACAATTTTTAAGAACTAGCTGTATTATAAATGCAGGACCAAATTCGTTCTCAGATATAGAAAATCACTGAGTGACTTTGAGCCAGTTTGTCTTTCAGCCCAACTTATCTCAGAAGATGTTTGTTTGCAAGGAAAAGCTGGAAGAAATTCCAAGTGCACTCTCTCAAGCTCTTGGAATTGCCACCTCAATTTAAGGCAATCTTTTCTCTGCAATTGAGACATTGTATAGTCTCTGATCTATACAATTTATATTCTACCGTGTCTAAAACAGTCACCTCTGATGGATTACTAACCCAATCAATCTACTGGCAAAAGATTTTTAGAGTAGTTCTAATGAAACCAAGAGAATATAGGCTAACATAATTCCTATAAATGAAGAGAGCATAAATATATTTATTCATGCTCCAGATAGGAAACAATCTTATTGAATTATTCATATAATTTTGTTGCACTTCATAACTGTGTCCTTATGCATCCTTAAAAATATTTATTTCTGATTAAATTGTTCTAAGACAATTATATAATACAGCTTTTAAATGATACTATTTTAGCCATTCTGGAGTCTCTAAAATTATATCCAAAATTGACCATAGCATATAGATATTTTAATTTTTATGCTACCAAGTACTTCACTGTCTGCCAGTTACAGAACCAAGAACAATTCTCATCATTACAAAAATAGTAACCATCTTTTGGCATTTCCACACATTAATTATATATATTTTTATACAACGAGCACTAGTGGTTAATTAGTGAAGATTTTAAAAACGAAGTGAATTCAATAAGTTAATATGTTCTAATAAAAATTATAAGACTGTCCCAATTTTTATCAACTAATGCTATTAAATATTATATAGGAGGTAGGGAGGATTATGGTAACATTTCGAATCTAAAGATAATTTTAGAACCAAGGCATTCAAGATACACATAAGATGATAATAAATGTGTTTTCTTCAAAAAAGGATTAATGCTACTTGTTTTTTCCAAGTATATTATTCATATTCTCAACAATTTCACTTCTAAAGAACTGACAATTTCCTAGCTCAAATATGAAGCTAAATTATGGCTCAGTGCAACTTCATTCAAGTGAGGAGCTACCAGTTAATAACTTTTCCTACAAGGCTTCTTGATAGCATGGCTATTGCTGAAAATTCTAGAAATTGAAGACTACAAAATTAGAGAGTGCTGGGCTGGAAAGATTGGCTTATTTTTATGGAAAAGTCATATACAAACCCTAAAATTTACTTGAATAATTTACAGGAAAATACAGGAATGTGTATTCCATGCAGATAAAATTCATAAAAAAATTAAAAATGCAGAATAGTAGCATTATATAGTATGAAATCCATTCATAAAATTTCATTTTATGAAATAAGCATGTAACTAATATGCATCATTAAGAAGTGCAAACATTACTTTATTTCGGTCACTCCAGTTTGCTGACTGTGATATATTAATTTGCTCTTAATTTGTATCAATAAAATTAATTTTGTAGTCCTGGCATACATTTAAATGTAATCACAAGACAGTTCTTGGACTCTTATTTTAGAAAAACAGATTTTATTTAAATTCTGTGTCTCAGTTTTAAAATGTGTATTGGATAATTTCAAATAATGGAATTAGATTTTGATACATTTCCTCAGTCAATTCAGGAGAAAAGTGGATTATTTTAGATCATTTCCCATTCTACCAAAATTTGATGTATTGAAATTGTAAGACTATTTCCAGATAATTTGCAGGTATTGACATTCTAACCAAATTGAAGATTTGCAAGAATTTCTACACCAATCTTTTTAATCAGAATAATCATGTTACTTTGAATTACTCTGATCCATTAAAATGATAAAAATCACTTGCTATCTGTCCATCCTTATCTTCTCTTCTAAATGTTGCACATTTGTGGCTTTCAAAGTAGAACAGAAAATTCAGGGAAATCTTTAGTTAGCAAAGTGATGTGTAAATCTTGAAGTTACATGTTTAATTTCTGACTACATTTTATACTTATTTGTGTAATTAACAGATTTCTGTTTTCTTATTAATTAAAAATGGTAGTAATGGTGAAGAAAATTCAAAAATCAAGCAAATTAAAAAATAGTTTTGTTGTTAGTAAGCTTTTTCCTGCAAAATTAAGTTTGATAACTTTTGTTGTATTCCATTATAGAAGAATCAATGTTCTGTAACTATATAAGCATTGATTAATGAGGTCATTTTTTTAGATTTTAAAGTTCAAACCATTAGCTTATATTTACCTCATATTAGTAGTGAAAGCTAGTTTTATGGTTTCAGTAAATCTATTCATGAAGGAGTTGTTGCAAAACACAAAGGAATTAAAAATTATTATGACATTTCCCGTTAAAAATTGTTAAATCAACTTCAAAATTATGCCACTGAATATCACATCAAATATAGGTGACATGCCTGTTAGCAAAAATGTATAATAGAAAAATCAGATTTAAAGCCATGTAAGATTCTTTCCAGCCATAGCTCTTATCAATTATTATTCCTACACAAAACATATCAGCATTATTATATGCTTGCCTATTTCATATTTTCAGGGATTTTTTTTTATATGTTTAAATGGCAGGTGCCCATGATGTAAGTCTATGTTAAGTGTTTAAAGGTAACCACACACATTATTTTCATAGAGTCAGCCTTTGAGACATAAACACTGATTCAATAGTTTTTAATAATTAATTTTTTTTGTTTTTAACAGTTTTTTATTTTTTTTTAATTTTATTCAGCAGCACACACCAAATGTGTCTAAGTCAAGTGGTATTCCAATTCCATCCAAGTTTTCAAGCAAATTGTTTGACCTTATGAAAAATGAAAAACCCTTCACCTGAAAAACAATTTTCAACAAACAAAATACCAACAATGAAACACTGATCTGCCCTAAGGTTATTATAAGAAGCATGTGTCATCTGATGCTACAATGGGGCACAAATTATTTCTGTACAATAAATATTCAGATTAGACTTCAATTAAAATAATCAAATTCTGAAATTACACTATCATTAGTCTACGAAATACAAAAACATGTGTTGGGAGAGTAAAATATCCTTGTTTGCATAAGGCAAAAGTTCATAGATTTAAGATGTTTTTATCTTTCTGCCACCCTCTTTAACTGACTGACACAGTACTTTCACATTTAGAATAGAAAGGTAGAAGTTATTAAGTGTGGATATATACAGTTGTCCCTTTTTTTTGTTTACATCACAAAATATAAGGAAAGTTTCCAACCTACTACTTTATGTACATCAACTTCTAAGCAGTATCATATATAATTAAAATTTCAACTTGGATGAGAAATGAAAAAACAATAGTCGTGGTTTTTTCTTTCTTTCTGCACATTCAATTTCTGGTTCTTTTACTGAAGAGGCTGAAGAACATTTAGATATTCAGTCTGTCCCAACTGGTAAGTTGTGTTTCCACCACAGTCTACATACTGGTATCGTTCCTGAGATATTTGTTCTGAGTGGCCAAAGTAGGAAGTAGTCACAGTCACTCTTTATAAGAAAGGGAGAGATGTGTACATATATTATACATCAGCAAAAAACATGTATATTTTTAAAAGTAAAAGTCCACAAATGCTAACTTTAAATATTTACTCATAAAATAATTAGCAGCTAATACCACAAGTATACAAAAGCTGACATTAACTCTATTTAAATAATCTCAGTAAAGTGAAATGTTGAACAGAGCAAGACTGTTTTATTTGTTTAATGATATGGTGAGAAACTGAATTGTATGTAACAGATGTTTAAGGATGTTAATAGATAAGAAAGACTAAGAAGCACTTTTACTTCCTCTATTCTGGTGTTCCAAAATGTGGCCATACTTGCCTCATCTCTAGAATTTTCTGCTCAGAAGAGGAAGAAAAAACTATGAGATAAAATAGATGAACTTGGAATAACTGTTAATTCAGAGGAGAATTTGCAATGTTAGTGACCAATTTAGAGCTTCTATAACTTCACTGGGTGACATTCAGCCTGTCATTAATCCTTCAGGTTAACCTACCTCCCAACTGTTTCCTGTATAATACAATATTAGAGTGCAGAAACAACAGAAAGAGCTCAATGGCTGCATGAACTTTACTATATGAGGCTGCTTTAATTATTTAAAGGGAGAGAGAGGGATGCTTCATTCCCATTATTAGATGTTGTGAAGCATCTTTTTTATTATTTTATAAGTGCTAAATCCCCAAAAAATACATGTATAATGCATGGGTCTTTTTTTTTTTCATTAGCACTAAGCCGCCACTAATTTCATCAAGAGAGAAAAGCAATTTCTTCAGTTTTCTGTAGCTATCTTTGGTTTGTCCTCAATTTCATTCAGCATATTTGTTATTATATGACAAATATTAAAAATCATATTTAAAACTTTAAAAGTATTTCATATTAAGGTTACTTAATTTGCTTCTTGTTAGTGGTTCAATGGAATTATGAAAAGATTCATGCATAGATCTTATGGCGCTTCATGAAAACAGGATAAGAAAGGAATCTTAATGAAATGCTTGACTCTTTAAAAAATATCCTATGGTAATGCAAGTGTTTTGAAAGTTAACTTTTCCCATAAATGAAATTATTATACATACTTACTGCATCATGACAACTATATTATGCACTTTGATAGAGATTAAAGTACAGAAATCGCTGAAACAAAAAAAAATTGTATCAGTGCATAGTATATTAATTACATGTCAGAAAGCTTTCCTGCAATCAATTTCAAATGAACTTCCTTAAAATCTATACATACACACTTGATCTTAGCCAAAAGGCCAACAAGTAATTAACTTACCTGTTTACTGAAGCAAGCCAACTGCAACAGTTTGAAAGCTGATTTTCAATAATCCATATCTAATACTGTTGTATAAATTAAGTTGTCTAGAATAAGACACAATGCTAGCTTGCATCTAGTATTAAAAAAAACCCCACAGAACATCTTCCTTGCAGATGCATTAAAGAGGGAAAGCATATTTATTCATTAACCAAAGTTTAGGGTTATAGCTATGTTCTTCCTCCCATTCAAAAAAAGAAAAAAGTGAGAAACACATAAAACATTTTTCTCTGTGCTATATTAATTCCAATCTTTTAAACATCAATACAGTATTTCAATGCAGTGCTCGTAACCAGATCTAGAATCCTTTAGAAGTACACAGCACCAAGAAAGATAAGAAAATAGCATTTAGAAAAATATAAATACTGCTGTAAAATCTGCGTTCCAGGCTACTGCAGTCCTTTTATTCAAAAAAAGAGATATTTGGGGTGATATTCTCATCTTGTACCCATATTTTATTTATCAAATTTATTGGCTGCTCATCTTATCACAGGTAACTCTGGATGGCTTACAATATTAAAATGTACATTGAAATTGAAAGCACAGAATACTCACTACATGTAACTCATTTCATCTTGTATTACAGTAGGTACCATATAATCAATCTGAAAGGAAAAACAAGAATAGCAACAGTCAAGATATCTAGAAAACTGCTATCAAATACATGTGATCCTTGCTTAATAATCACTCATTCAGCAACCATTCAAACTAATGATGGCACTGAACAAGTGGGATACATGACTGGTCCTCAAGGGCTGTAGCAGCATCCCCACAGTTACAACTGCAATCTGGGTGCTTTGATCACGATTAAGATACTGCAATGTCCCAATCACCATTTTCCCCCTTATTTGCTGGCTTCCTAATACTAGATCAATGGGGAAGCTGGTAGAAGGTTGCAAATGGCAACCATGTGGTGTCTTTGCTTAATGACCTGCAGTGATTTGTTTAACAATGGCAACTGGAAAGTGCTGGCACTGATGTCACTAAGCAATGCAGTCACATCACTCTACAAGCACGTCGTTTCACAAAGGAAATTCTGATCCTCATTGCTGTTGTTCACTGAGAACTACCTGTAATTGTGATATGCTATGTGATTCCCAGTGATTCTTACCTGTTTCATATCCAATGGTCCAATGTGGGTATTATTGTTCAGCCGTGCCTTTCCAATCACGGTCTTTGCAAACTGTACCTGGGCAGTAATGTTGTCAACTTCCACAGAATAATAATTATTATTGGTTATGTTCAGTGTATTCTGCAAATAATTCAGGACTCTAGATTAAATGATGCTTTAGTCCAATGTTAAACATCAATATAAATTATCAACCACTGAAGGAAATGATAATTTTTCAGCTAAGATCTTACCGTAATATTTAAATATATTATGCGTCTCTGTGCTTCATAATCGACAAATACTGATTTGACTCCAGCATATTGTACATCAACAGATCGAGGAAATAAGAAAAATACTGCCAAGCCAGAAAGCAGTAAGCATCCAATTACAGAAGCAGTCACATAAAGTTTTCTGCAGAGAGAAGAGAGCTCTTTTAAAGGGTCAGTGTTATCTTTATACCCTTCCTTTTCACTGCATGGATTTTTAGTTATTGACATGCTCCAACTACTACATATTTCCTGTGCCCATTCTAAGGTTAATCACCATTTTTTGAAATTGCTGGCAGAGACATATACATGGGCATGCATGCATTCCTCATTCTGTCTAATCTCTGGGGAATTAATGAGAATAAAGCAAAGTTACCAAGGCAAGAAGCAATAAGCAGGCACAATCAATATTAACATAGTGCATTCTTTCTCTACAGCATCTACAATTTTCCCAGCAATCTCCTGGTTTTTAATAGTTGGAGAATGAAGCCATGGATATGGATTAACAAAGATAGAAAAGGTGGAATTCTAGAATGTTGTAACCCATGGTAAGCCTCCCACCTGAAACCAAATCAGTGCAACATGGCAAAACTCCAAATGTAATAGGAATTTTTGCTAATAACAAGTGTCAGCAGCTCAAGCAATGCAGCCCAACCCGTTTTGCAGGCTATGTTAACACAAAGTATTTTGACTATTAGTACAGAGCAATATTTTCCAAGGTTAAGATGTAAACACAAAAGTATTAATTTAAACCATTTGATAGTAGATTTGTTAAACCTAACTTTAAAGAAATTTACCATACCACATACAGTCATTACTATGGTAACTTACGTTCTTCTTGGCCTCAGTCTCTGATCACTATATGGAATCAAGGCAACAAGCTGATTTTCCTGTCCTGGAATATAATCCAGCATGCTGTCATTTCTATACCCAATTGCTGCTGTTATAAAGCCAGTAAAACATGCCACATGATATACTGATGAAGCTGAAATTTCTGTAACAAACGCCTGCATAACATATACATCTACCACTCTAAATTAAAAAACAATGTTTTTCAGATACAATAAAATTATCAAAAGGCAGATATTTTAAAAGAAACTGTCACATAAAATATTTTTAGGGGAAACAGTTTTTTATAACAAGCTATGAAATTACACCTTCTAAATCACTGCCTTGCAAAGGTTTTGCTCAACAGCTAGGCACCCTCTTTTCAATACCACTAAAATACTGTAATTTTGATGATAATTGAAAGTTTATTTTAATCAATGCATATTACATGTAGATTAGTACACCTCAGTATAGGTGGAGCTCACTTAACAACTACTCTGTTTAGTATCTATTAGATGTTATGAAGGTGCTGAAAAGTAACTTTATGGCCATTCTGGCACTTATAATCAGTACGTAGCATTCCATGGTGATGGTTATTGCCATTTGGGCACTTCACAGCTAGCTTCTGACAAGCAAATTCAATGGAGAGGCTAGCATAAAACTGCAAGTAGCAATCACAAGATATCTTACTTAACTAATATGTCGTTTAACACCTCAGTTGCTGGGCTTATTGCTGCCACAAAACAATACTGAGTACAGACTAGCAGAGAATATGTTTAAACTGAAAGTACAAAATAACTTCCATTTTTTTTTCTGCTTGTAACTCTAGTATAGCTAGCTAAGAACATTTTGTACAGAGAAATAAGTCAAATCCAGGTTTTGAAGTCAATCAAGTTTGTGCTCCGTAAAAACTAATATCAAAACTGAATCTTCTGGAATTATTTTAATTTTCTAAAATAGTTATATTATCTCAACATTTTATAATTAATGTGATCATATAGCTTGTGAGTTTATATTGTTGGTATCATAGAATACAAATAAAAAAAAGAAAAATCTAAGGAAATCAAACTGTAAATTTTATACTAATACTGTTATATATAAGGACAGGCTAGCTTAAGAAAACATAATGAAAGTAACTGAATTTATCACAGAAATTGCTTCTGACTTTACACGTACCACGTGGTATTCTCCCAGTGCCCTGACAAGTGGGACATGTGACACTATCTCTTCCTGTAAATTCAACATATGGAAACTGTGACACATCTCCATTTTTTCCATCTTCACTATGAGAGTCAGAGTGCATTAATCCACTTTTCATGTTATCAGAGGTTGAAGCCCCATCATCTTTCAAAGCAGATAAAGGCATGGAAAGAGATTTTCCCATGTCTGTTGACAGAAAAATAGTTAATAAAAGCAAACCTTAGACTCTAAATCCATTTATTGCAGCAGGATTTGTTTGGAGAATTATTGATAGAATATTTTGACAACTCTTGCAAAAAAAGAACTTCTACCAAGTTAAAAACAAATTAAAAAGTTCAGACTCTTGTTTGTGAAATTGTAACAGCTTGTGAGCTGGTAATTCAATCAAGCAAATTTATAAATAATACCATTTTCTATGATATATATTTTTTCACTATTATAAGCATGCCATTGATTACTCTTCGTAATGGGAAAAATACATTTTTTATACAGGTAGTCTAAGACTTGCAACCAGATTCAAAATTATGAGAGACTTCATAAAAGATATTTATTTGAAATATTCCTGGGATTGTAAAACTGCCCTTGTAAAGAACACAACATTATCAAAAATCATTTGCTTGATTTGGGCTATGTTTGCTTCCATATTTTCAAACAACGTATGCTTTAAATACATTTAATGACTACAACAAAAAACAATAACTAATTATGTGATTATAAACTGCAACTGAGAGTGAAATCCTGAGAGTCTGAAAGAGTATTAATTTATGGTGGATTTCCAAATGAGATCTCTTTTAAGTTTCAGGTGCACCTCTGCAATATTTCTCATTAGTATCTACAAATAGAATATAAAAAATATAGAAGCCACCACAATTAAAATACAACTCTATATTATGGTCTAAGTGTGTTTCTGGAGTTATGTCATCTCAAATAAATTAATCACAGTTCTTCCCATAATTAATTCTTCATTCGCAGGTTCCAGAAAAATATGGTGAATCAGCCGTATTTCACAATAATGCCAAGCATGCATTTTTAGGCAACTGGACTTGTTTCCTGTAGCTCTACTCAGAAAAAAATAGTTTATATTTGGAAAATACTTCATTAAATTAAAAAGTGATTATCACTATTTGGCAATCTTCCCTATAAACAAAAACATTAACTGGCGTACTTCCCTGCATTCAACAGTAATGCAGTAAATTTCAAGGTTATAAGAAAAAAACATCACTACACAATTCCAAAATCCTGTATAGAACTAGATATACATCTTTAATATTCTGAGTATAAATATCAGCACTATGAGATTTCATACTTATACAGATCTAAATACAAGCATCTCTTCAATTTGGAAAAGCTCCTTCAAAGTTGTTTGTATGGTATGAAAAATGATAGTCTGCTCTGAAACAGCACTCAAGAACTAAGCAGGAAAGAATGATGACTGACAAACATAGTATTTATTACTACAATAACCTGAATTTTGTACTATTCTCAGCATGTTTTTTCCTACCAGACACTATAGTGGCATCACAGAAAGTAAACACTACATTTATAGTATTAGATGGATGTTAGCTCACAAAATCATAAGCTTCAAATTTTCATTGTTTATATCCTGCATTTATTATTCTTTTTACCCATAATTTCTCACCTATAGCTAGTGATCTCAAGAGCCTGCAAGGGCTGGAGTCTCCCACAGATTCACACAGTTCACCTAATAAAGACAAAGAGAGAAAGAAAAAAATTACTAAAGAGTGCACAAAGCTGAAGAAACATGTTTTCATAAATAAGTAAAACAAGTGTATATATCACCTGAATACATTTCTATTTACACCTATACCACATTTAGGTATTCAGGAACACTAATATACAAGTACTATATATTAAAGATATTTATTTTATTTTATTTTTTTATTAAATTTTTTTAAAATTTTACAATAAAAACCCCCTTCCCCAATCCTTCCCAACCCACCCCAAAACCCTCCCCCGTTCTTCCCAGAGCTGAATACAGGCTTAACTAGATCTTAAAAGAAAAAAAGTTTTAAACCCAAATAAACCTTAAGCAAATATAATTACACACAATAAACAAATTGTAAAATACTTTAACTTCCATTATATATAAGAAACAAAAAGAGGAAAAACAAAAAAGAAAATAAAAAGAAATAAATAAAAAATAAAAAATTAAAGAATAATAACAATTACACTTCTAAATAATATCTTAAACTTATATAAAATATTCAAAAGCTAGATAATATTTTCTTATATCATACTTATATTGTATAAAATTTATCCATCTTTTCCACACCGAAAGATACTTCTCTTGCGATTGATCTTTCAAGAAAGCTGCAATTTTTGCCATTTCCGCTAAGCAGGAAACTTTAAAAAACCATTCTTGCAAAGTAGGCAAAAATTCCTTCTTCCAATATTGCCCTATTAACAACCTAGCCGCAGTAATTAAATTTAACATTAAAATAATCTCTTTATCATCACAATCAGAAACAATACCCAACAAAAACAATTGTGGAGTAAATTTTATCCTTCTTTTAAAAATTCTTTGAATATTCCACCATATCTTAATCCAAAAAGCTTTAATACTTTTACATGACCACCAAATATGATAATAAGTAGCATCCGAGCAACCACATCTCCAACATTTAGGCTGCAGGTTTGGATACATACAAGACATTTTTTGTGGATCAAGGTGCCATCTATAAAACATTTTATAAAAGTTTTCCCGTAAGTTTTGGGCTTGCGTGAATTTAACATTCCTTACCCAAATAATCTCCCAAGTATCTAATAAAATTGGTTCATCAAAATTTTGTGCCCACTTAACCATACAATCTTTAACTAGCTCTACTTCTGAGTCCAATTCCACCAAGACACCATAAATTCTTTTAATATGGGTTCGACTTTGATCTCTAATTTGTTTTAACAAATTCTCATCCTCTCTAAGCAAGCCCACCTTATAATCTATCATTAAAGATATTTATTGACATCACAGACTTGGCAATGGAATCCTTGTTCAAGGATTGAGAATTCTAGATAGAAGTTTGCTTTATATACCGCAGTGGTGGCGAACCTATGGCACGGGTGCCAGAAGCGGCACTCGGAGCCCTCTCTGTGGGCACACATGCCACTGCCCCAGCCTCGCCTCCCCCCCACGACCTCTCTAGCAGCCCTCCTGAAGAAGAGTCGCCCCCGAACTTGGCCCATGTGGAGCAGCGCAGCATGACAGCCCGGCAGCGTAGACAAGACTCTGTCCTCACATCCTATCGTGCACAGTTGATGCTGCAGGGCACGGGCAGAGGGCATGACCGCCATAGTGCTGCTGGGCTGCCTGGGCAATCTGCGGCAGGCCCTGGAGGCGATGAGTGGCCCTGTGGGCAGGTGGGGTGGGGGATGGGGGGGTGGAGCAGGAGTAGGGCAGGGGGTGGAGCATGGTCAGTTTTTGGGCACTCAGTCTCTAAAAGGTTCGCCATCACTGATATACTGCTTCAGTTGCAACAGGAAACTGGTTTACCTTCTCTCAAAAGATCATCATTTCACATAGTAATGCTATAAGATAAGCCAGCACATTCCTGGACATTACAGTCACTCAAAACCTCTGAGAATAAGTGTATATAAGATTGCAGTTTGCAAAGCAAACAAATATTCCTATTTATTGTGGCCTAAACCATGGTAATCTCTTATATTTTTACCTGATCTATTTACCACTTTTGCAAGAGATTAGTTTCACAAAACAAGTAGTTTAAAATCCCATGACACTAAATACAGTGAAACTTTCTTCTGAATAAATATGATAAGGGTTGTACTTTACATTCTATGGATTTATTTTAACAGTATATATGCTATCCAGTAGTAGTTCATAGGAGAGTAAAACAAAACATTCAATAACCTTATACAAAGGGCTAGATCAGGCTAAGACATAATTTCCTTCACTATATTTTACTCAACTGTCATCATTTGCCATAAACATGATTAATACAGTAAATCACTATATTTGGGTTTGCACAACGTCAACAAAAACCAAACAAATCACTTTGTGTTGTAACATAAAAGTGTGAACCCAGAGAACTGCTAGATCTGTACAGCATGCTTATCAAAGTAAAATCAACATAACAGATGACTGTGATCTCTAAGTCCCAAGCACTGAAGATTCATAAGCAAATTTTCTATGCTCTAGAAACATTGTGAGCAGTTGCAATCTAATGAGAAAAAAAGAACAGGACAGATGATGACATTAGCCTTATACTGAAAATCTACTAAAATCAAACTCAACTTTATGGATACACACATGCAATTTGATATGCACAACACAG
Source organism: Crotalus tigris (assembly GCF_016545835.1). Classification (NCBI taxonomy): domain Eukaryota; kingdom Metazoa; phylum Chordata; class Lepidosauria; order Squamata; family Viperidae; genus Crotalus; species Crotalus tigris. Next base: position 354,542 of record NW_024096692.1, read on the forward strand.
AAATGGTTTGCCAGTCCTTTCTTCCAAGATGCCTTTTGACTTTCCAGTTTAGTTTATAACCCTGGTTTTTCTTAAATAGGGCTTAATCTTAGTACAGATCTTAGTACAGATACTGAACACTACTTTGTTTCCAAACTGAAGCAAGGTTTGGATTTGAATAGCTCTCGCATTTGATGCTGAGCAAACTATACTGAAGACCTGATTATTCTTCCTGGCCTTGGAGAGGCTGAAGAGGAAGCCCCTATTGAATAAGATTTTATTATGTTATTTTATATTCTCTTTACTATTTTTATAAATAACTCAAAGTAGGGAACATACCTAATACGCTTTTCTATTTTTCCCTCAACAACCCTGTGTGATGGGCTATTTTGTTTATATGTCTGTCTTAAAACTGCTTATGATTTTTTATTTTTTAATACTGTTCTCAATTTTTAAATTGTGAACCACAGGAGTCATTGAAGTGACCTCCAAACTTCTAAAACAAAATAAGATTATCATGCTGCCACCTGCCTTATAATATCATCTTTAAATGCAGATTAAGGTATGGAACAATCCTAATTGCCAATGCCCACATAGTCTACTGGATTCAAACAACCTACATTATCTAAGCATTGGAAAATAGTATTCTTTTAAACAAGGGAGAAGACCATATGCACTATCCACTCATTATATAACCCATCTTTCTTTCATAATTGGGAGGCAGGCTCACACGCTGGCAGCAAAATAGTTTGTCCTTCTTGCCCCTTCCTTCCTCTCTTTCCGGTCATCAACTACTAGGAGACAATGATTGTCCACATTGGTGAATGAAGTAAATGTGCAGCCAAAGTAGATTCAGAACTACTGTAAGTAAAACATTATCTTCTGTTGCTTGCAATGGATGAGGTTTTTTTTTCCCGGTTTTTCTGTTCTTAGGGGAAGGCACTGTCTAGCTGAAGGAAGCAAGGGAAATGCAGTGCAATGATCACTTCTGAATCAAAGATCATTTCAAAGTATGCTTTAGCTATAAAAATATAACATAGAATATAAAGCCATAAAATCAAGATCATATCTGAAATATACTAGGCCTCAGACTAACTGAACAAGCCTAAAAATGAGTTTCCTCTCTCTGCCCATTTAAGTAGATAAATTCTGATAGAATTTTCTACATATTTTAAGTAAAGGAAAGCAATAATGCTATAATCACTATGACTCCACTTTGCAAACCCAGCACTCCCTTGTGGTTTATAATCATTATGAAATAATTTTAGATTTGGGGAATTATCCCCAGTAGAAAAGAGAAGGAAGACTGCATGAATCATGATTTCATAACCCACAGAATACTAATGCTAGCAGATATCTAAATAAACTAAAATTAGAACTATATAAATCTTAGTCTTAACCCCCCCCTCCCCGAAGTTAGACCTTTATTTGCTACAAAAGTCGTTTTCGGATGGTAGAGCTTTCTTTCTAAACTCGGGGGCATCAAACACAAGGGGCCTTTTTCAAAGCCAAGCCATCGCTTGCAGAATTAAATCATTATAGGGAAAAAATGGCAGTAGAGTCACCTTCGATGTCTTTTTGCATGATGACTCAGAAGTCATTCTTGTTGCATTCACTAAGGATTATCCTAAGGGGTTTGGGCACGCAAGCTCAAATCGCCAGGGTGTTTAAGACTTTCCACCCCAGCACACAGCCATTTTATTTATATTATATGCCAAACAGACTGCTTTCGCTATCGTCCAGCAAACCATATTCACCCAGGCTGCAGTTTCTCCCCGTACGTTCCTAAATTGGAATTTCTGCCGATGTCGTACAGCTTTCCCCAATCGCCACCATGGCGCGCGTGCCTGTGCGTTGGCACCCAATTACCACCCCCACCACAATACCCAAACTAGGCTCGTGATTCCTCCCTGAGCAACACGTCGCCGCAGTAAAACAAGACCTTACCAGCAGCGCGTCAAACCAGCACACTTCCACTGTATTCCCAAGCGTCCGATATTATTTTTGCTCCGCACCTTTCCGGGGCTCGGGCTCACAAACAGTTCATCAAGTTTCACGGCCAGACAGGAGTGAGCATGCGCGATGGTACATTTTGAAGCCCTATACCTTTTTTGCCCTTGCTTGGGGTCCTTTATTCTTGCAGACGGACGGGAAACAAATGTAAATACAATAAAACAATAAGGGGGGAGACGACCCCGGGTTGTGCCATTTACTATTTTACATCAAAACAGATTTATGCTTGGGGAGAGAAAAGTTGCAAGGTAATGTGAAGCGTGGGCAACAAAGCTGTAAAGATGAAAAACAGGCTCAGTTATGGATAACGGAGCATGCTCAGATTCTCCCTTTGAAGTAGGCTGTCGCTTCGCCGGTAACAAACAACAAGCTAGAATAAGAGGGGCCACCCTCACTGTTCTATTTTTACTCATGTTTTTAACAGCACTGTCAAGCATATCGTATTTTTCACTTTTACAAAACATTCCGGTCGATAAGAGTCAGAAATACAGAAATATTCGTCCAGTGTGAAACAAACCTCAATATTTTGATTTCAGTTATTTTGCTGGAAACCCAGGTTTTCTGCGACCAACATTCTTTTCATCATTTCCAGTTCCATACAACTATTATATTTCCATGACCCTTCAGGTTAATTCCAGCTTCTCAATGTCTGGTTAAAACTATCTTAGGATCTTTTCTCCAACTATTGGCAGAAGAATGTTTTGCTTTTCTCTGTATAATACTGAGGCAGTGAGATGCCTATGAAGATTCTCAATCATCCAGGGCATGGTTGTCTCAAAAGGTGCTTTTCCAAAAGACAACTGGACTTTTTTGGTTTTTCTTTGAAAATATCTCACTTCTCATTCAAAAAGCTTCTTCAGTTCTAAAAGTTGCCTTTTGGAGAAGTACCTTTGGGAAAAAATGAGATAGCCTACTTTGTCTTGATCCAAATTGAATAAAAAAGACCCATGGAAACACTATGCAGTTGGCATATGACTACAATGTTCAGCTAATCAGGTAGGCTATGATAGATAATAATGTAGGGTGGGGCAAACCTCTTGACTTAGTTACAACTTGTCAGACCTGCAAGGTAGACCAAACTAGGAAACTGACTCCATAGCATAAGTAGCAATATATTGTATTGAAATAGGCAACAATATAGTAAAAGAATATTGCAAGTCTGCCACATGTTCTATATTTTCACTTCCCAAGAGCCAATCTTAGCCTATAATACTTGCCTTCTTCATCAGATATAATGTAAGCATCTCCGGCATCTGATAGCCTGAGCATCTTTTCAAAGCTTTTCCCCAAATTATTTAGACTAGTGTCCCCGCACCACTTATTTGTTAGTTAACTATATGCTGTGAGACTAGGTGTGCCTGAAGGAAAGAAAAAAGTTAAAATTACAATGTGTAGCCAAAGCCTCTTTTTATATGCTTCCATGCAACTAGAGAAGCAGTGATGCTTTGATCATCATAACTGCTAATTTGACCTTTCCTGCAGGTGTTCTAAATGAACTGGGCGTGTACAGAGATTAGCTGAAATTTTGGCCAGAGGAGGCACTGTTGTAAAGATTATGCTACTTCCCTCTTACTTTTGATTTGCTGTTTCTAGATAGAACAAGGTTTGCTCCATAGCCTCAAACTTGTCTTTGTATTCAGTTTGGTAAAAAATAATAATATTTGTATACATTTCTGAGTATTAAAAGTACTTTAAGATTTCATGAATGATAATTTAAAAATTAATTAGATTAATTGGGCAGTCAAGAGGAATCAGCTTGTTATTAAATTATGTAAGTACAGTATCTTTTGAATGTTAAAGGGCTTCTCATCAGTAAAGAGTGACTGCAAAGATAATGCAAATCCCCTTCCTCATATGCACAGCATGTTTGCACTCATATAAAAAAAATCCCCCAAACTAAATGTAAATACACAAATGCAAACCTTCACTAGCTACAATTATGTGTCAATCTCTTTTCTCTACCATGTTCTCATGATATTGTTTTCATCTGCCCCTTAGCCTATGCCTAAGACTTAAGTTACCATGAATGATACTGGTGCTAAGGTAGTTGTTTTATTTTTGCTGAAGATAAAAATCTGCTCATTTTCATTAACTATCATATAGATGGTATATTCTGGTATATTCTCCTAATGGATGGGTCCAGTCTGGCATATACTGTGCTTTCCTGTTTAGGACATTTTAGGCTGCTCCAGGCAGACCTCCATGGCCTACCTTCCTTGAACAGTGAAAGAGTCCAGTTTTGGGGCTTTTCTGTATCCACTTTGTTGTCTGGTTTGAAAGTGGGATTAACCTGAATAACACTGATAATTTGTTTCTGTGAATGTATGTGTCCTGTTGCTGCTGTTCTATGCAATCCCAACTACTTCAGAAATTCTTATAAGTTTTCAGCCTATCACACAAATGCACAATTTTCTAGAGCCTGTATAAGAAAGAAAGAAAGAAAGAGAGAGAGAGAGAGAGAGAGAGAGAGAAAAGAAAAAGAAAGAAAGAAAGAAAGAAAGAAAGAAAGAAAGAAAGAAAGAAAGAAAGAAGCAGCTACTCAGAAAATCAATATTTTGTTCTTGGTTCTCATTATATTTTATTTGGGGGAGGGGTATGGGAATAGTATTTTACTATTGGGAGTTAGTGTACAAATTAAATACATAAAATTTGTTTTTAAGGCAGAATATTCATGTTTTTCCTAATGAAAATGGCCAGATACTGTTTTAAATTTTACAATGCAATGCTTCTTCTTTCTACAGCACTCCAGGTGGTCATCTGGGATGGCACTTAATCCATATAGCAGCCTCTGCAAGATGACTTGAGCCAAATCTTTTAGCTGATGACTTTATATTTCCCTAGATTTCTTAGTGGCTTTTAAAATTCTGTTCCTAGTTTTATGTCCTGCTACAGTGCATTTGTGTATAGAATTTCTTTTTTGTTCTTGAATGTATTACAATATATTTTTATTTAGATGGTTTTTAAACTTGATTGGCAAGTTGTTGTAAAAATGAGTTTGAGATATTAAGAAACAATAGAATACAAATGTTGCCAGAGGCTGTTACAGGAAAAAAAGGAAAGAAAAAAACTCTACCACTTTTGTACATGTATTCATATACAAAAGGGGGCGCAGTTTGCCTTGCAATGTCTCAACTCCCTGTGAGATGTCAGCTCACCCCCGAAAAAAAAATATTTTGGGGAATATTAAAAAGGCAGAATATTATATTTCCCCAAAGGAATAATGGAAAATCTTAGACAGACTACCCCCAAAGTTTCTCTGCCCCAAGCAGAAACCAGGTCTGTAGAAATGCAGATGTGATAATTCTTTCAGAAAGACTGGAGCCATGAAGCTTAGAGTTGATGGGATTAGAAAGACAAAGATCCCTAGAATCAACAACCCCTCACCCAAGAAATGCAACACAGGAAGTAAACCATCAGCCACAGCTTCAAGGAAGCAGGATATGACCTTTGGGACATAATAGGATTAACCCACCACCATCAGAATATCAGAAAGGCACACTGAACCTCAGGTCAAAGTTCATGTCACAGGAACAGGAAACATTTATTTGCCTCTTTCTGTTAATTGTGATTGCTTCAAAATTTAATTAAACTATGTTTGCAAATGTCTTTCTTTTTATTTATTAATATCCTGCCCTTGTTTTTAGAAATAACTCAAGGTAGTGAACATTTCCAGCATAACTTCCTCCTCATATTTTCCCCACAAAAACAAGCCTGTGAGGTGATTTGGGCTGAGAGAGAATGACTGGCCCAAAGTCATTTCAATAAACCCTTTAGAATGAACAGTAGAAAGCAAGTGAAACTAATGCAAAACCATTTAATTTTCCCCAAAAGCTGAGAGCCATCCAGTTCAAGAAAAGATACTCGTCAACAATTTCAAAAGGGTCAGGTGATGCTGCCTTCCTCTTTATTTTTATTCTTAAAATGCACCTGGATTTTTATTTGTAAACATAAAAGATTAGCTACAGTCTATGAAATGCAATATATGCAGTGTGGAGACGATCAGGCAAAACAAACTTAAAACTAATGCAAACTAACGCCTTTTATTTTTACATAATCTAGGAAGAGAATTTAGATTATACTGAACATTTTAGTATTAATAAGAAGTTTAGATAATAATTGAAAGAACCAACAATTTACTGGATTTTTACAATTTAGATCTTGAGATTAGTGTTGGGTGAAAAAAGAGGAATAGGTGGAGCTCTACACTCTTCAAGCAGTGCATTATGTGGCTGGAATGCTGAATTAATCAAGGATTAAATTCCTCAATCCAGTTTTAAAAACCTTATATATATATTCATGTATTTAGAACATTACAATAAGCCAAGTACAACTTTTGTTACCATTTTGTATGGACCAGTCATCATGATTCATCAGGTGTCTACTGTTGGTATAAAGTTAACCAATAGGAACCTCTAATCCTAATACATAAAAGAATATTGGTGACTGACTGCCACATTATCCAGGCACCAAGATATCACTAGCTTGCTTCAGAAATATTTATTTCCTATTGCTATTTCTTAATAACACTAACTCTTTCTACATTTAAATCTCTTCCTCTTATCCTTTATTTTCTCTATAAAGTTTTACCAATGCGGTATGATTAGCTCTAAATAGTGTTTATTTTCTGTTGCAGGGAAATCACTTATCCATCTTAAAAATGGTTGACTTTATTAATAATTAGTAGTAAGTGGTAAATTGGACATTCTTTGAGTTATTAATGATTTTGTAATTTTTGCTTGTTTGAAAAAAATAAAACTTTTTATTTGTTTTGTTAAAGATGTTAGAATATTAAGGCAAAATCACAGATTAACAATAAGACAGTCCTTCTATAATCTTGGATAACTTGTATTAAATGTTGTGGTGTTGTATGCTTTCCCATAAATACAGCAAATCATTTGTTCCTGCTAGCAGAGATGCAGAAACAGTGACTTTTCACTCATAGCAATAAATGCAATATGATATCTTTGGGTTCAATATATAAATTTAATTTTGTTTTATTCAGTAGTCTAGCTTAATACGTGTGGTGGATTCTGGCATTGGGTTACAGGGGCTCTTTCCTAAGGAGCTAAAATCCCTAGTAAGCAGAAAAAGGCCCAGAAGAGATCTTTCCTAAAACCTTTACAGGATTTATCTGATATATATGGAATATGGTATAGATGGCAAGATTCCTATTTGGGGCAAATAACAATACAAGAAATTACTCTGTGCATCTGGCAATATATGAATCCAGCTCTATTCTCACTTAATAGCCTTGGCATTTTTAGTCTTTAATTCAGAGAAATCTACAGGAGTTTTTATGCCTCTCAGGAATAACTGACCCCTTTTATTTACTCTAGGTTTAGCATCACAATTATATAATGCAAATTTTATGAGCAGTGACATTGTATGTGACTCATTAATCAAACGCATACCTGCTAATTTTATTTGAATATTTATTGCTACTTGACATAGGAAAGCGTTAATTTTATTGAATTAGCATCAATAACAATTTAAAGAAAAATGGTAGCCAGGGAAGTTGACAACATTTCAAGTACACTTTTGTTAAAAATTACTGTCTTTATGATAAATATTAGCAATCATAGAAACAACAGGTAAATCCTAATAGTTATTTCTTTAAAAATTTTAAAGAGAACTCTTTAAACAGTTCTTATTACTTTTCTGGCTGCTTTAGATACAAGTTTTGTTTTCAGACTGATTTACATTCATACAGAACCACGTCTGTTCTAGAAAGGCATAGCAAAACTATTACCAAAGGCAGGCATTTTTGTGTTATGAAAGAGTTAATTTGTTATAATTTTATTGGGGAAGATATATCCCAAGGACCAACATTATTTACTGAAATTATCTTGACTGGAAAAGAACTTTTGTTAGTCTGTTCTATATTGCAAAAAGCCTTAGAACTTAGCAGTGACAGAGATTTAAAGATCCTCTTCAGAGATACAAAGGGATAGAAATGTTTATAAATAAAAATAAAGGGACTCGGGTTGTATATATTATAAGGGGAGCTACTGTTCTAGCTTTCCTTAGAGACAAGGCAGATATATATCAAGTATTTGCAAATGCATGATGAGCTCAGTGAATACACATACATCTGTAGCATAGCAGTGGATTAAAAGCAGGTGGGTGCATACTCCATTATTTTTGCTTCTTAAAGATTTTTTCCTAGAGTTAGGAGGTAGAAGAAAAAGTAGCTATGAAACCCTTTATTTTCCAGAAAGTAAAATGAGTAGATTAATGAACCAAACTTTTTTATGACCTGTGTTTCTTTCACATACAGAGAACTTACTAATTTCTGTTGAACTTTTACTTCTGGACCCATAACGACAACATTCTTCTACCTTTGGCAAATAGTGTGAGATGTTTCATTTTTCAAAAGGGGAAGATAGAATAGAGCTGGAAGGGACTTTGGAGTTATTAATAATAATAATAAAGTTGTAAGGGACCTTGGAGGTCATCAAATCCAACGCCCTGCTCAGGCAGGTAACCCTATAGTATTTCGGACAAATGGCTGTCCAGTTTCTTCTTAAAAACTTCCAATGTTGGAGCATTCACCGTTTCTGGGGGCAGGTTGTTCCACTGGTTAATTGTTCTAACTGTCAGGAAGTTTCTCCTTAGTTCTAGATTGCTTCTCTCCTTGATTAGTTTCCATCCGTTGCTTCTTGTCCTGCCTTCAGGCACTTTGGAAAATAGCTTGACTCCCTGTTCTTTGTGGCAGCCCCTGAGATATTGGAACACTGCTATCATGTCCCCCCTCATCCTTCTCTTCATTAAACTAGACCACAGGTCGGCAACCTGCGGCTCCGGAGCCGCATGCGGCTCTTTGAGCCTTCCCCTGTGGCTCCCAGCCCCCTCTGCCTTTGCAGAGAGAGACAGAGACAGAGAGAGGCAATTGCGATTCCCTGCTTCTCTCTCTCTCTCTCTCTCTCTCTCTCTCTCTCTCTCTCTCTCTCTCTCTCTCTGTGTGTGTGTGTGTGTGTGTGTGTGTGTAAAAATGAGAGTGCACTCACAGTGTTCTCCGAGGAGCTGAAAAGCTTACTGGGCGGAGCTCCTCCCTTTGCTGCGTCTCTGCAGGAAGCAGGAAGGGCAGGAGAGAGCTAGCTAGCCCAGCTAGGCTGACTCAGGAATTCTGGGAGTTGAAGTCCATGAGTCATAAAAGAGATGAGCTTGTTGGACAACAGCTTGAAGCTTGCCAGGTGAGCAGCAGATAGGAGAGGGGGGGGGAGAGAAAGAGAGAGAGAGAAAGAGAGAGAGAGAGGGAGGGGGAGAGAGAGAGAGGAAAGAGAGAAAGAAAGAGTGGGGAAAGTGGCCGACCAAGGGCAGATAGAGAGGTAGGGAGAGAGAGAGACAGAGAGAGAGAGACCCTTTTGACATCTAAAATGAAGATAACACTGCATATATCCTTTTTTTACCTTTGTGTGTATGTAATTTTATTCTCTTAAAGCATTCTCTTGGTGATCATTGTTTTAATAGTATGGATATTCCCAAGAGTGATATTTTTACACACACACACACACACACACACACACCCCTATAATAAAGGTAAAAAAGGATATATGCAGTGTTATCTTCATTTTAGATATCAAAAGGGTTTTGCGGCTCCCAGTGTTTTGTTTTTGGTGGGAAACGGGTCCAAGTGGCTCTTTGAGTGTTTTGGGTTGCCTACCCCTGAACCCAATTCCAGCAGCTGTTCCTTATATATTTTAGCTTCCAGTCCCCTAATCATCTTTGTTGCTCTTCTCTGTACTCTTTCTAGAGTCTCAACATCTTTTTCACATCGTGGTGACCAAAACTGGATGCAGTATTCCAAGTGTGACTTTACCAAGGCATTATAAAGTAGTATTAATACTTCACATGATCTTGATTCTATCCCTCTGTTAATGCAGCCTAGCACTGTGTTGGCTTGTTTGGGAACTGCAGCACACTGCTGGCTCATATTTAAGTGATTGTCTAGTAAGACTCTGAGATCCCTCTCACAGTTACTACTATTGAGCAAGGTGCCCCCTATAATATACCTGTACATTTGGTTTTTCTTGCCTAAATGTAGAACCTTACTTTTTTCACCATTGAATTTCATTTTGTTAGATAGCGCCCAGTGTTCAAGTCTGTTCAGATGATCCTCCTGTATTGTAAGCCTGTCTTCTGGAGTGTTGGCTATTCCTGCCAGCTTGATGTTGTCTGCAAATTTGATGAGTTCCCCATCTATCCCCTTGTCCAAATCGTTGATGAAGATGTTGAAGAGCACTGGGCCCTGAACAGAGCCCTGGGGCACCCCACTACACACGTCCCTCCATGTAGATGTGGTTCCATTGAGGACTACATGCTGAGTACAGCCAGTCAACCAGCTACAGATCCATCTGGTGGTGATGCTGTCTAACCCGCATTTTTCTATCTTATCAAGTAGTAGGTTGTGATCTACTTTGTCAAATGCCTTACTGAAGTCCAAGTAAATTATATCCACAGCATTCCTCTGGTCCACTAATTTTGTCACTTGGTCAAAGAATGCAATAAGATTTGTCTGGCATGAAGCTTTTTTTGTTATTTTTGACTTTGGTTGCAAGCCTTAGTTCATTTTGAGCTTTAGCTTTCCTCACTTCATCTTTGCAGGCTCGGGCTATTTGCTGATATTCTGCCTTAGTTATGTGTCCCTCTTTCCACTTTCTATACTTGTCCTTTTTCTCTTTCAATTTATCAGAGAGTTCTTTATGCAGCCATGCTGGTTTCTTTTGAGAGCTGTTATTTTTCCTCTTTGTTGGTATTGTGCTAGACTGGGCTTTTATTATCTCACTTTTCAAAATTTCCCAAGCTTCTTGAGTTGTTTTCCCCTGGAGAATTCTCATCCATGGAATCCTTCTCAAACCCTCTCTACATTTGCTGAAACTAGCTCTCTTGAATCCAAGGCTCTGGTTTGACTGTGTTCTATTGCTTGTGCTTCCATAATATTGAATTCCAATATTGCATGATCATTTCCTCCCAAGATTCCTATGGCTTCAATACCTTCTATCATTTCATCTCTGTTAGTGAGAATTAGATCCAAAATGGCTAATCCTCTAGTTCCCTTCTCTACTTTTTGGGAGACAAAGTTGTCTGCTAAGTTTGTCAGGAATCTGTTTGATCTTTCACTTGGTGCAGAGTTTGTCTCTCAGTTGATGTCAGGGTAGTTAAAGTCCCCCATTACTATTGTGATATGCTTCCTACATACCTTAGTTAGTTGACTAGCAAAAAGTTCATATATTTTGTCTGTTTGGTTGGGTGGCCTATAATATACACCTATGGCACTGTCATTTCTCCCCCCCCCCTTTTATATTGACCCAAATGCATTCAAGACAGTTTTCATCATTGTTGTGCTCTATTTTTGTAGAGATGTAGTTATTTCTTATATAGAGAGCAACTCCACCTCCTCTTTTATTTGGTCTGTTTTTTTTAAATAATTTAAATCCCTCTAGCTGTGTGTTCCATTTGTGGGTTTCATCCCACTATGTTTCCGTAATGGCAACATGGTCTTCTAGTCCAGCACCCTGCTCAAGCAGGAGAACCTATACCATCTCAGACAAGTGACTGTCTAGCCTCTTTTTAAAAATCTCCAATTTTGAAGCACCCACAATTTCTGGGGGAAAGCTATTCCACTGATTGATTGTACTCACTGTCAGGAAGTTTCCCCTTAATTCCAGGTTGCTTCTCTCTTTGATCAGTTTCCAAGCATTGTTTCTTGTCTTTCCCTCCGGTGCTTAGGAGAATAACGTGACCCCATCTTCTTTGTGAATTAGTCAACAAGCTGCTGTAGCACAAAAATAGGGCTAGATTTTTTGCTGCCTCAGACAAAGACATAGTACATTACACAAGTCTAGCCAAAGTGTGGTCCTTTGAGACAAATAATACAACCAAGTTCCTTCTCTGTACTTGGAAGTAAAAATGCAGCAATAAGAAATTAAGTGGCCACCAAGTTGGCATACTTTCAAGTGTAAGTCAGAAAACTGGGGTGGACACCTCATTACTAATCCTTACTTTTATGCTACAGGCACACAGTTTGAGGAAATAAACACTCTAGACAGTGTAGAACTCCGTGACAGGAGATGTCAGTTCTATACAATAGACACTAAATCTCTCTCTCTCTCTCTGCTGCAGACTAAATAGAAAATATTTGAATGCTTTTATTATACAAGAAGATCTCTGTTCAAGAGATTCCAAGATCAAAGTCATTTTTAGAAGAAAAAAACATTTTATTGGATGCTATTAGCCCATTGATCAGCAAGGGAGGACCCACATTAATTTGCAATGGGCTATTCCTGGGCAAAGCACGTATACCATGGACCCCTTGGAGGGGTATAATGTTCCATATAATGTAATAATGTTTTATAAGTTATATATAAGGCGAATGTGCCAGAAATCAACCTTACTGCTTAGTCACTCTTTACAATGCATAACTTGCCTTTTATTGCACGCAGATTCCACAATGGCCATACATGGTTTATATTAGAGTTTCAAACAGTTTGTTTTCAATTGCCCTGGCATCTGGCATTTTTCTTTCCAATGATGGGATTTATGTTGATTTTTAGGTGAGCTTTTAATTTTAAAAGATATTTACTAATCAGTAACTATTTTTTTAATTAGCTCTTCATTAGCCTTTTAATTTAGACTGTATACCATAAAGCTGATATCATGGCTATGTTATATAGTTTTCTTGGCAACAATACAGATGTTTGATTTTTTTTTCAAATTTCCAGCCTACCCTATGACTCTGGTATTTCCTCATGGGCCTCTACACAGGTGCTAGTCAAGGTTTACCCTATGTAGCTTTTCTAAACCAGGTAGGTTCATTTGTTTGTAAGATTGTGGGTGGCTTACAAACAATAAAACCCCCAAATAAAAGAATAAAAAACAATAATGCTCCACCCCTGGTGACAACACACAATGAAATGAGCCACTTGATAAGCTTCATCCCACTCTGGATTCCCCAGGCCCATTGGCAGCACCAGATCTCCAAGACCTTACAAAAAGGAGGGATCAGTATAATCTCTGCGGGGATGATATTCCAAACAGATGGAGCCACCATAGAGACCATTCATTTGGTCCTACCAAGGGGTTCAGCCTTCTCTTGGGTTCCAGCAGATGAGACCCACAACATTCCTTGCCTCTCCGCTTCAGTGTCTCAGGTGGATGTAACTGGGAAGAGACAATCTCTCATCTAACCCGGTCCCAAACTATGAAGCATTTGATCATGTGTTACTATTGAGGTTTGGTTATGTGCTACTATTGAGCACCCACACTGAACATCTTTCAATTTCTGGTATTTTAGCTGGCTGTCTCCGTAAAGGTTGTAGGCCTCAAATAATTGCTTTCTGCAAACTTTGTTATTTCTTCTGGTTACCACACTACCTGTTATGACAAAAAAAGCTCTTTAAAGAGAGCTAATTGTTTGGTTTCCTATCTCTCTGTAAAGTTTGGAGGTGAGTGACAAGTGAAAATCAATAAATGTCAATTTTGCATTTGTATGATTGTCAGTTTAAATGTACTTCACATTTTTTTGTTGATTGAGGTCAGCTGCAAGTATTGTGTCACTTTTTATCAGTCTGTGGCAGCTTGTGGTCAACTATGAAGGATTTTGCTAGTGCAGTGATCCTATTGACTCATTTACAGAATTGAATTTCTCTGGGAAACAGAGAAAATGCAAAAAGAAAATAATGGCACAATGAATTAATATAGATTGAACTTTTTACATGCAACCAGAAGACCTCATTAGCTTAGCCTTATAAGTATGTAAACTCTGTACACTATATGGGAGGCTAGTCTCAAACAATTTAATTGTGATAATTGTATGTAAAACACCATCATGATTCTTTATGAACATGAAAAACATCATTAATAGATACTTGCTAGATGCAAAAAAAAAATCTAGAAAACTATATTTGCTAAGACCAGACAGAATCTACGAAAACAAAATCAGGCAGACTCCTTATGCAAATTGAGACATTGAGATAGTCCTACCACTAGGAGACAGCAGCATCTACTTTACGGCCATTGCTTCTGAATTATTCTCAACTTGCAGAAAATACTAATTCTTCTTCTTCTTCTTTTTTTTTTTGTAGGCTGGATTTGTTCACACTGAGTCTCAATCAGAGTCTTTGGGAAACGATCTTGTTTGAGACCAGAATTCATTCCAGCAAGCTATGTGAATGTAAATGCATTGTTTGTGTGAACCTTTCAGCCTGGATCTTTTAGCATTTACTTCTTTAATTCTTCAGAGCAGGAAATTTTTTGGAGCCTGATCCCAAAATGAGTTGCAAATCAACAGAGATAGGAGCAAAGAGCTGGAAGCCGCTAAAGTTTTCTGTAAGGCTAGGTCAATAGTTGGATCTTGAAAAATGTTAACCAGAGCAATCTGGGAAAAATGTAAAGATATAAATCAAAGGTCAGGGCTGCCATTATACATTTTCCTCTTCATTATATATCACATTAATGATAGTAGCTGAGGAAAAAACAAATTTCCCTTGAAATGAATGTTACTGGCTGTGAAGTGGGCAGATAAGCAAGGAAGATGACCATCTGTCCTGATCTTTACAATAGCTGGACAGCAATAAATCAATAGAATACATCAGTCAGCAAAAGATTGTCTGCATATTGTGGTCTTGTCTAATTCACAAAAGAAGTGGGACAAAAGGGAAAACACTACGTGAAAGAGAAGCTAAGCTTCCCTGAGGAAAATCAAAACTCATTTGCCCTACTTTTAGATTGTTTCAAATTAGTGGTTTGTGGACATTAGTGTGATGTCTCAGGACTCCTAACTTGGGTCTGTTGTGAAAAAATGATCTATACTGCTGAGAATAATTCATAAGTATATTTTCTCAAAATATATTTCAAATACTAACAACACATTTTAACTTTATTGATAGGAAATAATTACCAATAGAATTTATTAGCACTATCCCAAAGGTGCTTTTTAAAAAGGCAACAGGATTTTCTTGTTTTTCCTTGAAGACATTTTACTTCTTAGCTCTGAAGAAGCTTCTTGGATGAGAAGTGAATTTATTTCATGGAAAAACAAGAATGTCCATCTGCCTTTTGAAAAAGCACCTTTGGGATAACCATGACCTGTATGACTAAGAATCTTCATAGACATTTATTTATACTATATTAAGCCATTTTATATTTCTGTTGGTTTTCCACATAGAGTAAGCAGTGGTCAACTTGGTGGTTAGGCAGATTTGGGTACATAGACTTTGCTTTACAAAAAGTGATTCACAATTTCCAGTGATTTCCATTTTTTATTCTTGCTCTCTCAGGCCTTTATGTAATTAACTAAAAAGCTGGAGGGAAGGGAAGTTTGTAAATTCTGAGCTGCAGGGCATTAAGGATTTCTTCCTTCTTTCAACAGTTTCCTTTCATTTAAGGAATGATATTTCAATGACATTTCCCTTAAAACTTCCTATCATACTGCAAAGATATGTGAGATGGAGATAGAGCGAGTGGGGGGGAGGGAGGGAAGGAGCTCTCTTTGCCCTTTCTGGTACTGGATTATCAAAACAGACTTTTTTGGCTGCTGTTACTGACAGAAGGCTACCAAAAATGTGTTTATTATTTTAATGATAATCACTTCCAACAGCAAATTTGCATAACAATTTGTTATGATGAGTTATCTGTGATTTTTTTCATCCTTAAGCCTATGAAATCAACTCTCAGCAATTTTATATTCAAATAAGACCCGACAAAATTAAATTGGCAAAGTGTATCAAAGCTATATGGATAATGCTTATGTATTAAATATATATTATACTGCCAACTATGAAAGTATATAAATACTGTTATTGCTGTTTTATTTAAAGTCATCCCAAAGCATTTAATTAAATTCATATAACGAGATCTTCAAAAGATATGCCTCCTCACAAATTAAGATCCTTAAGTATTGCACTAGATCCCTTAATCCATACCCATTTGTCATTGTTGTAGCTCTACAAACTAGAGAATTGCTTGAAAATGTCACAGAAATGCTCCCTGGAGAAACATTGAAATAAATCTCTTCTAGGCAGAAAGATGATCTCTCAGATGTGGCCTATGATCTCCTTACCTAATTTCCTTCCCAGAAAGCACTCTCCATTGAAGGCAGTTCAGAAGAAGAAACTGGACAGTGAAATTTACACAAATGCTGACAAAGATACATAGATTATACTGTTATTCTATTTCTCATAATAGGAAAGAAATTCCATTTCTCATTATCAATAACTAAATACTTTATAGAAAATATAGATAACTATATTCTTTTTTTTAATTAAAAAAGTTTTTATTTTCCATTTATTCATACAAAATACAATTAACCATTGGTACCACCTGCCCATTCCCCCCAGGCTGCGTCCACCCTCTCTAAACCTTCCCTACTTCCCTCCTCTTTCTCTCCTCCCCTCCTACTCTCTTCCCCTCCCCATCTCCTCTAACCATCCTACTTCCTCCCTACTCCTTCCTCCCCTCTCATTCCTCTCACACACATGAACGCAGCATAGGGGAAATGCCCAAGCATTTGCCATGACTATATTATCATTACCCACCCACTCACCCACCACCCTCCCCCTCTCGCTTCCCAGAGCAGAATTGTTGTTGTTAATTGCGAAGTCGTGTCCGACCCATCGCGACCCCATGGACAACATTCCTCCAGGTCTTCCTGTCCTCTACCATCTTCTGGAGTCCATTTAAATTCACACCTACTGCTTCAGTGACTCCATCCAGCCATCTCATTCTCTGTCGTCCCCTTCTTCTATTGCCCTCAATCTTTCCCAGCATAATATAGGGTTATTAATAAGAAGGTTAACAATAATAAAAGAAAAAGAAAAAAGAAAAAAAAGAGAAGAAAAAACATCATACTTAACCTTTAACTCCCCTTAAATTAAGTCATATAAACAAATCTCTACAAGTTACTATAAAATTTACTCATAAAATAAATGAAATTTTATAGTCCCATATTTTTTCTGAATATAATCTATCCATCTTCCCCATACAATAATATATCTTTTTTGTGTATGATCCTTCAAATAAGCAGAAATTTTTGCCATTTCTGCAAAGTTAGAAACTTTAAATATCCATTCTTCTAAAGTAGGCAACGAGTCCTTCTTCCAATAGGAACCTACTAATAACCTTGCTGCAGTTAATAAATTCAACATTAAAGTAGTTTCTTTGTCATTTAAATCCACAAAGATACCCAATAAGAATAATTGAGGGGTGAACTTTATCTTCCTTTTAAAAATCTTTTGAATGTTCCACCAAATCATAATCCAAAAAGCCTTTACCTTTTTACAATTCCACCAAACATGAAAATATGTCGCATCCATATTACAACATCTCCAACATTTGGGTTGTAAATTTGGATACGTACAAAATCTAAATGCCATCTGTAAAACATTTTATAAAAATTTTCCCTCAAATTTTGAGCTTATGTAACTCTAACATTTCTAATCCAAATTGTCTCCCATAAGTCCAATGGGATCGGATCCTGGATATTCTGAGCCCATTTAATCATACAGTCTTTAACCAATTCTGTTTCAGAGTCTAATTCTATTAAAGCATTGTAAATTCTTTTTATATGGGCCTGACTCTGATCTTTAATCTGAATAACCAGATTTCCATCTTCTAGTGTTATTCCTTCTTTTTTATCTACAGTCCACCTGTCCACTATTTGTAAATATTGAAACCATGACTGTAGAATATTTTCTTGCCTTAATGCATCTAGAGATTTTAAATGCCAATCCGAACCTGACCAAGTTAATAATTCTTTATACGAAATTTTATCAAAATTCATCCCCTTAGAAATCCCCTCAATTGCATGACTAGGAATCCCCCAGATAGGTATTTTATAGTTTAACCTATACTAATACTTTTTCCAAACTCGAAGTAAGGCACTCCTCAAAATATGTGATTTGAAAGCCAGGTCCACTTTCTTATTAAAAATTAAATATGCATGCCAACCATACATTAAATCCCATCCTTCAAGAACAAGAATATCCTTATTTGTTAAATTAAGCCAATCACTTATCCAAGTTAAGGCGGCTGCATCATAGTATAATTTCAAGTTAGATGCTTTAAGTCCTCCTCTTTCTCGGGCATCTTGCAAAATCTTAAACTTAACCCTTGGTTTTTTCCCAGCCCAAATGAATTTATTGATACCCTTCTGCCATTCCTCCAAATTTACATCTTTTTTTAAAATAGGTATCATCTGAAACAAGAAAAGAAACTTTGGTAGAACATTCATTTTTACAGCTGAATTTCTCCCCAACAGTGACAATTGCAATTTTTTCCAGTCATTTAAATCCTTTTGCACTTTTGCCCATAATAATTCATAATTATTTTTATACAATTTTCCATTTGAGGCAGTTAAATATACTCCCAGATATTTAACCTTTTTCACCATCTGAAAACCTGTAGCTTTAATCAAACTTTCCTTGTCATTGGCTAACATATTCTTAGATAATATCTTAGTCTTATGGTTATTGACTTTAAAACCAGAAACTTTTCCATACTGTGTTATAAGTTCTAATAAACTATCAACTGCTTTAATCGTTTGTTCAAAAATCAAAACCAAATCATCCGCAAAAGCCCGTAATTTATACTCATTTTTTCTTATCTTTATGCCCTTGATTACCATTGATTCTCGAATCTGGATCAACAAAATCTCCAATGTTGAAACAAATAACAATGGAGATAATGGACATCCTTGTCTTGTCCCTTTTTCAATATTAAAAGTCTCAGTCAATCCCCCATTAACAACAATTTGAGCCAATTGTTGCTGATATATAGCTTTAAGTGCATGTAAAAAATTATCCCCAAAATTCATTTTCTCTACCAATGAGAATAAGAATTGCCAATCTAATTGATCAAAGGCTTTTTCAGCATCCAAAAATATAAAAACCACAGGAATCTGGTTGTTCTTATCCAAATACTCAATTAAGTTAATAATTTGTCTAACATTATATTTCATATATCGCCCTGTTATGAATCCTGATTGATCACTGTGAATCAAATCCTTCATAACCTGCTGTCAATGCTGCAAATACTATATATTCTTGCTTTTGACAATATGCAAAACTCTGGTATTTACTGGGTTAATACATAGCTTAGAGTGGGGGGGGGAAGCCCGGGAAAGAAAGAGGAAGTAAACTTTTGACCTTCACACTAATTGGATAATGTGACTTGTGACTGCAAGATAAGGGAGGGGTTTAGCAAGAAAAGATTGATGCCAGCGAGAGGAAGTCAGATTCTGGCATCACAACGTCCATGATGGTGATTGGCAATTTGTAGCTCTGTAATAAAGACTTTAGGAAACATGCCTGAAAGTTCTTTGAAGTGCTTCATTAGTCGGAACCTCTGACATCATGCCAGAATCCAACATTCTTTTCAAACGACCTGCGGTCCTGAACTCCATCAGCTGCCTCTATGCTTGAGAGGAGCTGGCAAAGTTTCGGGGAAGATCTCATTATGGAGAAAGAAAGATTGCCTGAGACCAGCCCCGTGGCTGCTACAGTTTCCCCGGGGGGGAAAGCGACAGCCAGCAAGCTGGTGGAGAGAGGAATTTGGCAGATTTCCCAGCTGAGAGCAAAGACTTCAAAAGCAGAATGGACAGATAACACAGTTATGGGTGAGTCGTTGGAAAGATTTCAAAACTTAGAAATGAAAACCAGAAATCAGTTCCTACAAAGTGAAACCTACAGCCCTTCTATTGCAAATGTTCCTGCCATGGACTCCAGCCCTGAGAGAGAGAATCCCAGTCTGAATCCTCTGCAGCAAGGGGGAAATTGGGTTTCCCAGCAGGTGGCTGATCCATGTCCTCTGAACTTACCACAGCTAATAGAGGCCTTGCAATGTCTTGGGGTGGTACAGAAGCCAGGAAATCAGCAGCTGTGGGGAGAACAGCCACAGCAAGGAGGTTGGCTACAGCCCCCAAATGTGCAACCCCTGGGCATAAATCTGCAGCCAGGTTGGGGCCTACAGCAACTGGGGTGGCCACAAGAGCAGTGGGGAGCCCAGCAGGAAGCCTGTCAGACCCTGCCTTCACCGGCCAGAGACCCCAACCCTGAAGAGAGGGTGAGTTCCAGTCTGAGGCATCTGCAGCAATGGGTAGATGGGTTTCCCCAGCAGATGAATGATCAGCAGCAGCAGAGGGCACCACCACCCCCTGCATTCCAACAACAGAGAAGACCACTACAACCCCCACTTGCGCAGCCACCATTGGGAAGCCTACAGCAGCAGGGGGCATCATCCAATCCCGCTGGCCAGCAGCAGAGGGCCCAGCAACTGTAGAACCAGCCCCAGTGGGAGCCACAGCAGCCTGTGTTCGCACCACCGTTCAATGCAACCTTTGATGGGGACCCAGAGAAGCTGATTTTTTTTCTCAACCAAGTGCGTTTTCACTTGAAATGCTGGGCCTATCTGTACCTGGAACCAGGGGCCATGGTCGATGTTATTGCGTCCAACCTAGAGGGAGAAGCATCTGAATGGCTGAACCATTTATATAGTGAGCAAGCCCCTGAATTGGAAGATCCCCACCGCTTTCTTTTAAGTCTGAGAGAACGATTTGAGGACCCATGCATTGGCCTCAAAGCAGCAGGACAAATTCACAAAATAAAACAAGCTGGGAGGCCTGCCCTGGAGTACGTGTGAGAATTCCACAAGATAGCAGGTCGAATAGAGGAGTGGCCTGAGCAGTCCCTCATCCATTACTTCATTGAGGGATTAGACGATCACCTCTCTCAGGCCTGCATCTATCGAGAAATACCTGATCGACTGCAGGAGTGGTACCAGACAGCCGTGAAGCTAGATGTTAAGCTCTCTCGCTATAAAAAGCCTCCCCCACATGAACCCGAACAGCAACCAGAGCTACCTGGACAGCAATCACCCCCACGAAAGCCTTCAACTACTGCAAGGGCTGAGAGACCCAGGCCACCTGCACGTCCTTCCTTCGAGTGTTTCCGGTGTGGACAAGGAGGACACCAAGCGGCCACCTGTCCAGTCCCCTACCCTCGACTGCAGAGCAAGCCAGGACTGGCAATGCAAAAGAAACCTGCTCAGCGGCTGATGAGAGAAAAATCCAATCGACTCACACAAGAACCAGTTGCCCAGGTTATACCCCACACACAGGAGGATGCCAAGACTCCAGGTGGACCTGCCCCTGCTCTACCCTTCTTTGATAGTGACGATGAAGGAGAAAATGACCCAATGGTGAGTCGACAAATCCTGCCTTTTTCACTGGCTGCCAAACTTATAATCCCTAAGTCTGGGGCACAAATAGACTTAAACGTACTAATTGATTCAGGATGTACCCACTGCATTATTAGTCTGGCGTTTGCCATGAAAATGGGCATAAGGGCAAAACAGCTTTCCAAACCGATGAGATTTGAGCAAGCCGATGGCTCCCTGATGGGAGGGACTCTTATTACACAATTAACTGAGCCTTTACGCTTAGAAATAGGTGCACACTGGGAGTTTATTCGTTTCCTGGTGGCTCCAAAAATGATCGAGGCGGTGATCCTAGGACTAGCCTGGTTGGACAAATGGAAGCCGTTTATCTGGTGGGAGAAAAGAATGAGAATTGTGAGACTACCTATAGGGCCTGATCCCCCCATTGATTCAACAGATGTTATTGGGCATCTTAGGCCACCCAATTAGCGAGCGCACATGGCCGCCTCACTGACTCCAGGCGAACCAGTCATCCCCAAAGAATACTTGGGCCTGGCGGAGGTGTTCAGTGAAAAAGAATGTGATGCCCTACCCCCTCACAGACCCAATGACTGCTCCATTGAATTGATGCCGGGAGCCACACTCCCATGTCCGAGGATGTATGCTATGTCCCCCCTCGAAATGGAGGAGATGCAGCGATATGTGAACAAAAACCTAGCGAGGGGGTTTATTGAATGGGCCAAATCTTCCGTGGGAGCCCGTGTTGTTCAAAGAGAAAAAAGATGGGTCTCTTCGTCTCTGCATAGACTACAAGGGACTCAACGTTGTAAGTGTGGAAAATAAATACCCCTCCCCCTCCTAAAGGATTTATTGACCCATCTGGCTAAGGGGAGTGTCTTCACTAAGTTAGACCTAAGAGAGGCATACTACCGGGTGAGAATAAAAGAGGGAGACGAGTGGAAAACTGCCTTTAACTGTCCTATGGGGAGCTATCAGTTCAAAGTCATGCCATTTGGACTACAGGGGGCCCCAGCTGTATTTGTGCAGTTGATTAATGAGGTTCTACATGATCACTTGTACAAAGGGGTTTTGGTGTATCTTGATGATATCCTGATATACAGCACAAATATGACTGATCACATAAAGCTAGTGAGAGAAGTGTTAAAGAAACTATTGAATGCCAAGCTTTATGTCAAATTGTCAAAATGTGAATTTCACCAAACCCAATTAGACTATCGTGGCTACCGAATTTCCAATGAGGGTATTGAAATGGATCCGGCCAAGGTGAAAACTATAATCGAATGGTAGCCCCCAAAGACTCGCAAACAGCTCCAGAGCTTTCTGGGTTTTGCCAACTTTTATCGTCAATTCATCCCTTCTTTTGCTGAGATTGCCCTACCTCTTACAGAACTACTCAAAACAGGCAAAGGAGGAGGGAAGCCACGACCGGGCCAACCACTAGCATGGACAATGAGCTGTCAAACAGCTTTTGAGAAGTTAAAGAGACTATTTGCCGCTGAACCGGATCTAAAGCACCCCTGCCCAGGTGTGATTCAAGCCGATGCCAGCGATGTGGCAGTTGGAGCAGTGTTACTTCAAAAGAACAAAAATGGGATCCTGCAACCCTGTGCCTACACCTCTAAGAAATTCACTGAGAGCGAGCGAAGATGGGCAATCTGGGAGAAAGAGGCCTTCACAATTAGGTGGGCGCTATTGAACTGGCGACACTATGTGGAAGGGAGCAAGGTGCCATTTGAGGTATGGACAGATCACAAAAACCTAGAGGCACTGAAAACTCCCCGCAAATTGTCACCAAAGCAAGTACGGTGGGCACAGTACTTTAACCGCTTCAACTTCACTCTAAAGTACATATCAGGAGGAAAGAACTTTCTAGCTGATGCGCTATCCCGGTTACCCCAGTACAAAAGCGAATGAGAGCAGGTTAACGAGGCAATTATTCCCGATCCACAAACTGTTGCTCAACTTACACCTTGCAGGGTCCCCAATCCTGATGGCCCTGGAGTGAAGAAAATAAAACGAGAGCTCCTCACTGACTAATGGTTCAAAGATAATCAAGCGTCCCTAACATGCAGGGATGGCTTGGCTTACAAAGGGGGGAAGTTATATTTGCCAGAAGCACTCCGTCTTAATGCTCTCAAACACAACCACAATGTAAAGCAGGCTGGACACTTTGGATATTTGAAAACCCTACACCTCACCTGCCGGCAATTCTGGTGGCGGGGCTGAAAAAGGATGTGGAAAACTATGTAAAAAGTTGTACTGTATGTGCCACAATGAAAAGAATCCCGGGGAAAACTCCTGGGTTACTGCAACCCGTGGCAGACCCTTCTCAACCCTGGGAAGAAATAGCTATGGACTTTATAGTGGACCTACCTGAAAGTAGGGGAAATACTGTCATCTGGACTGTAATAGACCTGTTCTCGAAACAGGCTCATTTCATCGCCTGCAAAGGACTCCCATCTGCCCAACGACTGGCCAAATTGTTCCTGAAACATATCTACCGGCTGCATGGTGCCCCTAAGCGAATAATCTCAGACAGGGGGGTGCAATTCACAGTGAAGTTTTGGAGAAATTTCCTTACATTGATTGGATCATCTCAAGGGTTATCATCTGCTTTTCATCCGCCCACCAATGGGGCCACCGAAGCCGCTAACAAAATGGTGGAGCAATATCTTAGGTGCTATTTTTCTTACCAACAGACGAACTGGACTGATCTCCTCCCTTTTGTGGAGGTGGCGTACAATAATTCTGTGCACAGCAGCACCGGCTACACGCCTTTCAAAGTAGCCACAGGGAAAGAATTTAACCCAATACCTGAATATCCTCAGTTGCCCTCCGCTTCCCAGACACTTGATCAGTGGGTGAGAGGGTGGGAAGAAGTTTGGAAAAACACAAAAACTGCTTTAAAAAAGACTTTTGAAGCCTATAAAAAGCAGGCTGATAAAAAGAGGGCTCCCCAAACAACATTCCAAGTTGGGGAAAAGGTCTATCTGTCAACTAAATATCTACGCCTCAAATTGCCCAGCAAGAAATTGGGACCAAAATTCTTGGGGCCTTTCCCCATAGTAAAGGTCATCAACCCGGTCACAGTACAACTAAAACTCCCTAAACTGTTAGGGAAAATTCACCCAGTTTTCCATTGTAGTTTGTTGAAGCCTTATCGGGGCTCCACTTTAAGACCTCCTCCAAAGAAAGCACCTGGGCCCCTCGTAGTGGCAGGGCAGACCCACTATGAAGTGAAACGTATTCTTGACTCCAGAATCTTTAGGGGGAAATTACAGTACTTAGTACAATGGAAGGGATACCCATTGTCTGAAGCCACCTGGGTGAAATCTAGTGAAGTGAACGCTGACAGATTGATCGAAAGGTTTCATGTGAAACACCCCAGCAAACCAAAAGATAACCCTTAACATATGCTTTTGTTTACTTTACAGGATCTGTCCTTCTTGTAAGGGAGGCCGGATGTCAATGCTGCAAATACTGTATATTCTTGCTTTTGACAATATGCAAAACTGTCTGGTATTTACTGGGTTAATACATAGCTTAGAGTGGGGGGAAAAAGCCCGGGAAAGAAAGAGGAAGTAAACTTTTGACCTTCACACTAATTGGATAATGTGACTTGTGACTGCAAGATAAGGGAGGGGTTTAGCAAGAAAAGATTGATGCAAGCGAGAGGAAGTCAGATTCTGGCATCACAACGTCCATGATGGTGACCGGCAATTTGTAGCTCTGTAATAAAGACTTTAGGAAACATGCCTGAAAGTTCTTTGAAGTGCTTCATTAGTCGGAACCTCTGACACCTGCATTAGTCTATTCTCTGTCTAGCAACCCGTGAGTTGACTCTGAAGATTTTTTCTATCTCATTCCCAACTTCTTCTGGTCTCCATTCAAGATTAAAAGCAATATCTCTAATAATAAGCATCTTCAAATCTTCCTGGGAATTTTCTTTCAAAACCTGGATACGCAATGCGAACTCCATTTCTCTGTATTGTGAAATAGTTTGTTCATCATGTGTAACTTCTATCTTATTCTCCACTTCCTCCATTCTAAATTCAAGTTTTGCTGCATTTTCAGTAATCTCTTCCATTTTATTGTCAATCCTTTCAATATGCAGGGCAAGACCAGAAAATGCAAAAAGTATGTCTTCTCTGACTTGCTTGTTCTTTTTCTCCAATAATTCTTCTGTAATAGCCCTCTCTGCAATTATAAGATCTTTTACCTCCTCTTTAATATTCAAAGCAGTCATTTTTAAAGCCTCTTGTAAGTCTTTGAAAGAGATTGCAGGAGGAGGAAAGGGTGGGGGTGATTTTGGTTTAGGCTGAGAAGCAGGCTGAGTCATTGGAGAAGAGATGGAAGCTTTAGGGACAGAGACCAAACGTTTTGAAGCCATTCTGTTAAGTTCAAAGGAGCAAAATTCTTGCCTCTATAATATCACAGTTCTTTAAATAATAAAAAAGAAGGAAGAAAAAGAAAGAAAGAAGAACAAAATTCTTGCCTCTGTATTTAAAATGTGAACTTTTAACTTTGTTACAAAGTCAAACAAGAAAGACAGTCGCCATTTTGCCTTTCACTTTCCCTTTCTTCAAAAGGGAAAGTAAACAAAAAAAGGGGAGAAGATGCTTGCAGGAGTTAAAGTCACAATAAATCTTAAATCCACTTTCTCCTGGTCTGCTCCATCTGCATTTGAATACTCACAAGCCTCTAAAAAAAGCAGATGTGGGAGCGGCACCTTGCTTCATCCCAGAACTTCGGGACAAAGACGTCCTAGAGTGCAGAGTTGGCTCAGGCTCCGAGGCAGCTCTACCTTCCGATCCCTGAAATTATGGGGATCCAGGGGAGCTCTTACCTCTACCTGAGCAGCTCTTCTCTTCCCTTTTTCCCAGGGAAGAGATTCAAGCTGCAGGACAGCTGATTGTAAAAGTCCTGCGGCTTTTACACAACCCAGGAACGGGCTGCTTTGTGAGAAGCAGCCATCGTAGCTGCTTCATCCACAGGAAGTCCATAACTATATTCTTTATATAAACAAAAATTATCAGTAATCAGTATTAGCAATTTTATAAAATATATCTTATCACCTGCTTTACGAAGAATAAATTTGCAGAGTGCATTACACTAATGCACTAATCAAACAAGAGGTATCATTACTGTTCAAAGTTGTGAGAACGACTCTGACCATCTTTGAGTAATTACTGAAGCATCTGTACTTTTCAGGAAGTTAGATTTATATAAATGCTCTAAAGATTTTTTTAAAATATTCATCTCAGTTGATTTTGCCCCCCCCCAAACTGTTAAGTGGACATTTAGATTTATGAATTGTTGAACAGAGCCAAATATATTAAGATTGCCTTAAGAAAATGTTTCAAGATTCACCCAGATTGTTGGGGGCAATATACTGACTTTGTAAAAGCTTAGTATATAAGTATAAGTGCTATTGCTATAGACTTGTATATTTTTAAACAAGTTAGAAAGAGATGTAAAACCACCATTCCTGTTTGCTTTTGCTATGGATCACTAAAGTGAGCTTGTATTTGCTCGAAGAGCTTCTATATGCAACCTAATTGTTGCATGATGCAAAATAGTTTTTTTTCCTGCATCCAGTAAATGCCTTGCTTTATATATAGGGTCTTGCAAAAATAAAGACCATCTGCAAAGGTCATGCTACTTGTTGCCACAAATAAGGTTTACAGTGTTAAGCTATATATCTTGTTACAGGTAGTTCTTGACTTACTACAGTTCACTCAGTAATCATTCAAAGTTAAAAGGCACTGAAAAAAGTGACTTATGAGACTTTTCACACTTAGAACTGTTGCATACTCCCATGGTCACATGATCAAAATTCAGATGCTTGGCAACTGACTCTTATTTATGACTATTGCAGTGATCTGGGATCTTATGATCACTTTTTGTGACCTACTAATAAGCAAAGTCAATGGGGAAGCTAGATTTACTTAACAACTGTGTTAGTATCTTAACAATTGTAGTGATTCATTAACAACTGTGGCAAGAAAGGTCATAAAATGGGGCAAAACTCACATAACAATGTCTCACTTAACAACAGAAATGTTGGACTCAATTGTGGTTATAAGTTGAGGACTTCCTAAACTCATTGTATTTGGTCTCTGCAATTAATTAAAAGTTCCAATTGTGTCAATAAAGACTACCTAGAACTATGTAAAATAACAGCTTCCATATGTCTATCTATTCAATGATCTTTAATTCACATGCTCCTGCTTTAGCAATACATGTTATAATTTTTAGTTCAAAGTCTGTGACTTTTCCAGAATAAAACACTGAATACCACAACATTTTCTGCTAATTTTTTACGAGTTAGAAGCACATTAAATCATTAACTGTTATAATTATAGAAATAAATAACAGAAATAATTAAATCAATCAGTAGTGTATATCTTTAGCTTACAGGCAAAGAAAGGCAGAGTGAGAATACAAAAAGGGCAGAATATGATGACAACAGATTATATGCTTTGGGTTATTTATTCATAAATATACTATCAGTTAAATGTAGAAATAATACTTGGAAGTTTTCTGTTTCTGTCTCTTGCACAGATGCCATTTCACAAGTGTGACAAATTCATTAATTGTGCAACCATTTTTATATACCTTTCCAAATGTTGCAAAATATACTTTGCATATAGAAAGAAAAATTCTGTATGCTACAATGAATGTTCAGTTCATATTAACCTTAATAATTTACAATAACCTTAATTTACTTATTCATAGAGGCAAGGATTATGGCTTGAATACCAAAAGCTCCTTTAGTTTGTCCAAGAATTTGGGAACATTCGGTATAATTTTTTTTCTTTTACTAACAGGTCCTTGCACCTTTTAAAAAACTGCTTTTAAATTCTCATGTTTCAAAAGAAGTTTGCTAAGTGGTATTTGAAACAGGGAATGGTGATCAAGAAATATAAATGCTCGATTCTTTCAGCATATTGAATAAGTTGGCTTTCTTACATATTTTTCTCCAAGCTTTTTTTGACTATTTACATAATTTGGAGGAAACCATGGTACACACCCTTCTCTGTCTTGTCTCTAAGTCTTAGAATCAGAAAAGCAGATCTGTATAAAAGTGGTTTTAAGAAAATGTTGGCAGACCTCCCAACTAAACAAAATACTTATGTTTATATTAATGACCTATTGTTTTTCTGTTGCACTGGATACTTATTGAATAACATGTGTTTCCTTTAAAAATCAGCTTGAAAAAGGTTGGGATATTTTCTTAATTTTTTTTTTACAAATCAGTATACTCAAACTAGAAATCAAGTAACACTTTTATACATTGATGGCAGACTTAAATAGCAAATAATAAGGGCATTAATAAGTAAAAAAATTCCTGCTCTTAACTTTTAAATACAAAGAAAACCAAACTAGTGGCAACAAGCAGGACAAACAATTTTAGTCCTGGCAATGAAAATATTAAAGTTAGCTCCTGCCTGTTAGAATCAACCATCAACAATAAAGGAAAAAGCAGCCAAGAAATAGCCACATACTAGCACTTGGTAGATAAGGGCCTTGGAAAATATATTCAATGCTGTGATGTATCAATATCTACAAAGATCAAAATTGTACAAGCCATGGTATTTCCTGTGACACACCATGGAAATGAAAGTTGGACTTAAAAAAAGCTAGACAGGAGAAGATTTAATACTTTTAAAGTTTGGTGTTGCAGAAGAGTGCTGAGAATACCATGGAAAACAAACCAATGGGTCATTGAATAAAACACTCTAGAGTTCTCACAAATTATTTTACTTTGGACATATTATGCAAAGACCCAACTCTCTGAAAAAAGCTCCAGTGCTGGGAAACATAGAAGGAAATAAATGAATATGCCACTGGAAGGCATAAAAGAACAAGTTAGAGATAGAACGTCTTAGATAAAATCTATAGGCTAGCTAGAAGTCAAAAAGTATTTGATGGCACATAACAAAAAACCTCTCAAGCTTTGTAAAATTAAATGGCATTACAATATAGGAAATATGAAGTTAAAAAAGTACTATACACAATAAATTATTACCATGATGTCAGCATTCTAAAGCAGAGATCCCCAACCTATGGGCCTCGGCCCACTACCAGGCTGTGGCCTCTTGGCCACTGGGCCATGTGAGTGGCTGGCCAGTGCGTGTGTGCGCGCTCACCCCCTTGCACTGGCCCTAGCTGAGCTGCGAGCCGTGAGCTTCACCCCAGCACTAATTAAGCCATGAGCCTCATGCCAGCACTAGCCGAGCTGTGAGCTCCACACTGGTGCTAGCAGCCCCATGTACGGAGTGCGCAAGCTCACGGCCCCATTTGCATGCACACCTGCACAGCCACATTTGTGTCTGTGCACATGCGTGCATAAAGATACCTGCCCCTCTCTTTCCCACTAGGCCACCAACCCAGAAAGTTTGGGGACCCCTGTTTTAACGTATAATATAAACCATAGAAACTGTTGTATTTAAATAATAATAGTGTGTTAAAATATTTGAATGTTGAATCAAGGTATCTCAAATAGGCTAGTTTATTGAGAATGTGCCCCAAATCTTAATCTATGACTATGATAAGGAAATGAAATCTCAGAAAGTTATAGCTGCTTCAGTATTACTAGCTGTTGCTGTTACATGATCTTCATTTCAACTGTCATTCTGTGACAGTTTCTCAGCCAATCTCTCAACCCTTTCCTCCTTCCCCCACCAAGGAGCAGTCATTTATTGCCTGCTGGAAATGGAAGGAGAAGGGAAGAAAAGAAAAGGAAAGGAAGGAGAAGGGAAGAGGAGATTTGTGGTGATCCATGGTCATTTTGCTTAGGTAAGAAAATATTTAAGAAACAATGACTCAACAGGCCATGAGTTGTCTAGTACAGGGCTTTTCAACCTTTTCATCCATTGTACCACTTTTAGGATATGGCAACATCCGAGTACCACCAGTCACCTAGCAAGATGTCAAAAACTTGATGACCCCCCCAAAAAAAGGAAAAAAGTGAGAAAGTACAGGTAGTCCTTGACTTACAACAGTTCGCTTAGTGACTGTTTGAAGTTACAATGGCACTGAAAAAAGTGCCCCCCCAAGGCACAGCCGAGCAAGACACCTGCTTGCCCGCCCAGCTGCACTCTTCCTCCTGTCTGAGGTTTTCATTGTTGTGAGCATTTCTGTTGAGGATTGGCAGTGGGGGTGGGGTGAGGTATGTTTGGTTTTTATTCCCCCCATCTGCTGGGTGGTTGCAGCAGGTTTTGGTCACTTCACATGACCATGGGACACTGTGACCATCATAAATATGAATTAGTTGCCAAGTATCTGAATGTAAATCACAAGACCCTGGAGATGCTGCAACATTCCAGCTGATTGGCATTTCTTCTGGGCTCAACAGAAGCACCAGTTTCAGAGCCAAGCTCCAGCTGGAGCCTGACGCTGATCCTGGTGCTTCCACTGACCCCTGGCAGCCCCAAAGAAGCGCCAATCATCTGGAAAGCAGTACTGATCCTGGCGCTTCCGCTGAGCCAACAGCCCTGCAGCTCCAGCCATCTCTCACTCAGGCTTGTGCGGTGCTGCCACCGGTTCAGCTCATTCCCCTCCCCCATTACCACTTTTCTAGGATGGTCGCGAACCACCTGCCAGGTGCCAATGTACTACAGGTGGTACCCATACCACTGGTTGAAAAGCCCTCATCTAGTATCTCATGTGCACCTGAAACAAAACTTTGCACTACTTTCCTGCAATGTATTGATCAAGTTTTTTTCTCTAAATATTTCATCCTTCATTCTCAAAGTTTCTGTACTCTGCCACTGAGCTTTGTGTGGCAAATGAGTAGTATGCCTAATGTTAATACTTGATGTTATCCCAAGTATTACCTTTGGGTTCTTTTCACTTGGAGAGAAAAGGTGTAAGTGGGACAATTATATCTGGTCTTCTGCTTTGCATTGTCAGAAATGGATCTGCAGAAATTTCTTGTAACGTCTGCATCAAAACAGTGAATCTTTTCTGATCTGTCTCTTGAAGAAAAGCTTTGAAAAGCTTTTGAAAAGGTATTAAAATAAAATCTTTGTTAGCGCAGCAAACTGCTTTTTAATGTGAAAGCCTATAAATATACACACACCTTTTTTTTGGGTGAGTAGGGGGGATCCTTTTTAACTCATATAAACCTTAGGTAGCAATTCTTGGCTATTCTTAAAAGATAACCAGGGAGATATTGGATCTACATTTGGATGGGGGATCACCAAGAAATTCTGAATCACTGGAAAAATTGGAAAGTTGAAGAAAAAATTTAGAGGTTGGTAAAAGAAAAGCCTTGCATGATGTGACTATAGAATCACAAAGAGTCTAGAATGATTATAGAGTCCCTTGAGTCTTCACATTCTAACTTATAAGATTTTTTTGTTTTATTTTGAAGGGTTCAGTTAAATATGCTGCCCTGGATGTGGTAGCCAAACTCGCAATTGATACCAATGCCAGATTTACATATGAGATGGCATTGTGAAATGCTCCCTTTTAAAAATCCTAACCAATAGAGTGGTGCTGTTTACTAGGCTCCCATCAAAATCGGAAATGATACATCATAATCTATATTCCCATTGCACTATTAGTACAATGGAGGGATAAAGCTGTGTAATTGTTTTTTGTGCAGATGACAGTATCACTGAAAGGGATGAACTGGGATAGGAAAATCAGTTACTGTTCTCCCTATTGGTTAAGTAAATGAATATCGAGGTTAAGCGATTCCATTCGAATTCTGCTTTGATACCAGGCTTCTAGCCAGGCTAGAAGACTAAGCTACAAGAGATACTCTGTTACAACGTCCACAAAAGAATTGTACCTGCAAGCCCTCCCCATCTTTATATATATATTCACTCGAATATTCCGAGTGATAGTATAACTTCCATCACTCAGTTTTGTCTTGGCATTCCACCAGATACTCCGCTATTACCCATCCCGCTTCCTGGTAACGCAGTTTGCATAGTCAGTGTAGAGTCGCTGACCGCGGCGAGCGATTGATGTAAGGAGCCCGGCGGCGGCGGCGGCGGCGGCGGTGGTGGTGAGGAAGAAAGTTAAACCATAGCCCAAGCTGAAAGACTTAAACGACAGAGAACTCTGTCATCTCTGCCATTGCTATTTCCAGCTCTCCTCGGACGGTGCGGCAACTAATACAAGAGGAGGCGTTAGGGAAGTAGCCTTGCGAGCTCTCGCCTAGTAAGCAAGTTGGGCCCCGGTCCTGCGGGGAACTGCATTGCGGCTTGGGGAAGGAGAGAGCGCGCGCGAGGCGGTCAGAAAGAAGGTGAAGTAGAGTGGTGGCGCACCTTCCGAGGGAAGACCATGGCGAAATAAAACCGGGTCGGCGAGTGAGAAGATCTGATAGCGAGAAAGCACAGCGCCCCTGAAAGGAGGTGACATAACAACTACCCCACCGACTTCCAGCAGCGAGGTAAGTGCAGTCTGCCGCACTGCGCGCGCGCAACTTTTGCTAAAAGGGGAAAGACGGCGCCAAGGGATGATTTTTTTTCCTCCAGATGTCTCAATGACGGTGGGAGCAGGTGGGCGTGGCTTCAGTTCTGCCACAGTCTCTTGGGGCAATGTCCTTCATAAGAGTGCCTTTCGTAGAAATAGTGGAGCGGAATTGCCATCTTTCAGGCCAGGTTTGAGCACTTCTCCAGCGCGGACAGCAGTGGTAGGTAAGGTCGGACTAGGCAAATTCTTGGCCTGGTCTGAGTATTCAAGGTTCTTTGGAATTTATGAGCATTGTTTTTATTCAGTGGGGTTCATTCCAAATTATGTTGTGCATAAGATTGCAACCTCACAGTATTATTCTAAGCAGTGGACTTAGTTTGTTCCCACTGAATTTGATATGTTGTTCCAGGTGAGTGTTAGTTAGTGTAAATTAAGCCAGTGTTACTCAACTTTGGCAACTCTTAAGATGGGTGGACTTCAACTCCCAGAATTCCCTAAACCACATGCTGGGGGAGTTGAAAAATTCTACAGAATTCTATCGCAGAATTTTTTAGCCAGCATTGTGGGAGCTGAAATCCATACAACCTTGCCAAGGTTATGAAATTCTACGCTAGGGTACCCCAGGTATTACCCCTGGGTGTAATACAGGTATTCTTTGACTTGCAACCATAATTTTGAGCTCAAAATTTCTCTTGCTGAACAAGACATTTATCAAGTGAGTTTTGCCCCATTTTATGACCTTTCTTGCCACAGTTGTTAAGTAAATCATTGCAGTTCCTAAGTTAATAACAGGTTTTTAAATGAATCTGGCTTCCCCAATGACTTTGCCTGTCAGAAAGTTGCAAAAGGTGATCATAAATAGATGCCAGTTGCCCAGTGTTTGAATTTTTATCATGTGACTATGGGAATACTGCACATGTGAAAAACAGTCATAAATCATTTTTTTCCAGTGCCATTGTAATTTCAAATAGTCATTAAACAAATTGTTGTAAGTTGAGCACTACCTGTACTCCTCTTGCTTTATGTTTATGGTAATGGAGACTAAAATTTACTTTCCAAATTTGGTGCCCACTGAAAGACCACAATTTCCATTATTCCTGTCAAGTTTTGTGGGAGCTGCATTTTGAACCCCTTTGGAGATGTTAGTTGAGGAATGGAGGGCTACCTTATATAAATACAGGAAGGAAGGCAGATGAGTGCAGCAGCCCTATTCTGAATCTCAGTTTTCATTCTCTAACATGCATTTCTAAAAAGTTGTTACTTTTACCATTTTAAACTCTTCCAACTTTATAATAGATCTGTATTGTCACTTTCATTTACATTCTACCTTCTAGTTTTTTCTCAATCTGATGAAATATTAATTGCACCAAAGCTAAAACACACGTGTACTCCAGATGCATTGTGTCTAACATCCTCCTGATGATTTGGCTAGAATCATCAGGTCAAACATTCTGGAAACTAATACGAGATCTGTGACTGGTACCAAGTTGTTCTTCATTGCTAAACGCTGGCTCTTTTGGGGTAGTAGTCTAGCCACATGTTTTGTGTGTGTAAATGCAGAAAAAAGCTTTTCAGTTCTAATTCCAGCAAAAAAATTTTTTCAGATTAATGGAACTTATTTTCAAATAATGAATAGTGGCTTTGTTCATATTTTATAGGGCTGCTCAAGGTTTTGGATTTGATCTCCAGAAGATGCTTTGGAATGTGCTGGAACTAGCAAGATGAGTAGCATATAAATTAAATAAACAAATTTGAGCACCGGTATGTCCTTGTCTGCAACACTAACACAGTTGCAAATTTACTTTGAATTGCATGGCAGTTCTAGAAAATGTTTGAGAAAAATGTGCTTTTTTCAAGTTGACATGATGCACTTTTCTGATGTTCAGAAAGAACGTGTTTTTTTTCTTTTTTTCTTGGCTTCCCAATAAAGGTAGAAAAAGTATTTCTGCTGTTTTAAGGAATTTACTAATTGATTTTTAAAATAATGGCAGCTTTAAACAATGTTGCCTAGAAGTTTTTTAAAAAATGGTGCTACTTTAAGGAATAGCAGAAAGTTGTGCTCATCCAATATCCAAAGCATTTCTTTTGAATCATTTCCAAAGCTGTACAGTAAAAAAATCCCCAAGTATGTCACAGATATGGTTCTAACATGAATTGTATTTTTTTTAAAAAAAATCCAAAAGTCTTCCAGTTCTAATAAATTCTTGCTGGCT
This sequence comes from Crotalus tigris, assembly GCF_016545835.1. NCBI lineage: Eukaryota > Metazoa > Chordata > Lepidosauria > Squamata > Viperidae > Crotalus > Crotalus tigris. The sequence continues at coordinate 389,350 of NW_024096692.1, forward strand.
TTACTTTACATGAATTATTTTGCAGCTACTGCTGTGTAAGCATCTCTTGTCACTCTGCCGCCTCTGAAATGAGCTTCAGACTCATTCATCAACAAAAGACAAGAATGCTACAAGTCAATGCTGAATCATTCAAGCTGTTACAGTTAACCCTAACTTACATTTTATTAGGTGGTCTCTAGAGAATTTCAAACCAGCCTTGTGATGATGTATAATGTCCTAAACAAGAATTTATACTTTTGGTGGTTTTGGTTTAGCTATTCCTATTGGCAAAAAAGGAGCAAATATGGACTGGCCTGCAGTTTGTTCATAGTAAGCTAGTATTATGTTTTGGAATTCTGGCTTCTTATTGTATAAGAGAACAGTCATTATCTTGAAAATATTTTTTCTTTCTTGCTATTTTATGTGCTTTACAAATTAGTAAATTGGATCACTTCTATCAGCCACACAGGTTTAAGTGAAAAGGCTGACTAATAAGTATAAACATTTGATATTGTTTGCTTATATATTTGGCTAAAGGAATAGCTTTTATTGGTGTTGATAAAGAACATTATTGCTTTGAACTAAATAAATGTTCTTATGCATTATGCTGCACGTCATATTGCAAGCCACATTGTTTTAACATCTCTACTGCATCTATGGAATGAGATTTCATAGTTCATGAAGATATGATAAAATTGCTGCATACTAATCTCTAGTTATTTTTCATATTTGGTTGTCACTATTTAACAAATAGCAATTGGTATATTATTTTCATCTCTAGCAAAATAGTAAAATAGACTATACTATGAGAGGAGGGAGAGAAAGAGAAATTGTTAAAAATCTCTGACAGTACCATCTTATTGAATTTAGGATGCTTTTTCCAGGGAAATGTTCATTAAGATAGCAGTTAATAAATTTAATTCAAAAAGCTTACTTCATATTCTGTACAATGGAAATTTATACATATATTTGTAGCCTGGGAAAGCTCTCTTTGTCATACCCCTACAAATTATATAGTACAAGTATTTAGAAAGCAATATGGTAGAAAACTACAGGATGAAGATTAGTAAACAATTGTTGAGTCCCAAAATGATAGAAACCCCTAGGATTACTATAATAATCACTGCAAGGAGAGAAAAAGTAGCCTTTACCAAAAATCTGAATTGATCTTTTGTGCAGCAATATTGAAATTAGGCCAAGAATCACATTAGACCAAAATATGCTGGTTGTTTGCTAAGGGATGTATCTAAATGGAGATTGATACAGAACTATTTCCATTGGATTTTTGACAACTTGAGAAGATAAATACTAATGCTCTGATTGTTGGAGGTGGTGAATTACTGTGCTCCAGAGTTTATTTGTGGTTGGTAGCTGTTGTGTCCTGAGCCTGCAAAAGCAGGCTTGGGGCGTTGCATTGGTCCTGGGCATTCCAAAAGCTGTCCGGGACCAGACTGAGCGGTGCCAGCCTTGTGCGCATGCGCAAGGTGCAAAAGCGCTCTGTTACTTTGTTTTGCTGTTGTCCGGGTCTCTGGACACATAAAGAGGCCTGCGTGCCTTGTGCCGTTGTTCGGGGGTTGTTGGTTGAAGAATAAAGAGCTGTTAAACTTCACCATGTTTATTCATCATTCACAAGCGAACGAAGTACTTAACACTGGTGACGAAGGTGGGATCCTTTGCAAACTAAAGAGAAAGTTTTAAGGACTTACCCAGGAAGTCCTGAAGAGGGAAACGGTGTCTGAATCAGTGTCCCAGCCTCCCAGTATAGTGTCGCTGGAGGGTGAGCTCGGCTAAAGGACCCTTTCCCCAAACAGAAATTTGCAGAGGAGCGAGTGGTGAAGGTAATAATAGTATGATGGCGAAGATTGGTTGTTTGTCTGATTTTGATGTCTCACGCCCAGATAGATGGAATTCCTACATTGCAAGGGTGGAGAATTACTTCAGAGTAAATCAAATTAGAGAAGATGGCTTGAAGGCTGCAACTCTTTTGTGTGTCTGTGGACAGGAAGCTTTTGAAATTGCAGAGAATCTGGTGGCCCCTGCACCTCCGGAGTTAGTAACATATACTGATTTGAAGAAAATGTTAAAGGAACATTTCCAGCCAAAGTTATCTGTTATTGCTTGGAGGCACGCGTTCGAGCAGAGAGACCAGAGGCCGGGTGAATCTGCTATGGATTTTATTGTGGCCTTAAGGCGAGCAGCCAGACTTGTGAGAGGCTCTGGAAGATCTGGAAGAGAGGCTGCAAGATTGCTTCGTATGCGGTTTAAGGAATAGAGACTTACAGCAGAAGATTTTTGCTAAAGAAGCTATCTCTTTCCAAGATGCGCTACGAGAGGTGACAGCTGAGGAAGAGCAGACGGGGCTGTGAAGACCCTACGGCCCACCAGGAACCCTCCAGATACAGCTACCATCCATCAAGAGGACGCTCAAGAAGGCTCGGAAGTGGATCCTGAAGAAGAGGTGGATAGACTTCACCAGCCAGCTGAAAGGAGGCAGAAGGAATGTCCGGACAAGGCCTCAGCATCTCTTCAATGCTTCGGGTGTGGAGGACTGCAAGCAAGCTGACTGCAGGTTCCTCTCTGCCATTTGCAGAGCGTGTGGCAGGCAAGGCCACATCGCATCCATCTGTTTGGGTCACCAGAAAGTACAACCTCATTAAGAATTGCGTCTGAAAGATACCAGGGTCCCTAGCCAACATAGGGTGGGTTTCTGCGCATCACACAGGAGTATTCTGAGGAAGGGACACACAAGCCCCTTAAGAAGAAACTTTCTATTAACTTAAGGCTGCAAGGGGTTAAGCCTAGGAGGGTACGTTTTGCCCTCAAAGGCAAGATTGATGCTGAGCTGGACAAATTGCTCCAGCAGGGCATTCTAGAACCTGTGGATTCAAGTCCATGGGAAACCCCCATAGTAATGCCTCTAAAGGCTAATGGGGACATACGTATATGTGCAGACTACAAGTGCACACTGAATAAGGTGCTGCAACAGCATGCTTAGCCAGTGCCTGTGGTAAGTCACATTCTGACCTCCCTCAAGGGGAGGCGCATTTTTGCGAAGCTTGACCTGGCACAGGCCTATCAACAGCTACCTGTTGATGAGGCAGCTGCAGAGGCCCAGACTATTGTAACTCACAGGGGGGCCTTCAAGGTCAAGAGATTGCAATTTGGGGTAAATGTAGCCCTTGGCCTATTCCAAAGTGTCGTGGAGAGCACACTTCGAGGTATTCCTGGGGTCTGTCCCTACTTTGATGATGTCCTCATTGCTGGGGAGTCATATCAAAATTTAGCAGATTGATTAAGGGCTGTCTTGCTTCATTTTTGAAAAGCAGGCCTTAAACTAAAGAAGGATAAATGTAAGATAGGAGTCACTTCTATTGACTTCTTAGGATTCAGGATAGATGTTCAAGGCATTCACCCTGCTGAAACTAAATTGCAAGCTATCCAGCAGGCCCCAAGCCCTAAGTCTAAGAGTGAGCTGCAAGCGGTCTTGGGGCTATTAAATTTTTACCATGCATTTCTCCCACATAAAGCTGCAGTGGCAGAGCCATTACACAGGCTCTTAGACAAGCAAGCTCCTTGGCAGTGGACTAAAGTCCATGACAAGAGTTTCAATGAAGTTAAGGCCTTGCTCACTTCTTATGCTGTTTTAGCGCATTTCAATGAGCAACTGCCTGTTTGCATCGCATGCGATGCATCTCCTTATGGGGTTGGAGCTGTACTCAGCCATCTGAAGGCTGATAGACACAGGTCCCTGTGGCCTATTATTCAAGGACTCTGTCTTCTGCAGAGCGAAATTACGCTCAAATTGACAGAAAAGCCTTGGCCATAGTGGCTGGCATTAAGAAATTTCATGATTTCTTATATGGCCGCCATTTCATGGTCTATACTGACCATAAACCTCTGCTGGGCTTGTTTACCACTAACAAACAGACCCCACATATCATTTCTCCTCGTATGCTGAGATGGTCCATTTTCCTGTCAGCATATGACTATACATTAGTTCAAAAACCAGGAAAAGAAATGGGTCATGCAGATGGCCTGAGCAGATTACCCCTGAATCAATTGGAGCCTAAACCTGCTCCAGCCATTAATATTCTTTCCATTTAGGAGTTGCCCGAGTCTCCCCTCAATGCTAGGGATGTGGCTGCAGAACCTGCCACTGATCACATGCTTACATGCGTGCTGACATGGGTGTTGTCAGGATGGCCTGACAAGTGCCTAGATACTGAGTTCAAAAGCTTCTGGCACAAGAAGCATGAGTTTTCCACTTTCAAGGGGTGCCTGTTATGGGGTAGCAGGGTAGTGATCCCAGCCTCATTGAGGTCTAGAATCTTGATCTCTCTGCATGAGGGACATCCTGGCATAGTCAGGATGAAAGCACTTGCGTGCAACCATCTTTAGTGGCCTGGGTTCGATAAAGCCATCGAGGCCCAGGTGCATGGGTGCCAAGTGTGCCAACAATCTTGGCCTGGAATGCCTCAGGCCCCAGTACATAGGTGGGAGGAAACTCAAATCCCATGGTCTAGGGTGCAATATAGATTACGCTGGGCCCTTTCAGGGGCAATTCTTCCTGGTTGTTGTGGATAGCCATTCCAAGTAGCTAGAGGTTGTTCCTGTTTCTTCCACTACTCCTGCTAGGACCATCCAGGTATTGAGAGGAATTTTTGTATCACATGGTCTTCCAGATGTTCTGGTTTCAGATAATGGCCCTGAATTTACCTCTTCTGAGTTCCAGGCTTTTCTTCAGGCCAATCTGATCCGGCATGCAACATTGGCTCCCTTCCACCCATTTTCCAACGGACTGGCAGAGAGAATGGTGTGCACCACCAAAGATGCTCTCAAGAAACTGACTTACGATAACTGGCATCACAGGTTAGCAGATTTCCTTCTTGCACACCGCACCACATCATGCACTGCCACAAGGAAGAGCCCTGCTGAACTCCACTGGGGTTGCCGCCTCATCACTAAACTGGACAGGTTGCACCCTGACCGGATGGCTTCACAGGTGTCACAACCGCGGGCACCTAGGAGACTCCAAGTGGGTGATCCGGTCTGGGCATGGAACTATGGGCCTGGTCATCTCTGGGTCACAGCTGTGGTCTGCAAGGTCTCTGGGCCATTGTCATACGAAGTTGCCTTGGGAGACAGTCGCGTTCTTCATAGACACATAGACCAACTGCGTTGGAGACTGGACTCTCATCTTTCTGGTCCTGGCTCTGCTCTGGGTGGGGGGAGGAGGATCATAACATGCATTCTGAGACTCAGTTTCACAGGCCTAACAGGCCATCACTAGCCGCTACTGTGGCTATTTGGGATTCATCCCAAGGTTTTGCAAGTGCTCCCAACAGGATAGGAGGTCTTCCCACACATCCATAATTACTCCAGACAGGGAGTCACACTGGGAGTATCCACAGTATTCATATGTGTCAGATAGTGCTCCAGACAGGGAGACTGACTGAGGGTATCGACACAAATCACAAACAGCAAGAGAAAAAGAATTCCAGCAGGGGCGCTTGCCAAATTCCACAATTGCTCCCAAAAGGAGGTCACCAGCAAAGGGGGTTGCCATGGAGGTGACTCCTGACTCTGGCACCTTGGGCACGTGCTTGGGGGCCACCGAGTACTGGGGCACTTCCGCTACCCAGCACTCTCCATCTGCTGGCCTTGGGTTCGAGGGACAGTGTTCCCAAGAAGGGTCCATTGTGGACCCGGGGACTTCCACCCCTCCAAGGTATGCTGGCTTGGACTTAGAGGGTCCAGGCAGCCAGCAGATGGGCGGGTCAACGGGTATTTGGGGCAGCAAAGTCCTGGCCTGCCTAGCCTGGTAGGCGAGCAGGTAGGCCAGGCAACCTCACTGGGGTCACCTGGGAATCTAAGGCAGCAACACCCTGGCCTGCCTTGCCTGGTAGGCGAGCAGGTGGGCTAGGCAATCTCTCCTGGCCTTAGAAGGTCACAGCGGGCCAAGTGCCCACCCAAACATCTTAGAGAATGTGTGAAGTTGTTGTCAAGCCACAAGGGTTCTGTTCACGAGGCCTCTGAATAATGAGTAGATTATTTTGTATTATTTTTTGATTTTGGATACATTTATTGCATGCACAAAATAAAGGGTTTTTGCCTGAGGGCAAACTCGAGTTTTCCACATTTCTTGCATTTGATTGATGAAACTATATAACACTCTTCCAATGTATGGAGTACATGTGTGTGTGCAGGTATGTTCCATCTAGGGGTGAGGGGTGTTGTGTCCTGAGCCTGCAAAAGCAGGCTCAGGATGTTGTATTGGTCCTGGGCATTCCAAAAGCTGCCCGGGACCAGATTGAGCGGCGCTGGCCTTGTGCACATGTGCAAGGCGTGAAAACGCTCTGTTACTTTGTTTTGCTATTGTCCGGGTCTCTGGACACATAAAGAGGCCTGCGTGCCTTGTGCCGTTGTTTGGGTGTTGTTGGTTGAAGAATAAAAAGCTGTTAAACTTTGCCATGTTTATTCATCATTCGCAAGCAAACGTACTTAACAGTAGCCATATTGGAAGAATAGTTCTTTTCTGAGCAGGAAGAATTTTTCAGTGAAGAAGAGACTAAAGAAGAGAAGACAGTGAAGCCTCTAGCTCTATTTTGGAATAGGGAGACTTAGCTGTCAACGTCCAAACAGTAATAAAGGAAAATAATATTCTGGTATGATATTGTTTCATTGATTTAGGATCAGTGATGGAGGCCATTGCAATCAATGACCAAATAACTGATTCTATACTAAAAACAGCTGAGCTACCTTTCCTCAAGAGAGTTAACATAATTTGCTATGGATTAAAAAGAGATAACATTTTTCCTCACAATATTATACATGATAGCCGAATGCTAGTGCAATGTATTTGTGTTATACATGATTACTGCTTGTAAATGGTCATTATTGATAAGTAATTCTTGCTTCTCTTTTCATCATACCTTCCATTCTCTTTGCTCTCTATGTTGTACTCCATACATTTGATGAAGCAGATTGGGATTACAGAAGTTTATGTGATAATACATTTTTTAAGGTGTCACATGATCCTGAACTGCTGTACTTCACATCACGCATGGATCTTTAGCATAGTGGTAATAGCTTTCTTGCCCTTTCTGTATTTGAAATATATCTGGGTTAATTCAGAATTTGCTGAGTTAATTTTTAACTAGTAAGATATTCTTTCTTTATAAAAAAAAGAAAGAAATTATTCTCCTTAAGGGAGAATAATGTAGATATTAACAGCTTGATCAAAATTAAATACTTCTTTTCTTAAGCTAGCTGGATCCAATGTGGCAAAAGTTTATTTCAATCAGAAGAATAGAGATAAGGGATATTAATAGCTTGATAAAAATTAGATGTCCATTTTCATAAGCTAGCTGCATCCATTGGGATGAAAGTTTATTTACATCAGAAGAGTAGAGAGGAGGGACTTCGTACTATTATGAGAATTAAATTTATGTTTTATTTCACATTAAGTCATTTCGCATTAAGTTCTTTGGAGGGAGAACACAAACATGTAGTTGTCTCTAATTAAACATGTTTTGTTCTGCTTAACTCCTATATATGCAGCAACTTTTGCTGAGGTCAATGCAAAGACTAATTTATCACACAGATTAGTATTGATCAAGGTAAACCTAAGATCGATATTGGATTTTGAGGGTCAGTAAATTTGTAAATAGGATGAAATATGGAAGGCAATATATCTATCAGGTACATTTTTTAAAAAAAGAAACAACAACAATTGTATCAGTGAGGAAGAAAACATTTAACTAATTAAAGATGTGACACTCCTAATTAAAGATGTCATACTATTGTATAAATAGCTAAACATTTAAATGGTTCAATGAATTTGCTACCCTGCTGGAATACTTGAAAACAGCTGCTTAAATAACTTCTGGCTGTGTGAAAGAATGCTACATCTACGCATATAGGTAAACTAGTTTTATTGAACAAGTCAGATTTATTCGTCTGATTAAATTAAGATGGTGTGCCTCTTACATTAAGCAGAACAAATCATATTACGTTTTAGGGTTATATGTAAATTAGGCCATAGGTGGTCTGGACAGCTGCCCACTGCTCTATATATCATTTTGATGATGTACAAATGATATCATTTGAATTATGTGGTTGCATTTGAAAGTGAACATTTGTGCACTAGTTTAGGAATGAGAATCCAGTACAACAAAGTGCCATTATCTCTTGGCCACCAGAATTCTGCAGTTGCTTGCAGTTGTGTAAAATGTATTGAATAAAAGACCTTATTAACTGGCAACATGCAAAAAAAAAAAGTATAGTAGGGTTCCTTCTCCCATGGCTTTCCATAGAAATCAGAACATTTTCTATTATTAGACACTATCTAATTTCTTATTAAATTCTAGTCATGTTTGAAAAATAGTGTTTTATTCAGAATTGAAAGCTGATTTTTAAAAAAACTATTTAGCCTAAAATGAAAAGCTGCAAATATTTTTTTTTCTAATAATTATTTACTATAGTGTCATCAATATGAAACTAGCCAGAATAACATAGTGACTAAAAAATTAGACTTGGGAGATTTGGGTTCAGGTCTCTGATAAAATACAGAATTTACTTAGTAAGAATGGACCAATAATTTCCTAGCCAACTGGGTTGTTGGGATGAAATTTCTGGGAGCTGTCAAAGGAAAATCTGTGGACATTACCATTCTTCTAAATTGGAAGAGAAAGAAAACAAACTTCTTTTTCTTGAGAGTGCTTCTAGTGTGGCATTCTCAACTAGAACATTCCAGAAATGTTGGGACTTCAATTTCCAGGATTTTTACCTAGATTGGGAGAAGCTATAGTAGAAAGAAGTTCTTGTCTTAAACATCAGAAGAAATGAGATGTGTGGGAGGAGTGTGTCATTACAATGCTCCTTCCCATTTTTATAAAGCACATCCTAGGGCAGATTGTCCATGCATGTGATAAAGAGAGAAAGAGAGAGGGGGGGGGTATATATATTAAATACACTTATTTTGCAAATCTTCATTATCTTTTAGAGCTTTAGTTAAGATAAAAGACTGGAAAGTAAGATAATTAGAAAGGGCAAAGTTGCAAAGTGGGCATGCCACTACACTATTGTATGCCTATGAATAGGCTTACTACTGTAATGGTTGTGCTGGTGATAGTCTCAGATCATTTCCAGAAGAGATAAATGACAACCTTGAATTCAAGGATTATTTATTTCTTTAAGTGATTTTAGGACTGTGGAATTTACTTTTGTAGTCTGGAGCTAAGACTTGATGTTGAAATCAATGGGAAGAAAGGGCCTGGCTAAAGTAAATAATAAACAAAAAAAACAAACAAAAACACTAAGTTTGTTCTTCTTATAGGAACATAAGAAATTACCTTATTTTAAATCAGATCTTTGGTTCATCCAGTTTTGCTCCAGTGGCTTTAACCAATTTTGTTCATGATATTCCTTGTTCTTTTGGAGATGCCAGGAATCAAACCTCATATAAAATAAATGCTTTACCACTGAGTTGCCACTTTTATTTTTCCTTCTTGTTGGGATAAGTTATAGATTTTAGAAAATTACAGATGACATACTATTTCCCTTTCTTCCTTCCTTCATCATTTTTCACTAAGGATTGCTCTTATTAATTTCAGTATTATATACACTTATCTGAAAAGATTGGTATGGGACATTTGAATAGATATGCATAGATTTCTGCTCTAAGTCTGCAATCTGGGATACATGTGCTTGGAAGAAGTTCCTTTAATCTCTGTGCAAATAGATACTGAATAAAGATGGATAGTATTTGTCTACATAAATCTGACTTGTGAATAAACCATTGTTTGCAAAAATCAGAATCACATTTAATGGTATGCCAGGATTGCTGCTTCAGGCTGCCACAGTTCCCTTAGGGAAGAAAAAGGGTCATGTTTTATTTGCATTTAAATGAAGCATGCATACAATTAAATTTTGCCTGAGGGCCATTAATATTGGAAATGTCCTAGAAACAAAATAAAATAAAGATGTACCAGCCAGATTAAGTGTCATATTGTGACCATTTTAACAATATTTCTACCATGTGTATGTACTGCTGACAGACAATTCTTGTAGTAAAGATAAAAGGTCGTCAACATCTGGTCTCTTCACAGAATGCGACCATGAGATGATTTTTTTTCAGATCTCCCCCCATCTTCCTAACTGTGATTACTAAAATAGTTGAGCCTAGTGTTGTTGTACCTTGCCAACCTGTCTCCCTGGCAGAAAAGTTGAGACTACAATTTCCAGAAATCCTAGCTAGATATTAGCTGTCTTTGTGCAATGGTATGTGGGAATGATGCTGGAAGACAAGAGGAAAGTCCTAGACTAAACAATGATCAGATAAGAGTCAGATGAATCTTCAGAAGAAATAAGGATGTGGCAAATGTCTCAGAAGGGACCTTCCCCAGTTTCTTGGATTTAGAGATCCAAGGGATTTTATCAAGGAGATTAGCAAATTAAATTCCTTTTCACTCTCATTGTCTCAAGGATGCTTAGATTTTTCATGGTTACTATTTTCACACTAAGAAAATAACATATTTTATTTCCTTAGTGTATTCACATAAACTAAGATTACTAGTTTCATAGTTCTTTGTACCCAGGCTAAAAGTTTTAAGCCCTTCTTTTAGTATTAAAAGGGACTATTTACGTTTTTCCATATTTAGCTGGAAAAATAGCAGAAAAAGGCTAATGCATCATATATGCATCATTGTACCTCAATTGTGGTTTGTTGCTGTCCATGCCCATGCAAACTCTTTAATATTGTTTATGGTTATTAAATATGGAAAATAGATACAGTCTCTCAGCATGTAATTTGTTTCCAGTTTTGCCCTTGGAGCTAGAAACGCTATCCATCCTACATTTGACAAATTACTGTTGCAATATTAGATGATACACTCATCTCAAGATAAACACATTGGTATTTTTGTCTATGTATGTTGAATGTTCTTGCTTTTGGAGATTTTTTCTAAACATAATAAAAATTCTCATTTCCCAAATTACCTTTAAAAAGACTATTCAGACATTCAGATTGTATAAATTTATAGCAGGTCATAAATTCAGGAAATAGTTAAAGGAATGTTAAAACAATGATCCACAGGACCTGATTTCTGTATATTGTTTACTACTGATGTTGCTGTGCTCGCAGTATTATTGCTATAGTGCAAAAATATCAAAACTAGATGTTAAGGTCTTGTGTATACAGCATTTTATTTTGCTGAGTAGATTGGGATTCATGAGTAATTTACTGGACCAGTGTTTCTCAAACTTGGCAAATTTAAAATGTGAAGATTTCAACTTTCAGAATTTCCCCAGCCAGCCATGTGCCCTAGTATGTTCTTCCACAATGTGGTTTTTCACAAGGGCATTATACTAGAATTCCCACTATCCCAACTGATATCATTGTAGCGTAATATATCTATAGGATAATGAGTTGAGGAAATTGCATTATATTATATTATATTATATTATATTATATTATATTATATTATATTATTATATTATATTATATTATATTATATTATATTATATTATATTATATTATTATATTATATTATATTATATTTATTTATTCTCTTTTAGTCCAAAATAAATAAAGTCTTAATATAGTATTAGTTTAATACAGATAGTCCTCGAGTTATGACCACAATTAATGATTATGACAAAATTTATGATGCTGAATGAGACATTTGGTAAATTAGTTTTGCCACATTTTATGACCTTTATGACCATAGTTGTTAAGTGAATCATTGCAGTGATTAAGTTAGTAACATGGTTGTTAATGAATCTGGCTTTCCCATCGACTTTGCTTGCCAGAAAGTCACAAAAGGGGGATCACATGACCGTCATAAATAAATATGAGTCAATTGCCAAGCATCTGAATTTTGATCATGTGATCATGGGGATGATGCAATGGTTGTAAATGTGAAAAATGGTCGTAATTCACCTTTTTCAGTACCGTTGTAACTTTAAACGGTTACTCAGTGAACTATTGTAAATGGAGGACTACCTGTACACAATTTAATTGCAATTATGTTTTGTCTTTGTTTTTATTATCCTGTACAGTCTGCTAGATGGTAATAGTTCAAAAAAAGAATGTCCAGGATGAGATGAGTCTTTAACAATGTTTTGAGCTTTCCTAAGACAGTGGGAACTGTACAGTTTGTCTGGGGGTGGGGACGAGTAGAAGGTAGCCAATAATGTTCTGGGTGATAGTAACGACCTCTGGAGCACTTTCCTATCTGCTACTGTGCAGTTGGCAAACCACACACAAATGAAATAGGTTAGAATGTTCTCTGTGGAGCAATGGTAGAAGGTCACCAGCAGTTTTTCATTCAGTTGTTGTTTCCTGAAAAGTCTCAAGAAATATAATCTCTGCTGGGCCTTCTTAACCAATGCTATAATATGAGCACTCCTGGTCAGGTCTTCCTTTACGGTAACACCCAAAAACCTAAGTTGGCCACCCACTCCACCCAGTCTCTGCTGATGATCAGGGGCTGAATGTCTGATCTATTCCTCCTATGATCTATGGTCTTAGTTTGTTGAGAACCAATTTATTGTCTCTGCACCACAAGAGCAACTGCTCCACCTCATCCCAGTAGACAGACTTATCCGCCTTAGAGATAAGCCCCACCAATGTTGTATCATCCACAAATTTAATAATAATATTGCTGGAATAAGTGTGGGTACAGTCATAAGTGTAGAGGGTGTAAAGTAGAGGGCTCAACACACAGCCCTCTGAGGAACAAATATTAAGAATAAGGGCTGAAGAAATATAGTTACCTAATCTAACCCTCTAAGAGCGTCTATAGTTGGTGATTTGTTGGATCCCCTGCCACACCTGCCTTGCATCATTGTTATAAAAATGATCTTCAATCTTCCTCTTATAATCTGCCTTGGTCTGACAAATGCCTCTCTTCAGACAATATTTTGCCCCATCACCAGACTTAAAGGCATTCAGGAGATGCTGGACTTCCTTAGTCATCTAAGACTTCTGGTTGGGATAAATCCGGATGCGTTTGTCCACAGTAACGTTATCTGTGCAGTATTTAATAAAGCCCAGAACAATTGCAGTGTACTCCTCCAGGTCTGGGTGGTCGAAAATGTCCCAGTTTATCCTCTCAAAACAGTCCTGCAGCTGTTGAGAGGTGCCTTCAGGCCAGGATTCCACAGCCTTTATCATGAGCAGAGTCTGTTTCCTAAGAGGAGTATATGCTGGTACTAAAAGCATGGACATGTGGTCTGACTGGTCCAGGTGTGGTAGTTGTATAACCCTGTAGCTAAGTTTAATGTTGGAATAGGCCTTGTCTAATGTATTTGCTCCCCTAGTGGCACACTTAACATGGGGAGCGCTGCTTTTAAATCAACATGATTAAAGACCCCCATTATAATGTGCACAGCATTAGGATACTTATTCTGCTGGTTACTAACAGTATTATACAAAAGTCCTAAAGTCAAGTTAGCATTAGCATCAGGTGGAATATAAACAACAATGATTATGACTACGATAAACTCCCGCAGAAGGTATATGGGTCTGCATCTCACAGTCACATACTCCAGGTCCATAGAGCAGTGACTGTCTACAGTCTTTGTGATCGTACATCAACTGTTGTTGACATACATTCATAAACCTCCTCCTTTGCTTTTACCAGAATCCCTGCTCCTGTCTTGGTGGTACACTGTGCAGCCCACAAGTTCAACAGCTTTATCCAGTATAGATTAGTGAAACCAGGTCTCTGTGATCAGTAAAACACAGCAGTCCTTGATAAACCTGCTTATTGCAATTCGCAGCCTCAACTCATTCATTTTGTTGGTGAGGGATCTTACATTGGCAAGAAAAATGCTTGGAAGTGGTGCTTTGTCTGGGTACTTACACAGCCTTGCTAGCACACCAGCCTGGCTTTTGCTTTCTGTTCCTTCGCTTTTTCCATCCCCTCCCTGCTGGGATAGTAACCCATGGAGAACCTGGGGTCCTAGCTGCATCCGCCGGTATATCATGAGAGCAAAGAAACTTGGCTGTAGTAGCCCGCTCACTCTGTAGTCCGATTTACAAAAGTGCTGGCCATAGGTATTATTCGCCTGACAGGGCATGACAAAAGCAAGCAACAATACATACAACACACACAAAAACAACCTTGCAAAACACCGAAAGGGAGAGCACTGAGCCCCTGCCTGTGCATGCGTTGCCATCTTGTTATTCTGGTGTATAGTTTCACAATCTGCAGTCTCAGGAACAGATATTGTCCTCATACTGCTTGTATTCAAATTGCAAATGATTCAAGTAGCATTGGTGCACCTGGTTCTGGTAACATATTCTGCATCTTCTCTGTCTATATGATATGAGAAAAAGCCTTAATTCACCAAAACCATGATTGGTAGTATAGATTAATATCTGTAGTATTAAGGGCCATTCAAGACCATTTGTCAGCAACTGTGGCATGTGGAAGATTATTGATATGGAACGTAAAAAGAGTCAGTTTGGTCTAGTGGTTAAGGCACTATGCTGGAAACCAGGAGACAGGGACTTCTAGTGCTGCCTTAGGCATGAAAGCCAGTTGGGTGACCTTGAGACATTCCCCCTCTCTCTCAGCCCTACTCATCATACAAGGTTGTTGTGGGGAAAATAGGAGAAGGAAGGAGTATTAGGTAAGTTCATCAGGTTGAGTTATTCATAAAAATAAGGGTAGGATAAAATATTTTTTTAAAATGTACAAAATAAACATCTAAAATGAAGCAAAAGGCAAATTTATGCAACTGAACATAAGAAAGAGAAAGGATAATAGATATTATTAAAATCTTATGGAGTAGATTTGATAAATGTATACAAATAATGAAAGGACTATGAGAAAATATGAACTGAGGTCATCTAGGTTGTTGCTGATGTGAATGAAAATAGGAATCTTATGATTATAATTTCTGTGTGTTCAGTACAGTACAAAAAATACACACAAAAACTACAGGGGAGATTAGCTTGTTAAGTTTGACTGGAATTTATTTGGCAAAATTTAGACTGGCAAGAGCAAAAATGAAATTAATTTGATACAAGAGTGAAAAGGAGCAGAATTTGGAAAGTGCAATGTGTGTGTGTGCATGTGTGTGTGTGCTTACTGGGTAAAAGATGTACAGGTAAGATTTTTAATTTTTCAGCAGGTATTTGATAAATGTGAGAAAGTTTATTGTATCTTTTTTGTTTAGGTGTGGTTGGAAAAAAATCTCACTTAATTTAGGAACTGAAATATTTGAAGAGAGATTCAACAAAGTACCTTTTATGGGCATGTAGAACTACAGAGATCTCTAAGCTCCTTAACCATGGAACATAGAAAAGCCCCAAATCCAACATGTTTTCAGGTTATATAGTGTCTGAAATGATACATAAGACATACAAAGGCAATGTAAATTACAGCATGACCTTTAAAGTCAGAATATAGCATCTGATAAGAGATAGTGTGAATAGCTGATTGGATTTAGACAGAATCCCAGATAAACCCTGAGATCTTCACAAAATACAATATATACTTAAGTCTGGTAATATGCTTAGTCCTTTGCTAGCAGAAAAGAAATAGATTTAAGTAAAAGTTTTCAAACATCTGTTGAAGGAAAAGTCTTCATCATGGTTCAGTCCAAAGCCGGGAATAAACAACAAGGTGACTGCTTTAGAAAGATGGTTGCAATTTATTGAAGAGGAGAGCCAGACAGAAAGATGGATCTGGAAGAAAAGAGAGAGAACACATGTAGGGAGTGGGTTTTTATACCTTCTGGGGCTCTTCAGGTTGTTTCTGTTCCTGTTTGAGGCTTTGTATTTCCTGTGTCATATATTTTGACCTGAGTCTGAGGGTGCCCCTTTGACATCTGTGGGTTAATCCTATTATGTCCTGTCTTAGAGTTTGGGTGGGGCATGTAGATTTTAGGTGTCTTTGCCTTCTTAATCTTCTAGCTTCAACCTTCCTGAATGGTTTACATCTGCATTTCTAAAGAGCTGGTTTCTGCTTGGGGGAGGGAGACTTGGAGATATTAAGAAAAAATAGGCATGCTTTTCTGCCTCTTTAAGATTCTTTGAGGAAATATAGTTTTCTGCCCTTTTAATATTTCCTTCTCGAGGGGGGGGGCTGACTTCCCACACATCCTTCAATAAAAATGGGGGGGGGGGAGAGAGTAGAGATAAAGGCAGAAATATTATACACATACCACAGAGAGAGAACTACCATTCTTTTTTAACATTTAGTTAAAAGCCATGTTTTTTTGATTCTATGTTTGTTTATTGTGAAATGTTGCATTGAAGTCCATCTACCTAAACTTGCAGTTGCAAATCACAAACAGCAACAGGATAAAAGAAGCAATGGGATAAAGGCAATTCAGACAGGGTTGTTTTTAATTTTGTACTTCTTGTTCAATTCAGCCTTACCTCTAATAGGTTTTGGTATTGTGAACAGACCTGTAATTTAATTTTCATTTATTCAGAGAGCCATTCTGCTGGTAAATTATGTTTGGAGTAGAGGTGGAAGTTTGAGACATCATTGTACTGTGAATTGATATAGAAACTGCTCTAAGAACTCATTTTAAGTTGATGGATGGAGCAGACCCTGTGCTGTAGACAGCCATGTTATTATATGGCTGCCGTTGCCAAGAAACATGGCTGCAATGCAAATGTTCCCATTAAGGAAAGGAATTAGTACTCCTTAAGGTTACCACTAGCAATTAGAACAGGCGAACAAGAAAAATGCAAAATGTTCAGGTTAGCCTGTTGTTTCTTGGTTTCATAAGTGATTTTGCAGCATATTCTAAACTTTCTGTAAGAAGGGGAAATATGTAGACATTAAAATTAGCACATGCTTAAATTTTACGAACACATTCATCAAGGGCATATGACAAAACAGAACAAGTGCAATTTATTGGATAATTATCTTCTTTTGCTATGCAGCTTGCTGGCTTCAGCTCTGCTCTTTTATGGCTGTTCCCAGTATCTGGAGTAGTAAGTTATCTGTACTATAAATTATTAAAATGTGAATGTTGCCCTGCTGAAACCTGCTATATATATATGCTATGGTACTCAATCAATTCTTACAATAAGTCTTTTTTTATTGCTATCTTTGTTATGAGTGTATTAAAGTCTGCCCTTAGGCTTAAATCCTGCTTACTTTCCTTTCACAAATATTCCAGTGAAATATGATATCATTAGTTAGGTAATTAACAAGATATCACCAGATAATATTTTATGACTGAAAATCTTATAAATTAGCTGTGGATTAGACGATTTTATATACTTTATATACTTACTCTATTACTTTACAAAGTACTAGATAAATTGCTGTCTAAGTTAATAAAGACCCACAAACATACTCTTAAACATAATTCTTTTTTTAAAAAAATAAAAATAAAACTATTAAAATGAATCTCCATCCTTTGTACCTTCTGAATCATTTGCAGAACATATTTTATTTGGATTTCTGTGTTCATTCATAAAATCTATATAATTACTTGTTACAAAAAACCAAATATAACAAGACACAGGCATAACAAAATTGTATGCATTTACAATTCAAAATATGTGTATCCATTGCAGGGATTTTGCGTCTTTTCATAATATTGAAAATGAAAAGTTGATTCTTGGATTATTTTTTATGATTTATATCATTGAAAATTCCTTCTTAATTTCTTTTGATATTAAGTCTTGCTATGCAAAAAGCCCTGCTAAGGCAGGGCTAGATAAATCAAAAGTTGGAATTAAGATTGCCGGGAGAAATATCAACAACCTAAAATATGCAGATGATACCACTCTGATGGCAGAAAGTGAAGAGGAACTAAAGAGCCTCTTGATGCGGGTGAAGAAGGAAGTGCAAAAGTTGGCTTGAAACTCAACATTAAGAAAACCAAGATCATGGCATCTGGCCCTCTTAATTCCTGGCAAATAGATGGGGAAGAAATGGAGGTAGTGACAGACTTTATCTCCCTGGGCGCCAAGATAACCACAAATGGGTACTGCAGTCAAGAAATTAAAAGATGCTTGCTCATGGGAAGGAAAGCTATGGCAAATTTAGATAGCATATTAAAAAGCAGAGACATCACGCTGCCAACAAAAGTACATATAGTCAAGATCATGGTTTTCCCAGTTGCAATGTATGGCTGTGAAAGTTGGACCATAAGAAAGACTGAGCACAAAAGAATTGAGGCCTTTGAACTATGGTGCTGGAGAAGACTCCTGCGAGTCCCCTGGACTGCAAGGTGATCAAACCGGTCTGTCCTAGAGATCAACCCTAACTGCTCTTTAGAAGGCCAGATCCTGAAGTTGAAACTCAAGTACTTTGACCACCTAATGAGAAGGAAGGACTCACTGGAGAAGAGTCTAATACTGGTAAAGATTGAGGGCAATAGAAGAAAGGGACAACAGAAAATGAGATGGCTGGATGGAATCACTGAAGCAGTAGGCATTAGCTTAAATGGACTCCAGAAGATGGAAGAGGACAGAAAGGCCTAGAGGAATGTTGCCCATGGGTTCGTGATGAGTCAGACACGACTTCGCAACTAACAACAACAACAATACCAAAGTAAAAAGAAATAGTATGAATCCTTCAGATCTGATCCTTCAGATAAGAGATAGTGATATTTACAGGACATTCCTGTGCTTGTTCATTTGATATAAGTCCAGTGGTAAGATTCAGCCAGTTCGCATCACTTTGGCAGAACCAGTAGCTAATTTTTTGTTGCCCAGGCCCAGAATGGACTTCCAGAAATGGCATCTACACAGAGAACCGGTTGTTCACATATTTGAATCCCACCACTGAATAAATCCTGTTGTCTTCAGCAGAGTTTACTTTTCAATATGTATAAAACTGCATATCAACACTGTTACTATTAAGATAAACATATATTCTAAAATGTAATACAAACATTACATGAATAAGAATTACTTTCTAAATACTTTCAGATTCTAGCTGTTGAACTTTGAATAATAGTCAGGATTTGCTAATAAAGTCTTGGCTGCCTGTCAAAAAAGAATTTTGTATGGTTTGGGAAATGATATGAAAACATTAAGCTTAATATCCCAATGTGACAAGTGGTGTAGCTTCTGATTTATGACTAGCAAGCCAATATAATGTTTTCTATATATACACAGATTTGAGTTATAAGCCTTTGTTCTAAGTCAGAGGTCACCAACCTTTTTCAGTTGGTGGACCAGAGGCAAAAGGAGAGGGCAGCATTTATATGTGTGCGTGTGTGTACACAGCGCTGCAAGCATGTCTGTGATGCAAATGGGGTGGGGCTAGTGCTGCGTGATACTCATTAGTCCTGCCTCATTCTTGCACAGCGCCCCATTTTTGCACTCCATGGCACGGTAGCATCCCGTTTTTGCAACCCGTGTTGCAGTGACATCCCTTTTTGTGCCCCGCAGTATAGCAGCATTCTGTTTTTGTGCCCCAACGTGTGGTGGCCTCCCATTTTTGCACCCTGTGGCCACGGCGCTAGCACAAGTGGGGCTGTGCGTGCACATGTGTGCGCACTGGCCAGCCAGTCTCATGGCCCAGTGGCCAACAGGCCATGGTCCACTACCGAGCCACGGCCCACAGGTTGGTGACCCCTCTCTTAAGTGACTAAAGTTTGCAACCTAAGACTTTGAGAGTATGTTCATTTTGGGGTGTTTTTAAGCAGTAGGAACCAGATGTGCATGCATACAGAAAATGTCTTGCTGGTAAAAGCTGAATTAATGTATAAAATAATGCAACAAGATTTTTTTAAGATTTCATGATGTAACTGGTACCCACACAAAAAAATGAAGCTTTGAGTTACTGTCAAGCTTAAAATAGAGATAAAGTTCACCCTTCAAATAAAATGCCTGAAAGTTTTTTGAGGTCCCTAGCATATAGCATGGTATAATTATTAAAATCCTTAGTAATTTCACATCAATTGAGAATAGAGAATATTTTCCACTCCCTGTTATGGAGATTACCAGGGAATGCTGGCATAAGTTTTCAAGTTATATTTCAGCTCAAATTATGACTTTCAAAGGAGTAGTTAATCAAAGCAGAAATCTTTTCACTAAATTTAATTTTGATGACAAGCAGACAGCTTTTTCCACTTCTCCCTCATTCATATGCTGCACATAGGCCAAGACCTTATTTATGCTCTGCATGTCAATGCATTGTTTTGTCCAAATGTAGTGCAAAATATTTGCTACTGTGCACATGTGCTAGTAATTGCTCTTCTGTATTCTCTGCTGTTGATTGTATGCTACACTGAGTACTGCTGTTTGGCAACGGAATTTTGTCAATAGCTCACCCTGCCTTGTCTTTGCATATGATATTGTCATCAACTTGACAGCTTGTCTTTGCAAGCTTTTCAGCTCTGGTGTGACGTTTAACATGATTTTGCTATAAGGTTTGGAAATTTGAATGATGCTTCTGTTCTGTTTTCTTCTTCAACTAGGCAACAAATCACTACTTTCAAATTGGAAGGCATTGCTGAATAGTTTGGGGGAAAACTCTATGGTTTGCCAGTGAGTTCATTGCATTTCTTTAGAAATTCAAAACTTGGAAGCTTCATAGTACATTTTTTTAAAGAAAAGTCATAACATAAAATATACAGTAGTGGCTAAAATTGTGGAAATCTTTTTGGAAAAGTGTACATTTGAGGTTTGATGGCTAATAACACCACTTTCTTTGGAGTAGTACCATAAAATTATATATCAATGGAATGATAATTTAATCAAGAATGTAATGCAACAAAGTTTGTTCAATTATCTGTATTCTATGAAAAGTTATAGCCAAATAACGAGAAAAAAGAAGCACAACTTGTTTAGGTTGGTATCATGTAGTTTTCCTTCATCTTATTGTAGCCAATGAGCATGAGTGTTTAGAGAGCCAATCAGGTATAATCTTGTTTTGGCAATGAGCCAATCAGATCACAATAGGATTCAGTTATTGATGTCATGTATTGAAGCTGAGAGGAGGACATTTGTCAGTGTGTTATGTGATCGCTATCAAATTGGTTGGATTTTTTTGTGTTCCTTCATTTAGTGTGCTTGTAAAGCATAATAAAATTAAAGTAATGGTGCAAAGAGTTGACTGGTCACCCAGAAAGCGATGTAAAATAGTATTATTAAGTGAACAAGGCTACAGTTATAAAGAAATTAGAAGAAAAATTGGTGGGAACTTAACCAAAGGTGGCATTTCTAAGTTTTTGAAGAGGTGTAAGGAGACTCAGTCACTACAAAATCACACTGGTAAAGGCAGGAAAAGGTGCACAAGAGCAAGTGATGATAGAAGAATTAAGAGACTGTGCCTATGTGACAGAAGAAAATCATCTGGGTGTATATAAGAGGAAATGGCACAATGCAATGTAAAGTTGAGTACAAGGACTGTTCGGCGCAGACTGCAGGAATTTGGCCTAAAATCTAGAATTCCATCAAAAAAGCCACTTTCATCTCTCAAACAAAGGTTGAAAAGACTAAACTGGGCTAAAACACATGTTACCTGGACAGAAGAACAATGGGACAGTATGATTTGGAATGATGAGACCAAGATCTCCCTGTTTGGTAGTGATGGCATAAAATACATAAGGAGAAGAATCAGAGAAGATTTGCATCCTGATTGTATTACATGTACCGTGAAACACTCAGTCAGTGTTATGATCTGGGATTGTATGACATCAAAAGGTATGGGCAGAATTTGTGTGATTAATGGGAATATAAATGGCCAAAAATACATTAATGAAATACTTGAGCCCAAACTGACGCCTTCTGCACATGATCTTTTTCCAAGACAATGAAGCATTTATATTTCAACAGTATTCAGCTCCATGTCATGTTGCTGCTGTGTGCAAAAAGTGGTTTCAAGATAATCATATTCCACTGCTGGAATGGCCTGGGAATAGCCCAGACCTTAACCCAATTGAAAATCTATGGAGCTGACTTATTCGTCAGAAGCGACCCAGCAATAAAACTCAATTAATAGAAGCAATCATTCAATGTTGGTTTCACATTATAACAGCTGCAGAACTAAAGGACTTGGTTCACTCCATGGGAAGACATTGTAAGGCTGTAATTCATGCTAAAGGTTACCCAACTAAGTATTAACTGACATGGTGATAATTTTTGTATATCTCATTTTTTCTATGGTGATAATTTTTGTATATCTCATTTTTGCTATGGGGATAATTTTTGTATATCTCATTTTTTCTATGTGTTTCATTTTTCTTCTTTATAACTGCTATTCTAATAGCAAATCCAAAGAATGCGTTACATTCTTGATTAAATTATCTTTCCATTGATATATAATTTTATGGTACTACTCCCCCAAAAAGTGGTGTTATTAGCCCTCAAATCTCAAATGTACACTTTTCCCAAAAGGTTTCCACAGTTTTGGCCACAACTGTATAGTGAACTTGAGTAGCTGTTTACCCAATGAAATTTAATTTTTAAATATTGATTGTTGAATTTCTCACTCAGTTGTTTTTTTAGGGGAGAAAAGGGCATGAAACCAGAATTCCACTTAACATAGCATTTATGGATTCATGGTCAATAATTGTACATAAGATTAGTTTATTGTTGCCAGTCTACTTTTGTAAATTAATGATAACAACTCAACATGGTAAGTGATAGCAAAAATAAAAACCAGCTATGAATAAAAAAAGGAAAGAAATAGCATAAACAGCAACTGAACTGCCACTTCATAGCAAATAGATAGATTAGGGATGGGTTAGATATCACCATATCCTACCTTTCTTGTTACTGATACAATCTCACAAGCTGCTGATAGGGACAAATAAAATATTTGATTGAATCTCATCAGGCTGCAAGTTCCATAGAAAGAGATCTTTTGAGAGTGATAAAAGTTGTATGATATTATCTTTTTTAAAAAATAATTTTATTGAAAGTTTTTACATACATAAAATATAAAAGTAAAGAAATAATATAGAACAGTGATGGCGAACTTTTTAGAGACCGAGTGCCCAAACTGCAACCCAAACCCCACTTATGCATCGTCAGGTGCTGGGTAGGTGTGGCCCATTGGGTGGGCGTGGCTCCGGTGGTAACAGCAGACTGGGTGGGACTAAAAGGTTCAATCAATCAATTCCAACTTTGCAAGATCTTTTTTTTTCCGTGAGAAGTTGAAATTGACTGATTGATTGAACCTTTTTTTTTTGTACACGGCGTCGGAGGCCTAAAGCGAAAAGGTTTTATACAATCCATCTGAAGGCCTAAGGCTGGGGCGACGGCGCGCATGCCCACAGAGAGGGCTCTGAGTGCCGTCTCTGGCACCTGTGCCATAGGTTTGCCACCACTGATATAGAAAAAAGAACTAAGCAAAAGAAGAAAAAGAAAAATATATTGAAAATCAAAGCAGAAAAAGAAAAAAAGAAAAACAAAAAGAAAGCAACTTCAGACCCTATTTCCAACAAATATAAACAAACACGTTGTCCTTCTGTCTTCATAGCCCAAGAATATAAGCTATAGAATGAGTGTCGTGCCTTTTGATATATTTATTAATTTATTTACTAATTATTACCTTCACCCACAAGGATAATGAATGGTAAACAAATGAACATATGACCAAAGCATTAAATAAAATAGGATCTTCAATGAACGTAGTGTTTTTAAAGGAATTAGAACTAAAGTTGAGAAATGAAATAGCATTAAAATGCATCTAAACCAGTAATTAGTCTAAACTTCATGCCACTTATTTGAGCACACATTAAAAGTAGATAGACAATGCTGCATAGACAGCTCCTATATTAAATTTTCATATAGCAGCAGAATCAATATTATATTGCCCCAACTGGAAAGGATTGTGTTCTATTCTGCCTGTAGATGCTCAATAGTTGTTTATAACCTTTGAACATATTGGCACTTACCTTAAATTTTGTTTTGAATTTTATTTCCCTTGTGAGAGAGGGAGAGTTTGTGAGAGAGAGAGGGAGAAGGGGAAAAAGAGGGAATATATAGGAGGTGAATAATATGAAAATAACATGCTTTACTTTTATTAACAGACTATTCAAATTTATTTCACACAGCAGTATTGCAGAACATTTAGCTTGTTAGGAAAGTAAATGCTCTCAGAGAGTAGCTGCAAGTCTACTGTGCATAAGATTTATTAAATATAGAGATAATCAGGCCATACCATAGCTATCTAGTTCCAGTTCTTTCTTCTATAACTGGGGTGTCAAACTCAATTTCATTGAGGGCTGCATCAGCATTGTGGTTGCCCTCGGGGGGCTGGGTGGGTGTGGATGGGGTGAGTGCATCCTACTGGGTAGATGTGGCTGGTGTGGGCATGGCCTACTGGGTGGGCGTGGCTGATATGGGTATGGCCTACTGGGTGGGCATGATCTAGTGGGTGGATGTGGCCAGCTGTGGGGGCCTGGGCAGGACTGGGGCAGATCCAAGGGTCTTTGGTGGAGGGGGGTGGGACTGGGATGAGTGCTGGGCATGATCCACTGGAGGAGGTTAAGCACCCAGCCCCGCCCTCAAGCTGCTGCTGCTGTGCTTGCTCTCCTTAGCCAGGTTGCTCATGATAGGTGCAGGAGGACAAAGTGCATGGTTCAGAGGGAGGCCCACTCCCTCTCCCTGTGAGGACACCTGGCTTTGTAACCAAAGCATCCTCAGCAATAGGATGGGAGACCACCGGGGGATGGCAAAAGGGCAACAGGGCTGCTGTGGCCAAGTGCTAAGGCAGGACTTCCCTCAGACCCTCCCTCTCCTTCCTTCCTTCCTTCCTTCCTTCCTTCCTTCCTTCCTTCCTTCCTTCCTTCCTTCCTTCCTTCCTTCCTTCCTTCCTTCCTTTCTTTCTTTCTTTCTCCCTTCTTTCCTTTTTCTCTCCCTCCCCACCTTCAATGCTTCTCTCCTTTTCATTCCCATCTCCTTCCTTCCCTCCCTTTCTTCCTGTTTCCCTTCCTTCCTTCCTTCCTTCCTTCCTTCCTTCCTTCCTTCCTTCCTTCCTTCCTTCCTTCCTTCCTTCCTTCCTTCCTTCCTTCCTTCTTTCTCCCCTTCTCACTCTTTTCCTCCAGCTGCTCCTGAATGGAGTGGGAGGAGATTTTAAAAAAGAGAGGTGGGGAGAAAGGGGGAAGCTCCCCTTTTTTGTAACACCTCGGCTTCTTCCTCCTCTTCCCATTCTCTCCTGGTCCCCCTCTCTTTCTCAAACACACGTGCGCACACACACGCACACACGCACACACACACACACACACACACACCCTTCCTTCTTTCTTCTTCTTCTTGCCCTTTCTCTCTAGCAGCCACAGAGACTCACATGTTGCCAGCTGCTGGCACTTCCAGGCTGCAGCTCTGCCTCCAGCATGAGTGATGCATTCCACTCTCTGGCTCTACCACGTCGCAGAGAGGGCAACCAGGAGCCGGGATATGTTTGGCTTGTGCCACCATGTGCTCCCATCTCCCCGCCGTTCGCCCCACAGGCTGGCATGCCCTGGGCCACTAAACTTACATAATTCCATGGCTCAAGCAAGGAGAGGCATGGCCCGGCAAAGCAGAGCCAGATGAGAAGAGAGGCCCGGCAAAGTGGGATGTGGCCAAGCATAACGATGTGAAGTAAATGAGCTGTAGCTGCTGCTGCACACCACCAGCCCCTTGATCACTCAGCGTTTCCTGTGTGTGCACCAGAGAGACACCTGGCCAGGTTGAGGTGGGCCAGGGCTGGGGCAGCAGGGGCTGGTCCCTTGCCATTTCTGGGACAGCCCTGTGGACCAAATCTGGTCCCTTCCTGGGCCGGATCCAGGCCACGGACCTTGTGTTTGACATGTCTGCTCTGTAATATAAATGAACTTGAGCATATAGCAGATCTAGCTGACTTTGGCTATTTCAGAGAACACATAGAAGATAAGGGGAAAGTGACCAAGAGAAAATGAACAGTCTGATGACATGCTGAGAACTAGCCAACCAGTGACATCTAAAACAACACAAATATATTTACTTTTGAAAAAACAATACCAATTATTTTCTTAAGGTGAATTTGGGAATGTTGTTATAATCAATAATGGTGAAAGCCACCAAAAGCTCCAAAGAGTGAACAAGGTCCTATGCCCCTTCTTCTCTCTGCATAAGAAATGTATTATTCTCCAGCATGATGACTGAAGAATCCACCAATGGGTTATTTCAATCCTCCTGCCCAATCAGACTAAGTTGTCAAGTTGTCACGCCCCTCCTTGCCTGGGACCTCCCAGTTTCATCTTAGTCTTTCGCCCATGAGGACATGATAACTTGACTCTTAGTTCTTTTGGATAGCGGGTCAGACTAAATATTGGTAAACCATTGGTGGATTCTTCTTGGAGAATAAGAGATTTATAGTTCTGATTATTCCCTTTTCTGGGAGGTCTGGCCCTTTCTCCAGCATGTAGAGGAATGTAGACTCCAAGGATGGGTTGATTTAGTCTTCTAGCCCAATCAGACCAAACAATCAAAGTTGCCACGCCTCTGCAGGGTCTGACCATGCCCCAGTTTCGTTTGGTCTCAGCCCTGAAGAGACATGAGAATTTGGCTCCTAATTTAGATTCAGAAAGGTAGTTATTGCCATTCGTGGTTTCTCTATCATTTTTTTCCTTCTTTGGGGGGGGGGGGATTGGTTCAGCTCTGAGCTCAGTGCTGCACCATTTCTTCTCTCTTAATCAATTCCCTTCTCCGTGAGTTTTTCAGAGGCAGACAGCTGATTGTAGATTTCTGCCTCCTCATTACAATCCACCTCACCCACCCCCTCCCAGGATCTTCGCTGTGAATGTGAAGCTTTAAACTACTAATTTTCACTGAAAACTGAAATCACCTTCTTAGGTTTATTACCAATTCAAACAACCTGCGGGTGCCATTTTGAGCCTCTAGAAGGCTCGATCCTCACACTACTCAAGTACTTCCTTATTACTGTTGATTGTCAGCTGTAAATTACCCCCCCAAAAACCAAAAAACAGCAGGTGAACTGTTTGACTAAAAGAGCTTATTACCAGATTACTTGCAGGAGAGGATCTTTTCTCTCAGCTTGTTTTATCTCTCATTATATCGTCTCGGCCGCCATTTTGGGCTCCGCCCGATCGCACACATTAAATTGACTGCTTTGTCCTAATTACAGCCTTTTCAGTCACAAAGTAACTTACTTATTTGATGATTCTCCCTAAGTAGGGCGGGGGAATAGGAGTTCTAATTACATTCCTTTAGATCTTCATTACCTCGTGCTTCAGCTGCTTAATAGGCACCATCTCAGGTTACCTAGTGGACATAGGGAAAATACCTTGAGTCTCTCACTCCATTTTATCTGGTAATATTCCAGACTGTGTGACTTACCAGTACCTTTTAAATATCCAGTGCCAACAGATTGGATTGACCTTGCCTTGCCTGTTTTCCGCTGTCTGCATAGTGGTCGGCACTTACTGTCCTAGCCATCACTAAGTGAGACACGAGGGTCAAAAAATAATAAAATAAAAAATAAATAAAAATCAATTAAAATAAAACAGAATTAAAATAAACAAGATATATATCTATCCTGGTGAAAACCTGCCTTTTCTTCTCCTGCAGAACAGGACTGATCCAGGGATCTCCTGGTGAAAACCTGTCTTTTCTTCTACTGCAGTACAGGCCAGATCCAGGGATCTCCTGGTGAACACCTGTTGTTTATTTCCTATTGTTTATTTCAATATGGCAGATAACACCGTTTCACAAGCTTCCACCTCCAGTGGAAATATAAAACGCAAGCCATCCAGTCTGGATACACCTGCAAAAGCCAAGGCCAAGGTCAAATGGACCTCTAAGGCCAATGACAAGCAAGCAGATAGCAGACATAGGGTGCTGGAGCGACAATTCTCCAAAGCCCAACGGCAGACAGGAGAGACACAGCTTATCCCCTCACCTCCTCTTGCATCCACATCAGGGGAGCATTGACCTTCCCCTTTTACACAGGCTTGGTCTCCCGAGCAGACCCTGGACCAGGGTTCCTTGCTGGGATATGAACAGGATCATCTGTCCCTCTTTGACCGAGAATTGAGATTACAGGTCTAAGATTCAATTCCAGCTGCTGAGCCAGGACCTTCCTCAGTGTCTTGTGGGTCTCAGTCGTCCCTCCTCCAATCCCTTCAGCATCTTTCACGCTGACGGCGGCGGGTCTTCGGGGCCCCGAACATCCTTCATTTACTGTCCAGCTCCAAGCCATGATCTCACAGGCAGTGGCTCAGGCAATGGCGGCTTCAGGGAGGGCCATTCCAGTCCAAGGACCATCAACCCCCCCTATGCCCACGGAAACTAGGCATCCCAGGGAGTATGTGATCTCAGATCACAGTTCTCCATCTCAATCTGAAGGGAGCGAGATATCGGATTTTTCCGCTCAGATTCCGGAAGAAGGCATGTGGTCAGACGGGGAAGACATTCAGGTGGAGGCCACTCCTATGGTAGGGGTGTTTAATCCAAATTCCTTCGATCCTCTTTTACAAAAGGCCTATGTCACCGGAAAAATTGAACCCGTGAAACCACAGATGACCGATCAGGACTCTGGACAGAGTTCTGACCCACTGTTTCTGGAACTGGTCAAAAGAACCTACAGATACCTTGCCCCCCTATGTTTCTCAAATCCATTCAGGATCAGTGGGGATCTCCTGGAAGTTTCTCTGCTCTTGGGGGATTGTAAGCTCTTAGATATGGTCCCTTCCCTCAACGATGTCCTCGAAGTTCCGAGTGTAGATGAGGCTCTCGCCCCCATACTGTCAGACACCAAAATCCCAGGAGATATGTTGGTGGCCCTTAAGGCTGAGAACAAGAAGTCTGAGATTTCCCTCAAAAGGACCCATCAGGCATCGGCTTGAGCTATAAGAGCCTCAACATCTAACTCCTTTTTCGCTAGAATTGCATTAATCTGGCTCAGGGAATTACAGGCCAGATTATCCCCAGACGAGGTCAGGGTTCACCAGGATGTCACTAAACTAAGGGCTGCACTGGAATACATGGCGGATGTGTCTCTGCAGTTGGCCAAATATTCGGCTCGGGCCATAGCTTCCAACGTGGCCGCACGCCGGTTGTTCTGGCTAAAAAATTGGAAGGCCGATACCAGGCACAAATGGAGAGTAGCTGCGGCACCATATCAAAAGGGTCGTCTTTTTGGAGAGGCTCTCACTCCTTACCTGACTGGAAACAAAGAAAAGTTGAAAGTACTAGCTCATGTTGTCAAAAAAACTGGCAGACATTTTTCTCCATACAACCGGCGTCCGTCATTCAAGTCTGGCTCAGACCAAACTACATGGAGCGGGTATCGGCCCTTTCAAGCAGGGCCGGACTGCTCATCGGACCGGTCTGGCTACAGAGACAAGCCAAAGCCACAATTCCAGGCTAAGCGGCCTTTTCGTGGCAGAGGAGCTCATCCTTTCCGAAAGTCAAAGTGACTTGAGGCGGATTCCTCCCATTGGCGGAAGACTGGCACTATATTTCCACAAATGGGAAAGTACCACCACGGACAATTGGGTTCTAACCACTATCAGAGACGGACTGTCTCTGGAGTTCCTCACACTCCCCCATCGGCGCTTCATCTCCTGCCCCCTATCCAGAAATCCTGTGAAACAAGGTCTCATGGAGGAGGCCATTTGTCATCTGTTAAGCATAGAGGCAATAGAGCGGGTACCCCCAGATCAATGGGGACTGGGTTTCTACTCCATCCTGTTCGTGGTACCAAAACCCTCAGGAGGATGGAGGGCGATCCGAGACCACAAGGCTCTAAATCAGTACCTAATTTACCAAAAATTCAAGATGCAAAGTCTTCATTCTATTCTGGGCAGTATTCGGCCGGGGGATTTTCTTACATCCATAGATCTGACAGAAGCTTACCTGCACGTTCCCATACATCCAAATCACAGGCGTTTCCACAGATTCAGGTATTCCAACCATCACTATCAGTACAGGGCCCTGCCATTCGGCCTATCATCAGCTCCAAGGGTTTTCACCAAAATCCTGGCAGTTCTCGCCGCACAGCTCAGGTTGGTACCAGTCCGCATTCCGTGCTACTTGGATGATATCCTAATCCAGTCGTCCTCGGCACTGAACGCCTGTTCAGACATGGCACTGACGATCAAGACACTCCAGGATCATGGATTTATGATCAACTTCCCAAAGAGTCATCTGATCCCAACAAACCGTTTGCTCCACCTAGGTGCAATAATAGAAACCAGCCAGTGCCGAGTTTTCCTGTCTCAGGAGCATCAGCTCAGCATACGTACGATGGTCACCAGGGTGCGCAAGGAGAAACGTGTAACCCTGCTCCTACTGTCACAGCTGTTAGGGAAACTGATCTCATGTATTGCCATAGTGCCTTGGGCCAGGCTTCATACGAGACAACTACAGTGATATCTACTCCCTTACCAGAAACGGGGTGTAGCATGTTTTCCACAGAGGGTGCGAGTCCCACCACAGACACTCACATCCCTCATCTGGTGGTTGTCCCCAGCACTGTCCAAAGGATCCCTGTTCAGAGAACCGACTCGGGTAACCTTGACCATAGACGCCAGTCTGTTTGGATGGGGGGGCACATCTGCAATCCCAATTCTCTCAGGGACGGTGGTCTCAATGGGATCTCAAGAAAAATATCAATTGGTTAGAGCTCAGAGCCATACACCTAGCATTTCGCCATTTCCACAAGAAGTTGGCGGGCCGCCACATGCTGGTTCTGACAGACAACGTGGCGGCAAAGGCCCATGTGAACAGGCAGGGCGGCACTCGATTCTAATGTCCGAAGCCCAGTGTCTGGGGTCATGGGCAGAACAGAATCTGTTGTCCCTAAAGGCGGAACACATTTCAGGGGTGAAAAACGACCAGGCAGATTTTCTGAGTCAATCTACGATAGATCATTCAGAGTGGCGTCTACATCCCCATCTCTTTCGGGAGATAACTCACCATTTCGGTCGGCCCAAAGTCGACCTGTTTGCATCCCCGAAGAACACCCAGCTTCCCTGGTTTCTATCTCGGTACCCATCCCAGGGTTCGGAAGGAGCAGATGCCCTCTGCAGTCCTTGGCCGGCGGGCCTTCTATATGCATTTCCACCCCTTCCCTTGATCCCAGCCATCATCAGGAAGCTGTTACAGGAACAGGCAGAGCTAATCCTTGTGGCCCCGTATTGGCCGAGGCGTCCATGGTTCGCGGATCTCGTGAACCTCACCATAGCCCCCCCTTGGCAAATCCCTCCAGAGACGATAATTCTAACACAGGGGGCCATATGACATCTGGACCCACAGTGGCTACAACTAGCTGTCTGGCATCTGAGCACCAGTACCTGATGTGCGGATCTTACTCTTCAAGGGTGATAGCTATGATCCAAGCTTCCAGACGGCCGGCGACGAACCGAATCTATGATGCCATTGGAAGAACTTCTGTGACTGGTGTACCTGTAAGGGTTTGTCTATCTCTTCTGTCACTATTCCAGTGATTCTTGAATACCTCATGGATGGAGTGGATAAAGGCTTAGCGCCCAACACCTTGTGTAGACAGGTGGCCGTTCTTTCCACGGTATTCACCTGTGCCAACGCCACTCCATTGTCCCATCATCCCAGGGTCCGATCCTTTATGAAAGGAGTCTCCAACACCAGACTTCCAGTAGTACACAGGTATTCATCTTGGGAACTACCTCGTGTTCTGCAGGCACTCACTAGGACTCCCTTTGAACCTATAAGGTCTTGTCCTCTTCACATTTTGTCCCACAAGGTGGCTTTCCTAGTAGCCATCACGTCGGCGAGATGCGTGTCAGATCTGGCTGCTCTTTTAGTTAGGGAAGACCTGTGTACCTTCTATCAGGACAGAGTGGTGCTGAGGTTAGATCCCTCATTCATTCCCAAGGTGAATACCCTGTTTCACCGGGCTTGGGACATTGTACTACCAAAACTTTGTCCCAATCTTTCTCACACACTAGAAAAGCAGTGGCATTACCTAGATGTACGTAGGGCATTACGTCATTACATTAAGAGGACAGCTTCCTTTCGCAAATCGGAGGCATTGTTTGTCTCTTTCCACTCAACTTCCAAGGGACAGAAGGTTTCCTCCTCTACTATAGCCAGGTGGATCAAGGCCTGTATCGCTCAATCTTACCAGGCTTCCTCTTTACCTGTCCTAAGCCGCCTGACAGCGCACTCTACTCGTAGCGCTTCCACATCGGCGGCATAGCAGACTCAGGCATCCATAGAGGACATCTGTAAGGCAGCTACGTGGTCATCCCCTTCACCATTCATTCACCACTACAAACTCGACAAGTTTGCTTCCGCGGAGGCTGCTTTTGGCCGTCGGGTTTTACAACAAGTGGTCCATTTCAGCATCGACACTTAACCAACCTGCTTCCCACCCGTGGGATCATAGGGTCTTTGGTATGTCCCATCCTTGGAGTCTACATTCCTCTACATGCTGGAGAAGGGGTGTTGTCTTACCAGAATGCCTTTTCTCAGCGTGAGGAATGTAGACTCCACCCCCTCCCTGATCATTACTAGCAGCTAGGTTAGTGTCAGCAGTTTGGAGCCATCACGTCACACAATCATTCGCTTCACCCTTTCGAAACTGGGGCATGGTCAGACCCTGCAGAGGCGTGGCAACTTTGATTGTTTGGTCTGATTGGGGTAGAAGACCAAATCAACCCATCCTTGGAGTCTACATTCCTCATGCTGAGAAAAGGTGTTCAGGTAAGACAACGCCCCTTTCCCTTTCATTCATGGGTGAGAGTAGTATTCCTCTCCATAATAGGGGTGGTGGTTGTTCTTTCCCTAAACTCAGCAGCCTGCTGAATTTCTTCTCAATATCTTTGTTAGTTAGGAGTGGGGGGTGTTCCTTTTGCCCTAGATTTAACAGGGACTGATTTCTTCCCACTCTCCTTGCAGCGGACACAGTTCTTTCTAGCGGCCACCATTTTGAGGCCACATGGCCGCCTCTCTGATCGGGCCCGGTTGGAGCTTTATTCTAATGGCCACCATTTTGTGTCCATTGGCCTCTAGCTCATTGCCGAAGCCTCTTCGGTCAGCTAACAAGACATTTAAATCGCTCAGAGTGTGCTGCGGGGGAAGATTCTATTATTGTTAAACCGTTGGTTTTTCCGGCCGCTGTGCAGAGACAATGAGGCATCATTCAGGGGTGGTGAGCTGGTCACGCCTGCCAGCTGTTAGGCGTGACTTGTTAAATCGAAATTTAAAGCCTGGAAGAGTTTAGATTTTGCAATTTCTGGCCTCAGATCATTCCAAGGCTGGTTTGTAGCACTCCGTTCTTCTCCCCCCCCACTCCCTCTGGACTCAGGGCGACCGCCATTTTGTGAGATACTATTTCCATAGGGAAACTCCCGGAAGTGTCTCACAGGTTCGGATGACATTTTGTGAGCCTGTTCAAACTTTTTTGCTACATGTAGATTTATGGTTATAGGTGATATATCTACACACACACACAAATACACATATGTATACATGTATATATATATACACATAATTTACTTTACATCTAAACTAAATTTACAATTAAGCTTTAGTTTTTCAGGATCTACTGTTCCACTTGAAGACATCACACCACAACAAACTTTGTGGAATTCTTGCTGACGCGAAGGTCTATCAGGCCTTGCTCGCCAAAAATTGCCTTAGTATCTGCCACTCTGCATCTAATGGTTACTTGTAAGATCCTAACCATTGCCACTATTCTGAGACGCGTATGATTTTGTCACCATTTTGGAGCCTGGTTTAGCCAGTAGGCCGGCTTTTGCTAATCCACATGCAGTCAGTCCCTCCACAAGAGGGCTCCTGATGTCTCTTGCAGAGCGAGTCAACTCCAGAGTCTCATCTGGGGTGCATCTCGATCGTCATGGCAGAACCCACTGAGCCACAGCCTTTGGACACAAACAACAACTCCGTCCAAGCTGAGCCGGTTCCCGATACGCCTAAAGGTAAGGCCAAAGCCAAATCGAAATACAGCAGAAAGGCTAGTAAGGCAAGCAATAAGCAGGCCGACCGAACACACAGAGCCCTGGAGAAGCAATTCTCCCGGGCCCAACACTTGTCAGCTGAACATGGTCATACACCTCCGAGCTCTGCGCCACCTGAGACGGGACGGCATCTACCGTCCGCATCAAGAGCTTGGTCGCCAGAGAATGTACATCAGCAGGTCTTGACTCGGACCTTTGGTCAGGGAGGACTGCCCCTGTTTGGGGAGGACCTTGATCTGCCTGGCCCTTCAATGGCACCCACTGCGACATTCACATCGACTGCTGCGGGGTTACGGCCTCCGCTAGAGCGGTCCTTTTCTGACCAGCTTCAATCGTGGATATCACAGGCAGTGTTCCAAGCCATGGCATCATCGGGTCAGCATCAAACGTCACCCATCCTGGGGCCCTCATCTGCACCCACTACCTCCTCATGACCTCCATTGGATCATTCAGGTATGGTTTCTCCTTCTCACTCTCCTGAATCCAATTCTTCTAACGTTTCGGATTATGACGAAGGTGTGGACCATTGGTCAGATTGCGAGGAGCCTACACATGACTCTCAGCCCATGGCAGAGCTCTTCAATGCATCGCTCTTTTCTTCCTTGCTGTGCAGGGCCTGTGCAGCGGGTAAGCTTATCTCCGATCCGGTTCCAACCCCACAGCCTTCCTCAGATCAGGACACTAATCCCTGTTCGCTGAGCCAGTAGTCAAACACTTCCAAATACCCTGTCCCCCCTTATTCCTGAAGAACATTCAGGGACAATGGGAATCATCGGCAGCTCAGCCATCCTAGGGAGCGACCGAGCGCAAGATTGTGGGCATGGCAAAGAATTTGACAGATTTATTGCCTAAAGTGGATGAATCACTAGCCCAACTATTTTCAGCAGCCAGTCTTCCAACACATGTTTCTGATGCCCTGAAGGCGGAAGATAAAAAATCTGAACTAGCTTTACGCAAAGTTCACCTGGCATCTGCATCGGCAGTGAAGGTGGCAACTTCCACCTCATTCTTCGCCAGGATCTCCATTACCTGGCTTAGACAGTTGCAGGACAGAATTCCCTTGGAGGAGGTCAGGATCCATCAGGATCTGACCAAACTCATAGCCACATCTGAATATATGGCAGATGTCTCCCTGTACTCGGCCAAACACTCAGCCTGGGCAATGGCTTCCAGTGTAGTCGCTCGGAGGCTACTCTGGCTTAAAAACTGGAGGGCTGAGAGCAAACACAAGTGACAGGTGGCCACTGCCCCCTTCACAGGTGGCAGATTATTTTGGAGAGGCATTAACTCCATACCTCATTGAAAATACTTCCTGGACTGTTTCCCTATCACGGGCAGTGTTGGTGCCAGTCTTCTCCTTCAGGGAGAATGAGCTCTTCAATCAAGTGTCCAACCTGCAAGACTTTGCCATGTGGCTGGCCCTGCCCCTTTTCCACGCTTGGGGTGTTTTCCAATACAGCTTTGGCCAGTTGCCCTTCCAGAGTCCTATCTACACAATCATTGGAGCTCTGATTATGGTGCTCAAGACACCCCACCTGTCCGGAGAAGCCATTGATGAGCTGCATGAGACGTACCTGGAGAAGCTGACTCAGCTCTTTGAGGAGCATAAGGCCAAGTACGGGCTGCCCCAAGACAAGCACCTAATGATCACCTAGCCGGCCACACAGGGACAACCTGGGACACGGAGGGGCAACATTTTTAGAGAATATTTGTTGTGAGTATGTGTATGTATGTAGATGAATGGTTGCCCTGTTAGGTGTAAATTTTATTATTGTATTTAGGGCATATGAATGTGAATTATCTTTTATCTATATTAATTGAGTGTGAATGTGTATTGAGTGTCTATGGTAGGAGAATGGTAGAGTCGGGGGTGGAGCCTGGTGCCCCCTCTGCTGAGTGCAATAGCAAAAGCAGGGGGGGGCAGGACTTAGCCTTGGGCTTGGTGTGCATGGAATGCTAGTCCGGTCGGGAAGAGAGAAGGTTGGTGAGAGTGGGGGTACTCTGGGGATGGGAGAAGGACGGAGCATCCCGGTTATGACTGGGATAGGCAGATATGACAGGAGCCGAGGGACAGGCCATTTTCGGGGAACGAGGACTTGCTATATTAGAGTGATTCCTTGTTCTGGCCCCTCAAAAGGCCCATCCTGTAGTACTGGTGACGGGGGAGTATAGGGCCCTAGTTGTAGGCTGCTGTTGCTTAATGCCAGGTCCATTGTCAACAAAGCCCTCCTTGTCCGTGATCTAATATTGGACAGGGGGGCGGACCTGGCATGTATAACCGAAACCTGGCTGGGTCCTGAGGGGGGTGTTTCTCTCTCGGAGATGTGCCCGGATGGGTTTGTGGTGCTTCATCAGCCTCGACATCAGGGCAGGGGTGGGGGAGTGGCAGTCATTGCTCGGAGGTCCCTGAGTCCTCGTGGGATTCCTGCCCCAGAGATTGTTGGGTGTGAGTCCCTCCTATTGAAGTTGGTTCACGGGTTCAGTTGGGCTTGTTGCTGATGTACCTACCTCCCAGCTGCATTACAACAGCCCTGACTGCGCTGCTGGAGTCAGTAGCCTGGGGGACTTTAATCTGCCATCACTCGGCAAACGCTCAGAGGCGATGCAAGAGTTCATGGCTTCCATGGCAACCATGGACCTGACCTAGGTAATCCAGGATCTGATTCATAGGGGTGGTCACACGCTCGACCTTGTGTTTCTCTCGGGGCAATGGAGACATGATCTGGAATTAAGGGGAATAGAGACCTCTCCCTTGTCATGGACAGATCATTTCCTATTGAGGCTGGACTTCAGAGCATCACTCCCCCACCGCAGGGAGGTGGAGCCGATTAGGTGGTTCCGCCCCAGGCGCCTAATAGACCCAGATCGGTTCCAGGAGGAGCTTGGGAAAATACCTGACTCCCTTGTCCACAACTCGTCCGGGTCCCTGGTTGCGGCCTGGAATGAGGCGGCGTCTGGGGCCCTGGATTGAATTGCGCCTTTGCGACCTCTCTGTGGTAGTGGTCCCCGGAGCGCACCTTGGTTTACTGAGGAGCTCCGGGAGATGAAGCGCCACAAGAGATGTCTAGAGCGACGTTGGAGGGCCAGTAACTCTGAATCTGACCGATCACTATTAAGAGCCTATCTTAGGACTTATTTAATGGCAATAAGGGCGGCAAAGGGTGTTCACTTTTCCGCACTTATTGTGTCTGCAGAATCTCGCCTGGCCGCCTTGTTTAGGGTGACCCACTCCCTTCTTAAAGTGGAGGAGGCAGAGGAACCCTTGCAGGGGAGAGCTGAGGAGTTTGTTCAGTTTCTCTCAGACAAAATCACTCAGATTCAGAGGGACCTGGACTCCGACTGGGCAGTGCCAGCCGAGATGCCGGGGGCTGGTCTTAGTCCTGTTATCTGGAGTGAGTTTGAGCCTGTGACCCCTGATGAAGTGGACAAGGCTGGGAGGGCAATGAATGCCGCCACCTGCTTATTGGACCCGTGCCCCTCCTGGCTGGTTTCTGCCAGTAGGAAGGTGACACGAGGCTGGCTCCAGGCGATAACGCCTCCTTGATGGAGGGGTCTTTCCCGCAACCTTTGAAGGAAGTGGTGGTGAGGCCCCTCCTCAAGAAGCTTCCCTAGACCCAGCTGTTTTGAAGAACTTTCATCCTGTCTCCAACTTCCCCTTTGTGGGGAAGGTTGTAGAGAAGGTGGTGGCGTCCCAACTCTTGCGATCCTTGGATGAAACAAATTATCTGGATCCTTTTCAATCTGGTTTCAGGCCCAGCTACAGCACTGAGACTGCTTTGGTCGCACTGACCGATGACCTCTGGCGAGCCCGGGGTAGGGGTCATTTCTCTATCCTGGTGCTTCTTGACCTGTCAGCGGCTTTCGATACCATCGACCATGGTATCCTTCTGCGTCATCTCGGAGAGGTGGGGGTGGGTGGCACCGTATTGCAGTAGTTCTCCTCCTACCTCTCTGACAGGTCGCAGTCGGTGTTGGCGGGCAGACAGAGATCGACCCCTATGCACCTCGATTGTGGGGTGCCTCAGGGCTCGGTCCTGTCCCCCCTCCTTTTTAACATGAAACCGCTGGGCGAGATCATTTGGCGACACGGGGTGAGATATCATCAGTATGCGGATGATACCCAATTGTATATCTCCACCCTGTGTCCTTTCAGTGAAGCAGTTGATGTGATGTGCCAGTGCCTGGAATATGTGAGGGTCTGGATGGGGGTGAACAGGCTTAGATTCAACCCTGACAAGACCGAGTGGCTCTGGGTCTTGCCCCCCAAGGGTCATCGTGATGGTCCATCATTAGCCCTGGGGGGGGGGTAAATTTACCTCGCTCAGTGCAGGCACGCAACTTGGGTGTCCTCCTGGACTCACAGCTAAATTTGGAACAACATCTATCAGCTGTGGGACCTTTGCCCAGGTTCGCCTGGTGCACCAGTTGCAGCCTTATTTGGCCCGGAAGGCTCTACTCACGGTCACTCATGCCCTTGTCACCTCAAGACTGGATTACTGTAATGCGCTCTACATGGGGCTATCCTTGAAGAGCGTTCGGAGGCTGCAGTTGGTTCAGAATGCAGCTGCGAGAGCGATTGTGGGTGCACCATGGTAAACCCACGTGTCACCTATCCTCCATGAGCTGCACTGGCTTCCTGTGGGTCTCCGGCGCAATTCAAGGTGTTGGTTATCACCTTTAAAGCCCTTCATGGCTTAGGACCAGGTTACTTACAGGACCGCATACTGCCGCATAGTTCCCAGAGACCGGTGAGGTCCCACAGATTGGGCCTCCTTCAGGTCCCGTCGGCCAGACAATGTCGGCTGGCGGGCCCTCGGGGAAGGGCCTTTTCTGTGGTGGCTCCGACCTGGTGGAATCAACTCCCCCCCGAGATTCGAACTACTCCCAGCTTGCCGGCCTTTAAGAAAGCCATTAAAACTCTGCTGTTCCGGCAGGCCTGGGGTTGATGTCCCCGGGGGGGGGGATACGACTGGACACGCTATATGAATGCACTTATTTTATTGTTTTACCGTTATATTTATTGTTTTAATTTTGTACGCCGCCCTGAGTCCCTAGGGATTGGGCGGCATATAAATTTTATTAATAAAATAAATAAATAAAATAAGCAAAAACAGAAAGTTATTTCTCATTTGGCTAGGAGAACTAACAGGTGCTTCCTCCCTTATGGTCGCCACGCAGAGCTGGGACAATCCTACCGGCCCCCAGCTCCTAAGACAGAACACTCCTTTGATAGGACGAGCTATAGGGACAGGTCCCAGTACCAAATCCAGAATAAACCTTCCTTTCATGGCAGAGGGGGTCGTCCCTTCCATTGCGCCAAGTGACTCAGACGGGACTCCCCCCATTGGCAGCAGACTTACTCTTTTCATCCGCCAATGGGAAAGCACGACCACAGACTCCTGGGGTCTGTACACCATAAGAGAAGGCCTGTCCTTGGAGTTCAAATTCACGCCCATAGACTATTTTGTCTCTTGCCCAGCCATGAGAAACCCGATAAAAAAAGGACTCATGGAGGATGCCATTCGACACTTACTGAGCATCAAGGCCATAGAGGAAGTCCCCCTGAACCAGGAGGGATTGGGGTATTACTCCATTCTATTTGTAGTCCCCAAATCTTC
This sequence comes from Crotalus tigris, assembly GCF_016545835.1. Taxonomy (NCBI): domain Eukaryota; kingdom Metazoa; phylum Chordata; class Lepidosauria; order Squamata; family Viperidae; genus Crotalus; species Crotalus tigris. The sequence continues at coordinate 428,838 of NW_024096692.1, forward strand.
AAGGAGATGGAGAGCAATCCTCGACCTCAAGGGGCTGAACCTCCACTTACAATACTGGAGGTTCAAGATGCAGACATTACATTCCAGTCTAAGCAGTATCAGGCATCTATTGACACCAATAGATCTGAAAGAGGCATACCTGCACATTCCCATCCTCCCGGAACATCGCAGGTATCTGCGGTTTTGTTATCTCAACTGCCACTTTCAGTACAGAGCTCTACCATTCAGCCTCTCCTCTGTTCCCAGGGTCTTCACCAAGATCCTGGCAGTGCTGGCAGCTCATTTACGGTTGGTCCCGGTGCGCATCCAGTGTTATCTGGATGACATTCTGATCTATCAATCTCAACCGCCCAGTCGGATTTGGCCCTCACAATCAGGACCCTACAGAACCACGGGTTCTTGATAAATTACAAAAAGAGCCAGATGATTCCCTCAACCCACCTGTTACATCTGGGCATGGTAATAGACACGCTCTTGTCACATGTATTTGTCAGAGGAGTGATGCAGGAGCATCAGAGATGGCACTCAGGGTACGCGGGAGCAGGACTGCGTCATTGGCTCTCCTTTCTCAGCTCTTGGGAAAATTAATATCCTGCATAGTTATAGTGCCATGGGCCCGCCTACATCCTCGGGTCCTCCAGTGGTTTCTGCTCCCGTATCAGAGACAACACACCAGTACCTCCAACCAGTTGGTGCGCGTCCTTCGTCAGGTGTGTCTCTCGGCTGTGGGCATCCTCGGCCATTCACAAGGGGACTGTATTCAAAGAGCCCCGTCGCATCAGTGTGACCATGGACACAAGTCTCTTTGGTTGGATGGCTCAGGGTCAGTGATCACAGACAAACCTGAGCACAGCATAAATTGGTTGGAGCTCAGAGCGATCCACCTAGCTCTCAAACACTTTCACACAGTAATCAAGGGGCAACATGTGCTGGTCCTGACGGACAATGTGGCTGCAAAAGCTCATGTGAATCGGCAAGGGGGCACCCGGTCCAAGTCCCTCATGATGGAGGCTCGAGCATTGGGTTCTTGGGCAGAGAGCAACCTGCTTTTCATCAGGGCCAAGCACATCTCGGGAGAGGCGAATCGGCAGGGAGATTTCCTCAGCAGGTCGATAGTGGACCATTCAGAGTGGAAGTTAACCTGGATGTCTTCAGGGAGATCTCAGACAGATTTGGTCGTCCGATCGTGGACCTGAACCCCTCGCCGGAGAATTCCCAGCTGCCCAGATTTTTTTCTCGGTTCCTCTCTCGGGGAGCGGAGGGGGCGGACGCCCTATACAGCCAATGGCCGCAAGACCTCTTGTATGCCTTTCCCCCATTGCTTCTGCTTCCAGCAGTTGTCAGGAAGATTCTGGAGGAGCAGGCGGAAGTAATCTTTATTGCTCCTCACTGGCCCAGAAGACCATAGTTTGCAGACCTGGTGAGCCTCTCCATCTCTGCCCCATGGAGGATTCCAGACAACCGCATACGGTTGATGCAGGGGGATCTTCAGCATCCAGACCCCCAATGGCTTCAGTTGACTGCCTGGCACTTGAATGCCGCACCCTGACTCGGGAGTCATATTCGTCAGGGGTGATCAATATGATTCAGGCTGCCAGGAGACCAGCAACTAATCATATTTATGACCATATGTGGAGGAACTTCTGTCACTGGTGCAACAAGAATCATGTGAATCTGTCATAGGTAACCATTCCCAAGGTGTTAGAATACTTACTGGAGGAAGTCAACAAGGGGTTGTCGCCCAACACTATCCGCAGACAGCTAGTGGCTCTTTCCACGGTACTTTCCTGGGACTTTGCCTCAACACCCTACCATCCAGTCTTTCCTTAAGGGAGTCACCAATAGTAGACCCCCTGTGGTTCATAGGTATCCCTCTTGGGACCTACCTGGGGTTTTGCAGGCACTAACCTCATCTCCCTTTGAACCACTTAGAACAGTGGTTCTCAACCTTTTTAATGCCGCGACTCCCAACTGGTCATAAGTCGAGGACTACTCAACCGGTGGTAAGTCGAGGACTACTCAACTGGTGCAGCATCATTTGCAGAATGGGACTTTTGGCAGGCTCAGCAGGGCAGAGACAGCCTGGACAATTCCTATTGGCTTTTGAAAGTCAATAGAATTAGACTCTATTCAAGAGATCCCCGTGAAATGGTCGTTCGACCCCAAATGGGGTCCCGACCCACAGGTTGAGAACCACTGACTTAGAACATGTTCCTTGCGGTACCTGTCACTTAAGGTCTCCTTCCTAATAGCCATTTCCTCTGCCAGGCACATATTGGAATTGGCTGCCTTATCGATCAGAAAAGACCTGTGCACGTTTCACAAAGACAGGGTAGTTCTTAGGTTAGATCCCTTGTTTATTTCAAAAATAAACACGGTGTTCCATAGGGCACAAGAGGTTATTCTCCCAGACTTCTGTCCTCACCTGTCGCATGACTTGGAACGGCAGCAGCACTCACTAGATGTAAGGAGAGCCTTGCGCTGTTATATCAAGTGCATGGTGGCTTTCCGTAAGTTAGAAGTCCTGTTTGTATCCTTTCAGCCTTCTTCAATGGGCCAAAAGTTGTCAGCTTCCACCATAGGTAGGTGGATCAGGGCTTGTATTGCAAGCGCGTACGTATCTCTTGCCCTGCCCGTTCCTAGTCATGTGACAGCTCACTCTACCTGCAGTGCTGCCACATCTGTGGCGTGGGCAACTCAAGCGTCCATTGAGGACATTTGCAGAGTGGTGACATGGTCCTCGCCTTCCCCTTTCATTAGGCACTACCATTTGGACAAACTTGCATCGGCTGAGGCCGCTTTTGGTAGACATATTTTACAGCAGGTAGTGACACTGTCAGGTTCACAGGCCCCAACTGACTCCCACCCATAGGGACTCCAGGTGCTTTGGTACGTCCCATTGGTGGATTCTTCAGTCATCATGCTGGAGAAGGAGCATTGGCTTACCTGAACGCCTTTTCTCAGCATGATGATGAAGAATCCACACCCTCCCTTCTAGAGGTCAGTTAGGTCTGTGTTAGGGGCTTGTTGTTGTTTTTTGAGAGTCATCATGTCGAACTATTGTCATTGGCTACGCCGTCAATGAAATTGGGAGGTCCCAGGCAAGGAGGGGCATGACAACTTGACAACTTAGTCTGATTGGGCAGGAGGACTGAATTAACCCATTCGTGGATTCTTCATCATCATGCTGAGAAAAGCCAACGTTCCATATAACAAATATTTTGGTGATAGAATTGGTCTGGAAAGCAAACTGGATAGATACCAAAGTTGAACATTTTTCTGGGCAACAATATGGAAAGAAATCACCATTTCAGGATGTGAAGGAAAAGTTAAACAGAAATGCTAAGTTTCCTGTTGCTGAAATCTTGGACTAGATCCCAAGAAATATCTTGGAATGTTTTTTGTCTATATTGATAGGTTCCCGTCTCAGTATATTAGGCACACTTTCTTGTCATTGTAGAATTTATAGAATTCGCAATGGCTCCAGATCCCTTTCTCCCTTTATCTCTCTCATGTGTTTTGTGTTTCAATTTCCATTGTTCACAACCCTTTCTCTTGTCCATTTACTAGACTGAGCTCTGGTAGGTGGATGAGAGTGGAGAACTCTCTTGTTTTGATAATTTTAGTTTGATTGTTTTTCCCTGAGTATGTGAGAACTACCTTTCACAGTCACCGTGATCATTGAACCATAGTTTAGCTCAGACTTCTTCAATCTTAGTTCCCTCCAACTCCTAAAATTTATTGTGTCTATTGCAGAGTATTCCAGACATTAACATTGATGGCTACCAAGGTTGGGGGAGGATTGATTAAGTTGCTATTTCAACAATGATCTTTTGTGAATGAAGAATTTTATCATTTTTCTATACTATTGCAAGATTGAGATACATTGTTTTCAAATTACAGAAATTACATATTGTTCTTCAAATTCAATTCTGATTTAAATGTGAAAGACGAGCAGAGCATTTACAGACTATGATTCAGAACTGGTCTCTGTGTTGTAGTATATCATCAATTATTTATTTCTGTTTTATTGACTAAAACACATTTGACTGTATGCAAATAATGGTAAGCCATATCAATGATTTACAAATTCACTCATAGCTTAGTGCAATGTGGGATCTTGGGACTCCCTTATATGTCGCTTGGCTTGATGTATATTGGATGCAATTCTTTATTATTCCATGAAAAACCTGAAAACTCTATGGAACAGTATACAACTTTTCCTTTCCTGGGAAGGTTGCAGAGAAGATGATACACTGCAACTGCACAGAGCCTTGGAGGACATGATTATCTGGATTCATTCTAGTCTCAATTTAGGACTAAGTATGGCCCCAATCTATGCTTATAGATGACCTTTATTGACATTGGGTCTGAGAGAGTGCAATTTTCTTAGTGTTAATATCATAGATGCCTCCAAGAGGTGGTAAAATGGGACACTTCCTAAAGCACTGGCTTCAGCCAGTGGTGATGTAGGAGAGAGAGTTTGCTCTTGGAGCCTCTACTGTAGGTTGTTGTAGAATTTGAGTCTTCTTTGTTTCTTTTTAATATCTCAGTAAAGACATTGGGTGAGGTCATCTTTCAACACTGGGTAATGTATTATCAGTGAGGAGATTATTTATAAATTTACATATTGACCTTGGACTAAATAGATAATGTTGTTGAGGTACCAAAGGTCCTAAAGCCTGGAAGATGATCTTAGGCTTACATGATAGGCTTAGTCTCAGTCCCAGCAAGGTAGTATAGCTGTGGGGTTGAAGACCATCCAATTCCATGGAGATTCTGTCTCCTTTTAGATGGGCTTGAGCTGCAAGGACCTAGTTTATAATTTGATAGTCCTACTTGATTCACTGCTTCTCCTCAATGAGCAGGTGGCAGCTATGGCCAGAAAGCCTTCATGTAGCTCTATTTTGTGCATTATGAGCCCTTCTGCAGTAGGAAGCCTTAGTTATCTTTCACTTGGATTATTACAACATGTTTTACATGAACTTTCCCATGTAAGTCCATCTACATGGCTTCTCCATAAAGAACATTCACCTGGTCCAGAATGCAGTGGCTTAAGCAGTCATGATCACATCTCATTTTGCTAATATATTGTAATACCACTATTTTGAAAGCTGCGTAATTCAGTGTATTGGTTGTCATCTATGCAGCCTATGGTTTAGGACCTAGGTAATTTTGAAATCAATTATTCCCAATTAAATCTGCTTGTTTAATAAAAACTGGTAGTGTAGGCTTTCTCCATACCTTCTTTCTCAGAGGGAAGTCATCAGCAGGGATCATACTTTCTTTGGAACATCATTCCCTTAGAAATTCAAATGGTTGCTATTATATTGGATTTTAGAGAAGCCTTTAACATTTGGTTTCTATTAGACTTTGTGAAGCTGAAGCTCAAACACTTTGATTTCCTAATGAGAAGAGAGGACTCCTTGGAAAAGGCCCTGATGATTAGAAAGATTGAAGTAAAGAAGAAAAGGTGGCAGAGGATGGTTAGATAGTGTCATTAATGCAATGAACAAACTCTGGGAGAGAGTAGGTAACCGGGGGGGGGGGGGGCTAGCATGTTATGGTCCATGGGGTCGTGAAGAATCGGACATGACTTAACAACTGAAAAATAATGTCAGACTTTGAGGTTGGCTTAGAGAAAGTTTAAATGTTTTTTCTACTAACTTTGGAATAGTCTAACATAATGTTCCCAATGTGATTATATATAGAACTATCCTTTGATGTTCCTATTGTAATTTTCTATTTTTTTTACCAGATTTTTACATTTGTACCAGATATTGTTCAAAGTCATTGGCAGTAAGTCTAACAAATAAATAAACATTGTTCAACTAGGTTTCTTCAGTATTATTAGAAATGCAGTTATTGGAGATCATTTCAGCATTCTTTATGAGGATGTTAGACTTATGATATTTGATGTCACTATGGATGTCATTAATAGTGTGACAGCATTACAACAACAATATTCTATGACAATTTCCTTTTAGATTAATTTTTTTGAGAGAATATAATTTCCATTCTCTTTAGTGCTATTGGAAATAACTTATCTTGACCTTTTGTGGTAGATTGTTATTAAAAGCATATAAATCTCTCTGTCTTTTGATAATGTTCTGAAATAAGTCATGACATTCCAAGCAGGCTTTATTAGGTTATTGATGTTGAAGGGTGGTTCTAAATGCTACAGAGGAAAAATATTAAAATGTCATCAGAATTAATTAGCATATATTTGGTGAAATATACATTGTAGTTTGAATCCTCAGTGAATTTCAAATAGGAGGGTAATGACTGCCATTTTGTCATGGATAACTTTACTTCCTGATCTCTTTAGATTCCCTGCAGGACTGTATGGAATAACAAGCTAATAACTGAATCTCCCAGGACTTTGTATTGTGCTTCCCTGCAGCTATTAATTAATTACATGTTGTCAAAATGATACACTAAACAGGATTATTGACTATCTGTAGGATTTAGGGAATGAAAATATATTAAAATTAAATATTTTATTTTTGGGGGGATCAGCAAATATATTCAAAACTAAGGAAAAACAAATATGGATAGATATGTGACCGATTCCGAGAGGAAATAGAACAATCCCTAAAATTATATATATATATATATCCTTTAAGATTGTAAATCTTAAGATTATAAATCACTAATGAAACTAATGATATTATTTGCACACAACAAATGGATAGAAAATATTTTACAACTGTATTAAAAAAAATTTCCTGATAGTGCAGTGGTTCTCAACCTTTTTAATGCCGCGACCCCCAACCGGTCATAAGTCGAGGACTACTCAACCGGTCGTAAGTCGAGGACTACTCAACTGGTGCAGCACCGTTTGCAGAATGGGACTTTTGGTGGGCTCAGCAGGGCAGAGACAGCCTGGACAATTCCTATTGGCTTTTGAAAGCCAATAGAATTAGACTCTATTCAAGAGAGTCTATTCTATTGGCTTTCAAAAGCCAATAGAATAAAAGGGAGTAGCACAGCTAAGGAAAAGGGGAAAAAAATGGCGGACTGTTTGGCGACCCCCGTGAAATGGTCGTTCGACCCCAAATGGGGTCCCGACCCACAGGTTGAGAACCACTGTGATAGTGGAATGTGCAATTTTCTCCTAGTGCACTCTCGAATCTTATCCAAAATATTGAGTCAAAGTCCTAAGAACTCTGTGTTGTCATAAAAGTGTAATTTTTATAACTGACAGAGAAAAAAAAAAAACTTTTGAGCACCTTGGAAATAATCATATTAGTCATACTGTAGTTAATTATAATTAAAATGAAAAATCAAATTTAGATTTTGTTTTTATAATAAGCAATGACAGTGGTTGTCTCTTGAAGATTCAGAATATTGAGAACTTTGTATAGACCTGCTAATTTTATTGAAACTTATCAGTTTTGAAACCCTTAAGAAATTAGTCTTCTTTCAGTTAGTAAATAATATTTCTCTGTAATAATTGCTGCAATGATTGATTTCAAGTTCATAGTTAACAGTAGTATAAAACTGACTAAAAAAAATAAAAGAGAGTGTCTAATTAAGGTCTGTCAAAAATAGACAGGAATTATATAGGAATAATGAGGTTACTGTATATTTTATTTTTCTGCTTGGATTCAGTTTAATTCTATTAACACATATTTTAAGTTCATTACAAATCTATTAGTACAATATATAGATGGATTAAGATTGTTTTCTTGTTGTCAAACGCATGTTTCAGAATAGATTTCTTCATGTCTTTACTAACCATAAAGCAGTGCCGCTGATTTAAATAGATCTTTTCAGATAAAGACATTTCAGAAAATAAAATATTTTATTTCTAAATGTTATCTATTACACAAAATAACATCAGTTCATTATCTTTCAATACTGCAAGCAACCCCACATGAATCAGTGCAAAGTTGCAGTGAAGTTGGTGGCAGTTCTATGAAAATGTTTGCAATTAGCTTGCAAAGGAAACATAAATTTGTATTCTCCTTCTTTAAATGCATAAATCCTTAAATGTCAAAGAAAAAAAATGGTAAGGTGTGCCATTTTATTGCCAGTCCTGACATCCTACTGAAAAAATGCTACTTTTTTTAAAAAACCCAACATTTCTTAATTGTGAGATATTAAGGGTATTGTAATATTTCCTTAAATTAAGTATTATATTTACATGGATATTTCTTACTTTAGTATTTCTAGTCTACCGGTATTTCTTTGCCCAAAGACTTTAAAAGAAGGGTATAATGTAAAGTCACAAAATATAGAAACAAAACACTGGAATTTATACATGTAATAGAACAACTTTGCATTTAAAAAAATGGAAATGTGTAATCCAAAATGTCATATATAAGACTTTTTATTAAATCCCTTTTGTTATTTCTCTTGTTATTTATATCGTTTTTATTCAGACACTACAAAGTGTAGAAATAAATAGATCTTAAAAACTTATTGTACACCTTTAAGAGTAAAAATGTAATTCTTATGTACATAAGTCATGTGTATCTACCAAATTCATAGTCCAGCCACCTGGGTTAGGTTTGAATTGCAGAAAAAGCAAGAGAGGATGGCAACCGTGCAAAATTTTTGGGAAGGCTTCAAAGTATTAACATTTCAATCTATTTGGGAACATCCAACAAAACTGAATGTTTTTCTTATGCAAACTACTCAAAATTATCAAATTTTCTCCATCATTGTGTTTGCCTCATTCAAACTCTTATTTGAAGAATAACCTTGTTATGAAAACAATTTCTTAGAAACTCATTCTAGCATTTTTTCATATGGTGAAATAGCTAACATCTATAAGAATTCTTCTGCTTTCAAGGCCTAGTTCAAATAGTCTTGAAATGTTCTATCATTCATAAATGGTCATTCATCTCCTTGACAAATACAACAAGTTAACAAAAAGCATTTACAAAAAGATAGTTATAACATAGCACTATAGAGCAATATCCATACTGTAACATAATGGCATTTCATGCTGGCAACAATATTACAATATAGGAGTGGTCCTTGTCTTATGACCACAATTGAGCCCAATTTTTCTGTTGCTAAGCAAGACAGTTATTAAGTGAGTTTCCCCCCATTTTACAACTTTTCTTGTCATAATTTTTAAGTGAATCACTGCAGTGGTTAAGTTACTACCACGATTGTTGAGTGAACCTGGCTTCCCCATTGACTTTGCTTGACAGGAAGTCACAAAAGGGAATCAGATGTTCCTGAAAGGACACTGCAACTGTCATAAATACATAAATCAATTGGCAAGTATCCAAGTTACGATCACATGACCATGGAGATGCTGAAATGTCGTAAGTGTGAAAAAAAAGTCATGTCCCTTTTTTCAGTGTCGTTGTAAGTTCAAACACTCACTAAATGGATGGTTGTAAGTTGAAGACTACCTATAGTTAAGTAATTACTTAACAGAGATGTAAGACATATTCATCAAGCTAAAATAGACTGAAATATGACCCCCCCCAAAAAATTTGTTCACCTAAGCACAAGCTGCATGACTCTCCAGTATTATTAGTAGAATTTGCGAATATTCATGAGTACCATTTTTCAAAAATATATTTTTATTTATTTAATAAATGCTGTTTATAATTTGCTGCTATGTACTCAAAGTCATTTAAAGGAATTATTATATATACAGAATTCAAACAATACAAATTATTAATTCAAACAATATAAAACATTACAAAAATTACATAATTGTAACATAATGAGGTATGAAATAGAGACTTGAAGGACAGATGATTAAATGTCACCTTTGAGCAATAGATCACTCTGAAAAATTCCTTTATTATCACTAGCAAATAGAAAAGTAGATAATTCTAGATGCTTTGAATATTAGCATATATTAGCATTTGTTTATGAACTGAATGTTATTTGACTTAATTGATCGGGCGAGATTGACTTGTTTCTATCATCGGTCTCTCTGGGCATAGAACCCTCATTAAATGCATTGGGCAAACAGACACAGCAGCTTTTTTCTTTGGTTCCCTTGTAACAGACTGCAAATAGAACTATTCAAATAAAAGCTTTCTGGATGTTAATTGTGACCAAAACTAGATTAGGTGCAGTTGTGCAGTTTAGACAGCGTTGTATAAATTCAATCTCTGAATCCAAGATCCAGATAGGAGACTGGCAGAAACTTTTAATTTTCATTTGGTTTACTATCCACTTCAGTACTGGGATGTGAATCCAGAGAGATTGCTAAGTGGCAGAGCATAATGGAAATAATCCTAAACAATTGATATAAATAGATTATTCTTATTTTCTATGCTAAAGAAGGCTAGTTGATTTACTACTCTCTTTTTTCCTTTTACCTCCTAAGCACAATCAAGCATATACATGGAGAAAAATGAGGTTACGTTGCAGGTAATATGGAAAACAAAAAAACTCTAAGACTTTTGAAGCTTGGCCAAAGAAGTATAGCAGATTCCAGTTTTGCATTGTGTCCCAAACTGCTGCCCACAAGCAAATTAAATATTTGTAATTTTTAACTAGGCTTGTTAACAAGAAAAAACTGGCTCTTTAAATAAAGTTTTGTTTTGAAAATTAAGACCAGTCACAGTAAGCAGACCAATATACGTTTCTCAAAACTGATTTTAAGTACTAGCAAAGTAGTTGTCAGCTGCATTCACTGAAGAGGGTGTTTCTCGTGGTAGTGAAGTGCTATTAACAGAAGCAGCATGGCTTATGCTAATTAATGTCATCTTATTCAACAATCAGAGAGAGTTTAAGGTGGCAGATTGCTTTAGAAAAAGGCATCTGTTGTGGAAAGGGATGATGAGCTTGCTCACTTTCCCTTAGCTCACAGACCATATCACCTTTCTTCTAATTACTTCAATCAAAACCTTTGGTATAACTTTCCATGCCAAGGTAAGTGATACAAGCGTTGTGATCTTTTAATATTTTTATAATGTGGCTTTATTCTTCTGGATGATTTGTCAATTCACCTGGAAATTTTCGAGGTTGCAGTCCAAACAGGCTAAGTAGGGAAAAAATATAATTGGATAAAGACGAAAATATAGCAAAGAAAAGATGAAGAATTCTTCTTGTATTGAATTCTTCTTGTGTTGCATTCTCTGATGTAGAAGCCAAAATATGTATATGTGTTACATGCCTGTAGTTAAAAAAGAAAGGTATACAACTAATTACAACTAATTTGAGCAGGAACTGTGAGACTCCAAGGTTATGCACTGGTCTCTCTGGGGTAGTGCCACCCCATCCAAAATTAAAGATGATAAACTTCTGGACATAGAGGGATTCACCTACAGTCACTCTGTCTTACTAGGGTTCAGTTGAAGGCTATTGTTCCCCATTCAGACCCTCACAGCCTCCAGGCATTACAAAAGAGCACCCACTGCATCACTCCCTTCACTTGGGATGGAGATATATCGCTGGATATCATCAGTATATTGATGATACCCCATCCTATGGTAACGGATGAGCTCACCCACATGTTAAAAAGGAGCAAAAAGAGCTATGACACCCCATAAAGGAGAAGCCATGGGCTGGACTTCTCACTCCCTTTTAACGGATTGGGACTAGCCTTGGGGGAAGGGCAGAAATGTGCTGCTTACCCCCAACTCTCTAAGTCAAACCAAAAGGATATCAGGGTCAATGCTATCAAAACCTGCTGAGACATCAAGGAGAACAAGGATGGATGTAGCACCTCCATCCATAAGTGTGACTAATGCAGTTTCAATCCCATATCCAACTCTGAAACCTGACTGAAAAGGGTCCAGATTATCCATTTTCTTGAGGGTCTTCCGTAGCTGCAATGCCACCACTTTCTGAACCAATTTTCCTAGAAAGGAATTGGTGGGAAACTGGATGAAAGTTATCCAGAATGGTAGGTTTCAGTTTTGATGTTTTGAGCAGGGGGCATATTAACACCATTTTGAAGATAGCCAGAAATCCCTCTCAGACAAGGATGAATTCAAAATTGTTTGAACCCACTTGCATGTCACCTTCAAAGAAGCCTTAATCCAGGAGGGGCATGGATACAAATAATGGGGTTTGAACTTCTAAGGACCCTGTCCACTTCTTCAGGTCCAACAAACTGTTCCCAGATAACTGAGTAATTTCATTCCTTGGGCATCTCCATAGGACTTGCACCATGCTTGGTGAACTGTGAACAAATCTGAGTGATTTTTATCCTATTATGATCATAAGAGATCTTCCTCTGGGTTTCATCCAGTATGGATGGAATAAGATGAACAAGGCCAATTGATATGCAATGGGCAGCTTATAAATCTTAGTTTTTGACTCTTAGAGCTCTGAGTGTTCAGATGCTAAAAATCAGTGGAAAATTACCAAACATTGACAATAACGTCTGGTAAAAAATAAAGGATCCAGGGTATATTATACCTTCAAAAACACTTGGCGTATGTAAAAGATCAATATTTTCTAGGAAGAAACCCCTGACATAGCCTGCCCTCTATCATGTCTGGATATTCAAAAATATGCTGGCAATCTTTCTATTGATTTGTTTGATTGATTTCTATTTTTATAAATTTATTGATGCAATTTTATGCAAATATTTCTCTTAATCCTGATCTTTATTGGTCTCTTTCTCTTCATATTTCCCTCACTTTGGTTTAATTTTCTGCTCTTTTTTGAGGTTTCTATTGTTTTCCATTTTAAAATTTACACCAGACATGTCAAACACAAAACCCGGGGGCCAGATGCAGCCTGTGAAGTGGTTTCATGTGGCCCACAAAGCCATCCTGGAAACAGTGAGGGAACGGCCCCCACTGCCTTGGCCCTGGCCCAGGCCGGCTGGGAGCCAATGTACAATTTTATGGTGGCCATCTATGCTGAAACACATTCAGTCTTAGCTCCACAAGATTGTCTGGAAACAGCAAGGAACCAGCCCCTGCTGCATCGGCCCCACCCCCTGGGTGACAGCCTTGTGAGGAATGAAGAAATGCACCATCGCCTGGAAGTGGCTAGCAAATGGCCCTCGCCTACTTCACATATCCAGCTTGATGGGCTCTGAGGGAGGGGTTTTGGCAGGCAGCGGGGCGCTCTCCTCACAGTGCCGAGAGGCTGAGCTGGACAGTGCAAATCCAAAAAGAAATGCAAGGCTGCCCAGCTCCCAGCCTGCCTGGTTTCAGGAGGCAGCAGGGCGCTCTCCTCACAGCGCTAAGAGCTGAGCCAGTTGGCGCAAATCTGATGAAAGTGCAATGCTGCCTAGCCCCCAGCTTGCGCAGTTTCAGCAGGCAGCAAGGTGCAAAGCTGGCGAGCTTCTCACCGCCTGGCTCAACCTCTTGGCACTGTGAGGAGAAACCGGGCAGGCTGAGGGCTCGGCGGCATCATGCAGGTAACGTTGACTCTCATGCTGCTCATGCATCTCCTCGCCCAGACCCCACCAAGCCAGATATGTGAAGTAGATGAGGGCCATGTGCTATCCATTTCCAAGTGATGGTGCATTTCTTCATTCCTCACGAAGGGTGACACCTCCCCAGCTGCGTTTCTTGCCTATTCTCCATCAGGATGGATGTAGACTCCACTGATTGGGGTAATTTAATCCCACCTGCTCAGACTAAGACAAAAAAACTCTGCCACGCCTCCTTCTGGGTGTGACTTCCCAGTTTTTGTCTTAGTCTCGTGCTCAGCAAGACGCTTTTCAGAAGGCTCCTAGCTAAGTTTGATTCTTTCCTTTTTTCTTTTAGGCTATTCAATTAAAATTGGATACTTTAAATTCAAATTGATTAACAATTAGATTAATTCGGCTTTCACTTCCAAATTAAGAGGATTGCGTTGGGGGGGATAGGGACTCTGTCCTCCCTCCCCTGCAGCCCTTTGGGCTTTGAAAAGGAGGCTGCAGGCTTCGTTCGTTAGGGAGCTCTCGTTCCGACGATCTGTAGCCTCTTTGCGATTCCGCCAATTCAGCTGGGTAGCGGAGGTCGGCCTTTCAACTCGGAGACCTCCTGAGTGATTTACTTGCCTCGAGGCCTTGAGGGAGAATTCCTGACTGCAGCTTTATCTGGATCGCAGCAGGGGCTGCGCTACTAATCGCAAGTGCTTGGGGACTGGGGGAGGAATCCCAAATTAGCCTTGTATTCCCCTGCTGTGTAATTGATTCTCCTGTTTAAAATACGACAGGGTTTTGCTTCTCCAGGCCTTAAGGCCTGGCGGCCGCCATTTTGACCGCATGGTCTAGCGCGGCTGCTTCTAGAGGTCCCACGTGGCGGACGCCATTTTGGAGGCCTAATTGAAATTTTTGCATAATCAATGGCAGTTATTCCTGCATTATTGCGGACGCATAGTTGTTGCCTGTGTCACTTGGTCTGTGAGCAGACCTGTTCAGGGGGGGAGATATTTTTGTATCCACAGGAGTTGTGGTCAAACTTGAGGGGGCTACTCCAGGTGTGGGCCTTGGCTGCATTTGAGCAGACCAAGGTGTTATTAACTGGTCCTAAGGCCTAGAAGAGAAGAGCGAAGAGATTCTTTTATTGTCCACCTGTTTCTCAGTTTAGCCCGTGACCTTTTGTCACAAGGCCTGTACAGACAGCATTAGAACACTGTCTGGCTGTTCTTGCCATTGCTTTCTGTTCAGAGCGAGGATTGGTTTTCCATCTCTGACTGTGATCTGCGTGTTGGGTTCCTCCCCCCATTTCTAGGTACTACTGTCCAGGAATACCTAGACAGCAATGGCAGACAGCTCCTCGCCCCAGGCTTCTCAAACTAGTGTCCCCCCCGCTCAAGCAAAGCGCAGATCTGAAGAATTGAACATGGGGGGGAAGAAAAAAGCTAAAACCAAACATCTGTCTTCCAAAGATACTTCCAAATCAGCCGGGCGAGAGGCCACAAGGAGACACTTAGCATTGGAGAGAGAATTCTCCAAGGCACAAAGGCTCAGATCCAGTGGGACTGAAACGGTTTCCCCCGCCCCACTGGATACTCCTTTGACAGAACCTCAATTTGAATCATCTCAGGATGCCCCAAGACCTTGGTCTCCTCGGGGGGAAACCGAGCAGGTAGGTCCTCCTCGCTCCTCTCCTTCATCAGCACACCAACCACCTGAGACCAGGTGTGCCTCAACGGAGGTTGGGGTCAGTTCCAGGGACCAAGGGGAAATGTGGTCCCAGGCTCAATTCCAGGCCTTCATGCACCAAGCATTCAGGCAGTTTATGTCATCAACTGAGAGTAGCCAGGTGCAGTCCCATCCTACTCCTCCCGCATCTATTCCCCCACCTCTGGTGGAGCGTGATACTAGACCTAGCTCTGCTGTTTCGGAGACATCCTCACAATTAGGGGAGGAGGGATCAGTGGAACTGGGAGTTGCAGACACTCCCTTGTCTGAGGAGGAGGATCCAGCTCCTGAACAGGTGACCTCTTCCGGGCTTTTCGATCCGGCCATTTTTCGATCACTCCTCGTAAGGGCTATTGACACGGTAAAACTTACCTCAGCCCAGGAGGAGACTCCTTCTTCCTCATCCAACCGGGAAGCCAACCCTCTGTTTGCGGAAAAGGTCAAGGAGGAACCGCAGATTCCATGCCCACTAGTCTTCAGGTCTACGGTGGAAAAGCAGTGGGCATCCCTTGCTACCACTCCTTCACAGAGCAGTTTAGACAAGAAACTTTACAATGTCTCTTCTTCTTTCGCTTCTCTTCTAGAAGTCCCATCTGTAGACGCTCCGCTGACCTCTCTGTTCTCCAATACCGCCGTCCCGGGGGACATGGCTGAATTCTTGAAGGCAGAGGACAAAAAGTTCGAGTTCTCTTTTCGTAGAGCTCACCAATCTTCGGCTTGGGCCATAAGGGCGGCAACCTCATCCTCCTTCTTTGCACGCTCGGCAATTATGTGGTTGCAGGAACTCCAGACGCTCATTCCGCCGGATCAGGTCAGAGCGCACCAAACAATAGGGAAAATAGTGGCAGCATCCGAATACATTGCGGATGCATCCTTACACTCGGCTAGATGTTCAGCCAGATCCATTGCAGCCTCAGTGGCGTCACGTAGGCTGCTCTGGTTGAAGCAATGGCGCACGGATTTAAAGGCAAAGTGGCGCTTAGCAACATCTAGGTACAGTGGCACCCACCTTTTTGGTCCGGTCCTAGAGCCTCACATCATTGAGGGCAAGGACAAGCACAAGGCGCTGGCCCATCCCTCTAAAAAACCAGATAGACGGCCCCAACAGGACTTCCGTAGGCCATCATTCCGTCCCAGCAGTTCCTGGGATTGGAGACAGCCCTTTCGGGCAGGGCAGTCCTGGGATTGGCCCAGAGGCTCGCGATCCTATTCTTTCAGACAGGATTGGCAACAGGACCGCCAAGTAGTGCAGCCAGGGGTCAGTTCCAGACCAAGCGTCCCTTCAGGGGATCAGGCAGTCGTCCTTACAGGCGGTCCAAGTGACGCCAAGGAGGACTACCCCATTGGGGGTTGACTGGCACTGTTTTACGACGTTTGGGAAAACACAACCACAGACGCCTGGGTCAGAGAGACCATAAGACAGGGTCTCTCCCTAGAGTTTCGATCTTCTCCCCCAGATCGTTTTATACAGTGCCCGGTTTCAAACAATACATCAAAAACACAACTAATCACAACAGCCATCGCTCATTTATTAGAGATCAGAGCCATAGAAAGGGTTCCTCAGGAACAGATCGGGGAAGGGTTCTATTCCATCCTGTTTGTAGTTCCCAAAGCCTCAGGCGGCTGGAGGGCGATACTGGACCTAAAGGGTCTAAATTACTTCCTCATTCACAGGAGGTTCAAGATGCAGACCCTAAAGTCCATCTTGGCAAGTATCAGGAAGGGGGATTTCCTTTCCTCCATCGACCTGACAGAGGCTTACTTACACATTCCGATCATCCAGGAACACCGCAGGTTCCTGCGGTTCTGTTACGCACACAAACACTACCAGTACCGGGCTCTTCCCTTCGGCCTATCCTCGGCCCCGAGGGTCTTCACAAAAATCTTGGCCGTGCTGGCGGCTCATCTAAGGATGATACCCGTACGGGTACAGTGCTACCTGGACGACATACTGATACAGTCCAAATCTTTCCAATCAGGGCAGTCGGACCTGGCAATCACTATTCAAACACTTCAGGATCACGGGTTCTCCGTGAATTTCAAAAAGAGTCACATCACACCCACAAGACGTCTGCTCCATCTAGGAGCTCTGATAGATTCCAGCCTATGCAAGGTATATCTCTCCCAGGAGCGACAAGTCAGCATCCGGAAGCTGACACTGCAGATCCGAGGGGAAAAAAGAGTACCCCTGGTACAATTATCCCAACTCCTGGGGAAGATGGTCTCTTGCCTGGGCATCGTTCCTTGGGCCAGACTGCACTCCAGGAACCTCCAGTGGTTCCTTCTTCCTTTTCAGAAACGCAACATCAGCGCCTCCAACAGGAAGGTCAGGGTTCCCCATCACACTCTGTCCTCCCTCCTATGGTGGACCTCGTCCGCCTTGTCCAAGGGCACTCTGTTCAAGGAACCCACCAGGATCACCCTCACCACAGACGCCAGTCTGTTCGGTTGGGGCGGTCATATTCTGAACCACTTAGCCCAGGGTCAGTGGTCCAGTTCAGACCTGGCTCACAATATAAATTGGCTGGAGCTCAGGGCCATCCACCTGGCTCTCCAAAGATTCTCCCCCCTGGTATCAGGGAAACACGTATTAATCCTGACAGACAACATTGCGGCCAAAGCTCACGTAAACAAACAAGGGGGCACCCACTCTTGGACACTCATGCAGGAAGCCCAGGCCATAGGGCTGTGGGCAGAGTCCAACCTGAGGTCCATCAGGGCAGAGCACATATCGGGGGAGGCGAATCAACAGGCAGACTCCCTGAGCAGGGTCACAGTGGATCACTCAGAGTGGAAGCTAGACTCAATCCTATTCCAGGAAATATCACGCAGGTTCAGACAGCCCATCCTAGATCTCTTTGCCTCTCCGATCAATGCACAGCTCCCCAGATTTTTTACCAGGTTTCCGGCGAGGGGGGCGGAGGGAACGGACGCCCTCCGGAGCAGATGGCCGGAGGGCGTACTTTATGCATTCCCTCCTCTTCCACTAATACAAGCGACCATTCGCAAGCTCATCCAGGAACAGGCAGAGCTAATCTTAGTGGCTCCATTTTGGCCAAGACGCCCGTGGTTTGCCGACCTGGTGGACCTGTCAATTTCACCTCCATGGAAGATTCCCCCGGACCGAGTAGCTCTCAGCCAGGGGAACCTCCAACATCCGGATCCACAGTGGCTCCAATTAGCCGCTTGGCACTTGAGCGGGAGAGTCTGACCAAACAGTCTTTCTCCTCTGGGGTTATTTCCGTCATCCAGGCCTCGAGGCGTCCCTCGACCAACAGAATCTATGACGCCACTTGGAGAAGTTTTTGCTCTTGGTGTACCAAAAAGCGGCTTTCACCGCTTGCTGTCTCCATCCCAGACATATTAGATTACTTACTTGAGGAGTTAACTAGAGGTCTGTCAACCAGCACCATACGTAGGCAGATAGCAGCCTTGTCGACAGTTCTCACCTGTGACAACCAGGTTTCCCTGTCCCAACACCCAGCAGTCAGTGCCTTTCTCAAGGGTGCGGCCAATGTAGGGCCCCCCACGGTTCATCGTTATCCATCCTGGGACCTCTCTAAGGTGTTACAGGCTTTAACGTCCTCTCCATTTGAACCTCTGAAAGTTTGCTCCCTTCACTTCCTTACATTGAAGGTAGCCTTCCTAGTGGCCATCACGTCGGCCAGGAGGATTTCAGAATTGGCGGCCCTGTCGGTCAGGGAGGACTTGTGCATGTTCCATGAGGATAGAGTGGTCCTCAGGTTGGATCCTGCATTTGTTCCAAAGATCAATACAGGGTTTCACCGCTCGCAGGAACTAGTCCTTCCTAACTTCTGTCCTAACCCTTCCCATCATCTGGAGAGACGGTGGCATATGTTGGATGTGCACAGGGCTCTGCGCCATTACATTAAACGAACCTCGACCTTCAGGAAGTCCGAGGCATTATTCGTGTCCTTTCAACCCTCAACTATGGGTCGGAAGGTCTCTTCTTCCACCATTGGTCGGTGGATAAGGATGTGTATTTCCAGGGCTTATATTTCCCAGTCCCTTCCGGTACCTTCACATATTACTGCTCACTCTACACGTAGTGCTGCTGTCTCAGCGGCTTGGTCTACCCAGGCATCACTCGAGGAGATTTGCAGGGCTGCGACATGGTCCTCTCCTTCCTCATTCATAAAACATTATAGGATAGATCAATTTGCAGCAGCTGAGGCTGCTTTCGGTAGGAGAGTCCTACAGCAAATAGTGGGTTCTCAGGGGTCACAAGCCTAGACTCCCTCCCTATATGGACATGAGCAGCTTTGGTATGTCCCAATCAGTGGAGTCTACATCCATCCTGATGGAGAAAAGAGCGTTGTCTTACCTGAACGCTTTTTCTCAGCAGGATGGTGTAGACTCCACACCCACCCTGTTAGTGTTAGTCTAGGCCTGTGTCTTCCTTTTTTGTTTGGAGCCTTGCGTCCGGTAGCTTCGCCTCGACAAAAACTGGGAAGTCACACCCAGAAGGAGGCGTGGCAGAGTTTTTTTGTCTTAGTCTGAGCAGGTGGGATTAAATTACCCCAATCAGTGGAGTCTACACCATCCTGCTGAGAAAAAGCATTCAGGTAAGACAACGCTCTTTTTTCCTCCCTCCCTCATCTCAAATATTTTCCCACCACTCTGTACTTAGGAAGGAAGGAAAGAAAGAAGGAGAGAGAGGGTCTGAGGGAAGTCCTGCCTTGCTGTCCTTTCACCATCCCCTTGCCCCCTCCTCCTGGCCTATCCTAGGGGTCTCCCATCCTATTGCTAAGGAAGTCTTGGCTACAAAGCCATGTCTCCTCCCATAGAGGAGGATGGGCCCCCCTCTGACTTTGCTCTCATACCCATCATGAGCAACCTGGGTAAGGAGAACAAGCACAGCAGCAGCAGCCTTGAGGAGGAGGTAAGTGCAGCTGGGCACCCCCTTGGGGAAGTGGGGCTGGGCTTGATGCCACAGGTGCTTGAGGGCCAAGCTGGGCATTTGACCTCTGCTGTCCAGGGCTCCCAGCAGCCTGCACCACCATCCAGCTCCCCTGCATGGCCTGAGGGGAACAGTGAGCCTCCTCCAGTGGGCCATGCCTTGGCACTTGCCCTGGTCCCATCCCCTTCTGCCAGAGACCCTCAGATATGTCCCACTCCTGCCCAAACCCCCACAGGCACCCTTGACACGAATGATGTAGAGCTGGCCATGCCCACCCAGTAGGACACACCATCCATGCCCACCCAATAGGCCGCACCCACCCTGGCCACACCCATCCGGCTCCCCGAGGGCAACCGCAACACTGATGCGGCCCTCAATGAAATTGAGGCTTACATTCTGCTCAATGATTGACATATCAGTTACCATTGATACAAGCAAATACCATACAGAAACCATTACAGAAAAAGAGAAAAGCCTTAATAAAATAAAAACAGATGTATAAAGTAACAAAAGTAAAATACTAGATAAGATTTTACTGGAGGAATCAATGACTCTTTTAATCAGTAAGTCTTGTCTGATTAACCTCCACCATTTCATTCATGCTTAATGAGTTACGTTCTGTTTCCCTGATTCCATGTCTTAATTTTTTTTCCTACAGGAACTAATCTTCATTTTATGCCATGTAAATCAATTGTCTTCAAGGCAAGCTTTTGGAAATGCTGTATTAAAAATGTGAAAATCTATTGCTTAATTTTTCCCTCTTACCAGTTTCACAACATAATAAAATAATTATAATTCTGTGTTATCTTGTATTAATTGTTTTCTTAAAAAATGAAACAGCTTTTGTTGTCTTACAAATTGTAGTAATTTGGTTGAGGCTGCAAATCAACTTTATATTGGGTGGAGGTATATATGTTTATAGCATCCTCTTGTGCTATGAATGTTAACTAAATTGTCCCCGATGAATTCAGCAAAGAGTTTTGATTTAGAACTTGGGACAAGCTTTCTTTGATTAGCTTAATTTATGGTGGAAATAAATTGGGTTCTTATTATACTGGAACACAGAAATTGTGTGTGTTATTTCAAGGCTGCATCTTGCTAATAGAAATATCTTTTTATTACATTAACTAATTTTAGGTCCATAACTTTATTATTACCCATATTTTGTTCTTAATGTTGGCATCCTTGTTCTACTTATTTAAATGCATCTAAAGAAATGAAAGGAGCTTGTTTTGGCCTGCAGAGTTTGCAGTTCAGAGATCTTGGACATATGAATCTTTTCACCAGAAATGCTTTCACTGCATGAACTGACTGTTCACTTTGCCTTTTGTCTATACAGCTTCTCTATGGCTAGAATCAGAAGCTTTGCTTCTAGTTTCTCAGTAATCTCATATTAACAGAACAAAATGTTCACTTTTTGTTCTTTGAACAACTCATGATCCTTAAGGAGAATGAGATAGTTGCTGCAGGCTTTAGATGGCAAAAGACAATAGCAAATTATTGGAAGTCAGAGTAGCATGCTATGGCATCTATTCTGCTTTTTCAGAGGTAATCAGTTGCTTTTGGAGCAGTGATACGTGCTACTATATTAATATTTATTTTGTGGTCACAGATCTGAAGATCATATTTTGTAATCTGAAGATCTCTGAATCTAGAATTTCATCAATATAAATTATAAAAGTCGAGATTGAGGTATTTTACATGCTAAAATCCATAATAGTTCCATGAACAATGCTTTTCATATATTATAGCCATAGGCCATAACTATGAAACACCACAGATGGAATGGAATGGAATGGAATAGAATGGAATAGAATAGAATAGAATAGAATAGAATATCTTTATTGTCATTGTGTAACTCACAACGAAATTAAGTGCTGTCCACAGTACATACTACACACAAGTAAAAACCACAAATAAGAACATATATTATATACATATATCCTTCACATTCTATTCATCATTGCGCTGCCCCTAATATTGCACTTCAATGTTGCACTATACAATAGTCCTTAATATGGTTATAGCTCTGGGATAAAAACTATTTTTCAGCCTATTTGTCTTTGTTTTTATTATCCTGTACCATCTGCCAGATGGTAAGAGTTCAAAAAAAGAATGAAGAGATATAGTTGCCTAATCTATCTAACCCTCTGAGAGTGGCCAGACAGGAAGTTCATAATCCAAAGGTACTGTATATACCGGCGTACAAGGCGACCTGGCGTATAAGATGACCCCCGTCTTTGTTGCCGGGCCGCATTCCTAGAATGTCATCTTATATGCCGGAAACTACCAGTATTTCCTGCGTATAAGACGACTCAGCGTATAAGACGACCCCCATCTTTGGTGCCGATTTTAGCGCTTGCGGAAGTCGCCTTATACGCCGGCATATATGGTACATTGAATGTGAAAGACTGAGGCTGACAAGTTTAGACACCAGTCTGTATGGAAGAATTGTGTTAAATGCAGAACTAAAATCCACAAAGAGCATCCTTACGTAGGTCCCCCGCTGCTCCAGATGAGTCAGAGCAGTATGGAGAGTGATGGCTATGCCGTCTTCTGTGGATCTTTTTGCTCTATATACAAACTGGTGACTGACGAGTGTGTATGCGAGGCAGGACATGATGTGCCTGTGGACCAGTTCTTCAAAAAACACTTCATGATAATAGGGGTGAGTGCCACTGGTCCATAATCACTGAGACTGTTAATAAAGGACTTCTTTGGTAATGGAACAATGATGGAGGCCTTCATCTGCTTATTATTGATTAAGCATGCCAGTACAGTAATAAATTCTGATTTGATCATGGCAGCTAAAAGAGCTAAGCTCCTTTACATATATAATATGTTTTTCACACAAAAGGCATTATTGTATTTCAGTTAGCAAACATAATAAGGAACACTTTAAATTAGGGAAGATAGCACCAGTGATTATAATATTTATTACAGAAGAGATTTAAATTGAGAAGTAAACAGAAAACAAAACAAAATTAAAAAAAAACACTGAATTTATTTTTCTTTTGAAAGCTTTTGTTGGTTATGGAGAAATATATAAAAATCTCAAAACTCTGACTGAAATTGTGTTGGAAGATTTACTATTGATTTTATGAATTCAATCAACAGTTTCCAACCAAGATATAATGCTACTAATTAATTAAAAAGCTTTTTGATTGAAGGATTTCAAGTGTTTTTTTTCTTGACAACTTTTTCTATGAATAAGAAGCAAATGGTTTTTCCAAAGGGAATGAAAAATGTCTCATTTTATTGGTTGTCACACTTTATGTTGAATTAAAGGATTCCTACAGTTCTGTTTAATATGTCTCCCCTTCAAGGATTCCTGTTAGGATTTCAATCAATGTATTGAAACAAAACTTCCTTCCTTCCTTCCTTCCTTCCTTCCTGTTTGGTGGATTCTATTTTCCTTCAATAAAAATGTACAGCCTGTGGTATTAAATAGCCTGAACCATTAAAAAGGGCAATGGATCACATTTTTTTCCACATCAGCATAATTATCAGTGATAAGAAGTGATTTCTGTCTCCAAAATTTTCTTGGTTTATATCTCTTAGGGCAGCGGTTCTGAACCTGTGGGTCATGACCCCTTTGGGGGTCGAACGACCCTTTCACAGGGATCGCCTAAGGCCATCAGAAAAAACATATTTCCAATGGTCTTGGGAACCGAGACACTGCTCCTCTATCCGTCTCCACACGGCTTTGAGCTGGGGGCCGTTGCAATGCCGGATTCGTTTCCGTCGAGCATCTCCTAAGGGAGGCTGCACTGCTTTGTGGCCCTTTCTGCGGAGGAGGCTGAACTAAACTCTGCCGGCGCTGTCGCCCTCTTGGCGGTCTTCTTTCTCTCTCTCTCTCCATCTCCCCACCTGGGTGCTTCTCCCACCAGGCTGGGTGGAGCTGGCAGAGCGGCCTTCCTGCCCCCCCTCCCCAGCCAGCTGGAGCCGGGCAGGCCGGCGACCTTCAGAAGTGAGACGAGGACAGGTGAGGCGTGCTGAGCCCCAGGCACGGCGGGTGAGTGGGCGGCGTCGGTGCGCACTTGGAGAGCCCTTAGGATTGGGGGTCACCACAACATGAGGAACTGTATTAAAGGGTCGCAGCATTAGGAAGGTTGAGAACCACTGTCTTAGGGAGTCTCTATAGAAAACATAATTTCTATCTTGGTATTCCAGTACAACTTTTTGGCAAAATGATATAAATTGTGTTCAAGTGACTGGGGTGGGAGGGGACTTGGTTATCAGAACCTTGAAACTGGATCATAAGTATCTTGGGGAGGGGGGGAATCATAACTTTGAACACTTACTAAGCAATTGGTCATAAATAAAGGATTACCTGTATGCGTGTGTTTGTGTGTCACTAAAAGTCACATGCAAAAATATGTTATTTTTTAAAAAAAGAGTTTGCAAAAATATGACTATGAGGAAAAGTGTATACAGAAATATATACAGATAGTCCTAGACTTACAACAGTTCATTTGGTGACTGTTCGAAGTTACAGTGGCATTGAGAAAAGTGACATATGACGATTTTTCACACTTATGACCATTGTAGCATCCCCATAGTCACATGATTTATATTCAAATGCTTGACAACTAGCTCATATTTATGATGGTCACAGTGTCCTGGGATCATGAGATCCCCTTTTGTGACTTTCTGACAAGCAAAGTCAATGGGAAACCCAGATTCACCTAACAACTGTATTACTAATTTAAAAACTGCATTGATTTACTTAAGAAATGTGGCAAGAAAATTCATAAAATGGGGCAAAACTCACTTAACAAATTTCTCATTTAGCAATATAAATTCTGGGTTCAGTTGTGGTCATATGTTGAGGACTACCTGTATATTAAGAACTACATTTTTCATCTTGACTTTCTTGCTGTACAGCAGACATTTCAAACTTGTGATGTCATGTGACGTTGCACGACGTAGCGGAACTTTTTCCCCATTGCTGGTAATGGGGTGGGCGCAGTTTCCTCGTGACACATCCGGTCCTTGGGCTGGCAATTTGACACCCCCTATTGTAGATGTGTTGATGTTACCATTCTCAGGATTCTAACTAGTGTCTCTGGAATTGTGATCCTTCACATCTTATAGGCATCAGGCTGGGGAATGCAGACTACATACAAGGTATTCAATCCATCCTAAAAAGGTGTGCTAGAAATAGAGTAAGCAATTACTGATTCACTAGATAGTGATTTATACAATTTGTCTTAAGTTCCTTTGTCCCCCTCATTCTTTTTGCAGCACTGCTTGGTTAAGTGTACATTCAAGAAAGAAAAGCACTGTTTGAAGTGGGTCTTCCTGTCACCTCTTAAGTACATGATAGCTTTAGTTGGGAGTAAAGAAAATCTGCACTATGATCACATGCTGTTCACAGTATGCATTTTCTTTCCTCTAACTAAAGCCTTAATATACTTAAGAGGTGATATCAAGGCTCGGTTGGTATTCCATGTAAGTAATATATACACTAGCAAATGTTGATGCTTTTGGAGCAACACAGAGATATTGCTTAAATTTAAAGCAGTTTCTTGTCTGTAGCTATTGGAAAACAGATTTTCACAATGATTTGTTATGAAGACAATGTAGATCCCAAAATGTGCCCTTGCTATTGTGCTCTGCAGATGAATTATTTGAGTTTGCAAAATAGCATGTTATTTCATATATGATTCCACATGAAATCTCTTTTCTTTTTCCTCCCTATGATGCATCACATATGGAGTAAATGGGGCTTTAATTCTCTGGGGTTTTTAAAAATTCATTATGTTGGTTCAAAAAATGTGGTGTATCATTGTCTGACTACCAAAACCCTGTGATCCTTTCTGAGATTCTGGATAGAAAGCCTTGCTAGATTAAACTGATAGCTTTGCTTAAAATCTCTTTATGGACTGTTAATCACCAAAGCCGTGGATTATAATATATTGCAAATGTTTACAAGGCAAGAGGTTCCTTTTGTATATCTCTGACTGGATAAGCTGATCAAGGTCTGAATGGCAATTTCTTGAGCGGTGGTTTTGCTGCATTAGAACAAGATTTCAATAAATCATGTCATAGTATTTTACTTAGCATTATTTAATACATTTCCAAACGGGCAACTCTTTTGGGAAGCTACTTCTGTGTTTCAAAAATTAAAAACATTTAGTTTTTTTTAAATTATGATATTATTTGTCCCTATATAGATGTTCACTCAGGAGTTCCTGGGGGAAACATTAATGTGACAATTTGTAATACAATTGATGAATACTTTATCTGAGTGTGTCATATTGTAATTGATAATATTGTTCTTTTATTAATGTACAGACTGTATTTAAATACATCTCTCTCTCTCCCTTCCTGTCTCTCTCCAAATACACATATGTTCTCACCCATTTTAATTTGATTTGCAGCAGTATAAACTACCTGCCTGCATATCCACCTTGAATTTGCCTGGTGTTGCTCCACAGTCTTACAAGGTTATCTATGTATTATTCTTGGAAAGAATAAGCATTGTGTTTTATTTGGGATAATACATATTAAAAGCTTAGATCAATATAATTCAAGACATGCATAATTTAATTTTAATTTACTAAACCTACAGCTCTTCTTGTGGAAGTATAAATTTCTTTATCCTGTAATGAAAGTGATACAAATATAAATTACTTAGAATCAGTGTAATAGTTAAAATATGTCTATATATTTGAAATATGTCTACGTAGAATTGAAATCTTTTTGATTGATTGATTGATTTCATAAAGAATGACAGTACCAAAATGAATTTACTTTTTGTGATTCTTACTTTCTGTGCCATCAGGTCAATATTGAATCTTAGCAACCAAATAGACAGACATTCTCCATATAATGTGTGGAATTTGTAGTTAGCTTTTAGGTTTGAATGCGTAGAAATCCATGGATACTTTTCCTTCCTTAGTAATGAAAGTGCAAAGCCTTTATTTTTGTGCTTATAGTATGCTAACAATAATATTAATATTAATGACTCATAGTTCTAATCAATAATGATAGCTTATAATGTTGTTACACCATGCTAGAAAGCTGGACACCATGAGTTCTAGTCCTGTCTTAGCCATGAAAGCTAGCTAGGTGACCTTGAGCCAGTCACTCTCAGCCTTACTTACCTCACAAAGTTGTTGTGGGAAAAATAGAAAGAAGAAGGCATGATGGATATGTTGTCCCCTTGGGCTATTTGTAAAATAATAAAGACAAAGTACAACTAAATAAATAATGAAATATTGTTAGCATTTCATTGATTTTGAGCTTTCTTCTTCTGCCTTACCCACTTTTTATCTGGCTCACTTTTTGCATTGTTGTTCCCAATATAATTTAAAGGTTGCATACCCCTATTTTAGACTAACATGTAATTTTTTCCCAATGGACCTGAAAATATTTCAGTATCTTAGTCTTCAGTAGAATGGTATAAAACCCAATGAGTTTATTGTATCATTTGAAGGTGGATTTTTTTGAGGGGGGGGGGGGAATGTTTCTTCAAGCCAATGTTGACTCTGGCAATTGTCTGGAGTAGTCCCTACAGTTTTCTTGGCAAGATTTCAAAAGTGACTTATCATTATTTCCTTCCTAGGACTGAGAAAGAATTATTGGCCTGAAGTTACTCAGTTGGCTTTGTACCTAAGACAGGACTTACGGTATTCTGGTTTCTAGCCTTCTTTAAATACTAAACATATATGGCTATCTTTCAAATAAAAAAAAAAACGTAAGAAAATGAAAAGTCTATATCATGCCCAACCACTGAAGATGGGTTATTTTCTATTGAGTTTTAATAATTGAATAAATAGACTGTGACTAAGTTCTGTTTTCTTTTGAGTTTGCATAGGGCCTTTGGAAATAAGGGGAATGGGGAGAACAAGAGTAAATACAGAGACAATTGCGATTATTGATAGAGATTGCTCATTATATCCATCAACATAATTTTGCCTCTATATGATGTACTGCTAATGGTCTACCATATCATTCTGATGTATTTAAGAATATTCAACTCAATTTAATGAAAATTAAATTGGCACTCTTACAGGTCATTTATCTGCTAAATACTTGATGTTCTATCACCATGAGCAAGTTCAAAAAATCCAATTCAACCCAGAGGTTCATATATCCTCTGCTACTGAAACTATATATAGAGTAATCTCTATTAATAATGGAAATTATTTTAATTTGTAATAATAGTTTTAAAATATATTTTCTTAAATACCTGTGAAGTTTCTTAAATGTAAAATATAATATATTGTTAAGCTAGAAAGGCAGAATACATATTTTATTAGTGATCAAGTATTTATTTGATGTAATTACAGTGCAGTACAACAGAAGTGTCTATTTGTGGCAAACATCCTGGCACAAGTAAATATATGTAGATTTTGGGAATCATGAAAATAGAATTATATTTTAGGTTATTTAAACATTTCTTCATGTTTAGTTCGTGTTCAGTATTTTCAGTTAGGAATTACCGTTAGAAGCAGTGCACTTTTTCATGGTATATAGTGGCTAAACAAAGTAGAAAGTCAAGACCTAATTTTTTTTATTGATGTGTAATTTAATTTATGGCCTACTTTCCCTTCAAAGATTGGTGCCCAAATGACTGCAAGTAAAGCTTAGAGATTGATCTTGAGCCAGCTCTGTTGTTTTGGTTTTATTCCAGACTTGTGATGATGATAATAGGAGATGGAATGAAATCCCTAGCTAATAGCTATCATACTGCTGGGGTAGATTGATCTACCTACTTTTTGTTTGTTTGTTTGTTTAAAGTGACTGGTAATATATTTTTTTAGATGGACATTTTTCTAACTCTACTTAGAGATGACAAAGATTAAATCTAAAGCTTTCATCATGTAAAGCATATGCTCTAGCCTTTTACTGTACTCATATCGTCTTTGGAAGATTTATTTAGTTAGAAAATATATGTAGTTTTATGTTCCATAAATCTGGGCAACTCACCATCACAACAATAAAAGCATTTAAGGAGCAATAAAAAACCCCCAACACCCCCCCCCCAAAAAAAAACTAGCCAAGTCCTCTAAAGCAACACTGCCCAGTAACACAACAAGCACTAGACTCTAGCCTTACTTCAGCGCTTGGGTAATAGCCAGCTTTTAAAGGCCTTGGGGAAGGCTAGAAAAATCTGCTGCATCTCAGGGACAGAACCTGCTCTTGAGAAAGTGCACTTTCAGCCCCTTTGGATGGCAACTTTAAGGCAGGGGTCTTTAAACTTGGCCTTTTTATGACTAGTGGACTTCAACTCCCAGAATTCCTCAGCCACTTTGAGAGTGGGCAACTAAATTTCATTTTTGATGTGTGCCGTTATGCCCACAGTAAAAAAATGACAATAAAGGTTCTCTTCTCTTCTCATTTCATCTCATCAGTGTCAGTAGGATATGGCCAAGCTCTGATTAAGCTCTGAATGCAGAGGGAAAACAGCAGATCTTTACCACTGAAAAACAAATGCTTTTGACATCAGCCCAGCCTCCAGATAAGAAAGGTTCCAAAGGAGAGGTTGTTCCAACAAAGAACATATTTGAGAGCTCCCTCAAATGTGGGATGCTGCAGAGAACTTCTCTGCAGATCCTAATATGCAGGCAGGTACATACTGGGAGGAATGTACTCAAATACTGACATTCTCAACTATATAGAATAGATACTTAAATATCATTACAAGATCTTGAGGTCTGATTGGTAAAATACAGTAGAGTTCATTTAATGTCTTGTGGGCTCTAAAAAATGTTCCAGATTATAGTCTCATTGTTGTCTTCTGTACTACTTGCAGCTTCTGTACCACCTTTAGACTCATATAAAGAACATTAAAGTAGTTCAACTGAAAGGTTATCAGAGCATGGGCTACTGTCCACACAATATTGTCATTCCTGTCTGCAGCTGACACACCAATAGCAGTTTGCTAAATGTATTCTGGTTTGCAGAGACCATTTTGGCCTTGACTAATAATTGAATCTAGCAGGACATCAAAGCTCTGCACCTGCTCCTTCAGAACTACTTAAGTCTCATACATTCTCTATTTTCATGAGAGGGAAAAATAAAATGGGATGTCACTTGCATATTGATAATACCAAGCTTAGACTCT
Source organism: Crotalus tigris (assembly GCF_016545835.1). Taxonomy (NCBI): domain Eukaryota; kingdom Metazoa; phylum Chordata; class Lepidosauria; order Squamata; family Viperidae; genus Crotalus; species Crotalus tigris. The sequence continues at coordinate 458,859 of NW_024096692.1, forward strand.
TGTGGTGAATGTGTTTGTATAGTAAGCGTGACAAAATCCATTACTATAGGATCCCATAACTTGACATTTGGGACCGAGTGAAGTTTCATAGTGTGGAGAAGAACTGCTGAAAATCAGAGTTTCCTACTCCATTCCTAGATAGTCACCTCAGTAAGAAACTAGTTTTGGTGGTATCAAAAACTACTGAGAGAGATCAATAGCATTGTAGTCTGCTTCTGGTTATGATTTCAGGCAGTTGCTTTTCAAGAACCTATGGATGCAGCTATTCTGTGATCTTCTGTGGGTGATCATGTATTTGTTAAACGGTTATGAATATATTAGTTTTAATTTGTTTTCTAGCAATCAGTTGTAGTTCTGAAAAGGTCTCCCTATTTTTTATGATGGAGTCTGAAGGATGAAGTTTGCAAGTGACCAGTAGTTTAGATTAAAGCTAGGAAGTATGATAATGAACAATAGAGGCGTGTTTTTATTAGATTAGAAATACTATTTCTTAGAACTCAAGGTGCAAATTATGCTGTGCCATGATGTTTCTTTCAAGCACGTAAGATAAAATTAACATATCTAAATTGGATCAGCCTGAATAGGTTTCCCTGCTGTTTCATCTTCTCAGCTGCAGTCAGGCTGTAAAGGCCCGCAGGTGGATCCAGACAGTAATTTCAAGTCCATTTTCAAAAGTCTTACTCCAGTAAATAATTATAGTAACTTACATTGATTCTGTGCAGTAAATGTCAGCAAAAATATTTTACATACACAACACTGAAAGCTAATTTCAGTTGCAAATATAAATAGTTTTCAGTCATTTTGTTCCTAGAAAACAATTTCAACTAATTTTTTAAAAAAATAGAAGTTTTTTTAATGCACCTCTATCTCAAAAGGATAGAATTATGCTGACTATGATGCAATTAATATTCAGATCAATGGATTATGACCACAGAGTCCAGGCTCATGGCACATTCAGCCCCAAACTCATTGGGTAACTGTGGACATGTCAGTAACAGCTAGCTATCCTGTGTTTTAAGATACATGTGAAGATGAAATGGTTGATTATGAAAATATTAGACAAGTACTATTTTTTGGAGCAAAGGGATGGTGAAAATACAATAAATAAAACAGTTTTCCTTTACTTCTTTTCCTTTAAAATTCACTCTCCAGAACAACCATGAACTGAATTCATTCCTAAAGTGTTAAACTCAAGTGATATGAGTTGTATCTGATGTGTGCTGGAACTGAACACTGGATGTCATCTAATTGCACACTATTATCTATAGGATCTATAGCCTCTATAGATAATACAATTCTAAATAAAACTATTAGCATACTAGTATTTTTCACAGGCTAGGAATGAAAAAATATTGCTAGATTTTATCTTTCTTTGGTTGTTTTTGTGCTTTTTTATTTTCTTATAACTCAGGGGTGCAGATAATTCATTTTTTTTTGTCCATACAGAGGGCAGGTTTTTTTGGAGTGGGAGCACATTTTAGTATGGGCAGAGTAAAGAGGCAAAATTGTTATTCGAAGTCTTACAGGATCTTATGATATCATCTTCAATTTTTAAAGCATTCTGAAACCTCTCCCAAAACAACTTTATGTCACCCACTTGTTAATGCAGTTCTGGACAATGCAAGTAATGCTGTGAAATTGTTGCAATCTTATGCTATCAGTAATTTATTTAGTTCTGCATATTTCAAAGCTTATGTACTTGAGAGAAATGATGATCTACTAAGCACTAAGAAAGATGGAGGAAAAACTTGAATTTGGGTATAAAATTGAATAAATTAGGTAAAATGATAGATTGGTAATTAGGTTTATGTCACTTTCTTATTTTATATACTTATATTATAATTTTTCAAATTTATTATATGCCACAGAAGCCAACGTATTGCATTTGTAAGTGTTCCTCATTTAAGCAGTGTCTAGATTTAGATTTGCTTAACTTCAGTCTGACTGCAGCATTATGTAGCTTCAGGCCATACAAAGTTAAGATATCTAAAACAACTCAGATCAGGAACTCACTGGAGATTTATGTGATGGAGCCTACAAGAATATATCTGAATAGAAAAGGATGTGGAATGAATAAGAGAACAAGGTGGAAAGGTTCAAAGGAAGTGAGAAGACAAGGTTGATTAGCATACCAAGGAAACTCAGAGATATGGTTGGAATAACTGACATGTGGAAAATGTCTCAGAACAGAGAATTTGACCCTGGCTACTTTTTAATATGGGGCTTTTGGTAAATGCTTCTGACCAAAATGAGGTTGTCTTGTTTTAAGAATAGCACAATCACATTTTCAGTATGGTAATGGGAAAATGTTTAAAAGTCTCCATTTAGCCACATCCAAAGTTTCTTTTAAAGGATGCAGAATCCTGAAAAAATAAGGTGTGCAAAAACTATAATGTTCTGATTCAGCCACTTTTAAAAACATTTTTATGTAGCTTAAGCAATAGCACAATTAAATGAACATTTTTTTTAAAATGGGCAGCTGTTCATGGTCCTGATTCTCAATGTGAATAAAGAATAGAACTTTATGTTTTTCTTTAGGAGTGATTTCCCAACTATGTCATACCCCGTTGAATTTTTATACGACAAGAAGAAAAATCTAACTTACCAATCAAATTAATGCATAATAGACATATGTATATGATAGGGGAAGATTGGGCAGAATTTTATTATACTAATAGTTAATTACTAGAAATGAATCCTTTTCACAAATACTGGTATTTTAAATTAGATTTGAAAAATTATTTATTACATATAACACACATTTGCTTTTATTTTACTAATCGCAAAGTGCCTTCAATCTCCATGCTCTTTGCATTTCCTTCAATGTTGGAAGCTCATGAAATATTTGGTAAATTCAGTTGGCTCCAAGCTAAGATACTTGTACTTAATTTCTAAGCAGACCTCATAGAAAGATGAATGTAAATTTGTTTTTTAATATAATTCGCACTCTTATTTATCCTGCAGGAGAGTTCTGTCTTTGGAGTTTCTGACATTTTCAGTACTTGAAGATCAATAAAGAGAGGGCTGCAAGAAAAAGTGGTAATTTGCTGCCTTCTTTCTACCTATTGTCCTGTTTTGGTCTTACTAGTTTTATTCCTGTTGTGAGATAATGAGCTGGATACCTGTAGTAGAGGGGAGATTTTGGGGTGTCAGATTTCTATCCCAATCTACTTATGTTGGATTCCCAATTTTTCCTTTTCCCATTTCATTATTGTGTATGTTAGAAATAGTAGAGCTATATGTAATTCTATAGGGCTGGTATTTGGGGACTATTGTTGGATTTCATCCTTCAAGCCTAAGATGCATAACCATTTCAAGGAGAACATAGTTGTGTTCCATAAATAAAAAAAGAGGTTGTCTATTCTAAGTGACACAGCTGTAAAGCGTAATGTCATATGAGCATGCCAACTTACAACAGCTGTTGTGGCAGATCCAGTTGACATCATTGGGTGAATCTCAATGGTGTAATCATATACTCATCATTTGCAGCCTCCTACCAGCTTCCCCACTGACTTTGTTTGTCAGATACCAGCAGATAAGAATTCAAATGATGATCATATGACGTGGGATATCGTGACATTGTAATTGCAATCTGGTTTCCAAGTGCCTGAATCACATGTGAGTTTGAAAGTGCTAAGACAGCCACAATTTTGAGCTCTCAGTGTAAATACCTCTTGTTCAGTGAGGATGATCTGTATAGATTTCAGTATTTGGTAAATTGTAATGAATGCAGGCACACACACATACACACCCAAACATATGCATGCACTGAAATTAGGCCATATGTTCTTCTTCCTATAGGAAGGAGGAAAATAAGATGGAAAGTCATTGTCTGATGAAGTGTGGAAAAAAAAGGGAAAAAGTAACATGTAGTTTGGAGTTGTACAAATCCTTCCAACTAGGAATTTTCTAAAGTTTTGCAAGCTGTTCTTGACTCTCTCCATGTGTTACCTTTTGTAGAATTTTACTATAATGTTAATGCAGAATAAAACAACTAACAACTAATATTTAGAATGGAAAATGAAGATGAAAGGAAGCTGAAAAGAGCAAAAGTGCGGAAATCAAATAAAAGAATTATACAGATGTAACTTCTGATTTATTTTGACAGCAGTTAAAATATAAATATAAAATAACCATTTATTCTATGTTCAACATTATTTGCATCTTCTCTCTAATCAGCTATTTTTATTCTAATCCTCCAAACCATATATCATACTATTTTTTTCTGTTTCTTGCAAAAAGGAAAAGTCAGCCAGTGTTTTCCAAACATCCGTAAATTTAGACAATGTCCTGTCTCTAATAAAAGCAGTCAATTTGACCATCCCATGAAAAATAAAAAGAGTATTTTTAAAGCTTGAAGTAGGAAATGAGAAAACAAGGTAGAAAGGATAGAGAGAGCTTGGAGGAGATGGCATTGAGGCAGACAGAAGAGACATAGGAATGCCTGAAAATGGGACACTGTGTCAAGGAATCTCAAGAGACAAGGCTGTGATAGAGATGATTGATTATATAATACTGGCTACAGTATATTCTCCAGCAGTGTTTTTTTTTTCTCCAATCAAATTCATTCCAATTATCTTGTACTACAGACCCCGCTATCCATGCTAGGGATAATGAGAAATATGGACTAGACCTTACAGAGAATGGTCCTTGAAGAAGATTGAGAAGAGATTTTTGATTCCAAGTATACAATCAAATGCGATTTAATAGTAAACAATGTGAGCTTGCATTCCAGAACCTCATGGCAGGAAAAAGAAACCCTTTACCTCTAACTGATGCAGTTAAAATTGAAATGCTTGACATCTTCAATCAACAACCTTCTACTAGATGCAAAATAACTACCAAACCTATTGAATGATATGACCTGAATGTGGTCAAGTATGACACCTAGAGGCCACATATTCTGCATCTGTGCAAACATGCCTTTTATTATTGGTTTGTCTAATACTTACTAGTTTAGTCATTCTAGGGAACAGTTAAGCATATTTCAAAGATTTTGTAAGAGAAATTATACTTTCCAGTTTAAAGTATATAATGCAAATATAATTTTTCTTTCTTTCCTTCATCTTAAATTGTTGCTGGTAATAATGATAATATTCCAAGGAATCACTTGGAAATACTGCTTAAAATTTTAACAGGGTCCAAGCTGATATTCCAACCAGAGAAAACAAAAATACACTCCTATATATAGTTTGAGCCAAAAGAATTCACTGGGTTTCTGTATAAACATATTGAGGAACAAATTTAACTATGATGTTTTTAAGAATCTCATAGTCTGATCTCACATCTCCCTTTACAGATGGGAGAAGACTAATTCCAAATAACTTTGGATAAGTGTTCATTGGATGCTCACTTTAATAATTCATGGAAAGATGAAATGAGTCAAGAGATTAACATTATATTGATCAAGCATGATTAAATTCAATTGGGAAAAAGTCAATTTGTGGCAGTACTCTGTATTGCTATTTTGGGGGGGGGTGGAACTTAACATAGTGCTTCTTTAGAAAAACTGTTCTGGGAAAAACTTACATCATGAGAATATTTATTTTTAAAATCCTATTTGATGCACCAGTGCCCCCCTTCAACTTACCGCATCTTTTACATTAGTGAATAATCTCAGAAAACTGAGGTTACTGAGTTAAATGATATCTCAGAACTTGACTGAACCCAGATTAATCATATTTAGCAAAGCAATAGGAATTAAATTATTCATAATAGATTAATTTTAATATATTTATTATGTTTATTTCTATAACCATTTTTAAAATAATATTGTGTATCATAGCATCACTGTAAAACTAAGCCAATTTAGAGAAAGAGTAATGTAGAACAGTTTTTCAGTGATGCTATCATATAAAATTAGTTTAAAAATATGTTTAAATAATCCTGTAAGTAATCTGAGCCAGTCAATATGTATATTTTCACACAATATTTGTGAGGATTGTCCTAACTTTTTGTAGATTTTGACAAGCAAAAAAAGCTCATGGAATTAAAAGAATATTGGTAGTCAGGCAACCAATGAGGCAAAAAAGACATTGTGATGTCACAATGAAATGTAAACCTGTCAAGATTGCCTCATCACTACTACTAGTATGAATTATCTAGTTCGTGTGTATGTAATTCAAAGAAAGGAAACTCATTAGTCAACTGGGAACTATAGGACAAATATGGAGATATGTTGATTTTAATTTACATGATTGAAGAATCATGGAAAGTGTAAGTTTTTAAATTTTAATTTTATACTGTAAAAAAAAAAGAAATCTGTCCACTTGCTGATCTTGAACAGTAGCTTATTTAATATTTGGACATTCAGATTACATGAAAATACTTCCTTATAATCTATAACTTGTATTTTAAAAATATCTTATATTTAAACTATATGGGTTTCTACTACAGTACTTTTAAGCAATTTTGCCTGAATCAGTTAATGTGAGAATTCTTATTATAAGATATTCTTATCTAAGCATGATTTGTAAACAGATTTGTTGAGAATACAGCAGATTTTATTAGAATTATCATATTACAGTGCAAGCGTTTTCATCAGTTTCAGAAACAATTCTAGCTATAATTAATAGAGAACATAAGAAGACACTCATTCTGTTTCTCACTTCTGATGAGTGCTAGTTGGGTTGCAATCAGATTATAAAGTAGGAATAGAGGTTTTGATGATTCCAAGATCAATATAATCTCTCCTTAAACTCAGTATACCGGAACACTGATTTCCCATGCTTGATTTGTCATGGAGAGCAGAACAAGCAATATTTTTGCTCACTTATTTAAGAAGGTGGGTGAAGAGTAGAAGTTCCCAGGAGAAACATACTGAGAATGTTTTCAACAGGGTAAACATGTTAGATGGTTGCAGCAAAACCAATAGAATCTTGTAACATTTAAGCTCTAAGCTAGGATAAAAGTAAAAAATAAAAAAATAAAATTTTAATTAGTAAGATAGGACCAGTAAAGAATCATGCAAACTATTGTGATCAATGTTTTGCTCAGCTTTGGATTGATTAAAGGTTGCTTTTTCTCACCATTCCTAGTTCAGGCAATCATGACATTGGTCTTGTCAATAAATATTGGGAGATGAAAAAGATTAAGTTTGTATAATTATTCCTATTGCTATGTTACTGCACTGCTGGTATTGCAGTAAGAAAAGTTACTGATGTTTTTTTTCAGCATGGGAGTCAACACAATATGCATCCTTCTGACTACTGTTCTCCAAATGCTAGAACTTTTATATTATATGGGACAATAACAAAAAGCACCAACTTTTTTAGAATGTTAAGAACTTGATGAATGTTGGACAGAAGAAAAAATATTTCATAGATTTATTCCATATGATCCACAGCTTTTGATGTAGAATAGGGCCTAGAAGACCCTTTTTATAATGCCTATTCAGCTCAGCAACAATAAGGGCAGGCTTTGTTTTGTTTCCTTTGTTTACCTTTATTAGTCAACATGGCTTTATTAATGTATAAAATCCTTCTAATTTAAGTGATGCATTCTATCTAATAATACCTCTTAAGAAAATTAACCTGGAGATAAAACCAACTGGAATATTAGCAGCAATATAACCAATATTTATCTTTATCTACTGAGATGTATTCTTCTAGTTCAGCCATTTTGTGAGCTTTGGAAGAATAAAATTAGAGAAATCATTTTATATTTTACTGGTTATCAGAATATCTATATCAGTTCTGTGATTTTTCCTGTCCGGCCAATATATATTTGTGAATTAAATAGAATTCCCATTAATATTTTTGGCAAAGGATTATGGCTTATATATTTTTCTTTTTTAAAAAAACAAATACAATTAAAGATATAAATGCCATTTTAATAATGGAATTATCTTTTTTGTAATTTGCTTTTGATATATTGTGACTACAGATATGTGGACTATAGATCTCCAGCGTTTCAGCCATGTTGACTAGATGCTGTATCCCAACACACTGGGGTCACAGGGTTGATTCTGATTGGACTCCTTTGATTAATTTAAATATTTCTGTGCCCATCCTAATAAATCCCCCTTCCCTCTCCTCTTTCTCATATTTCATTAGAACTGGAAAGATTACCCCAGTTTTGGAAGCTGTTGTTTGTAGTGGATTTCTTTTTCAAGAAAAGAGAAATGCAGACTTCTATGGAGTTGATCCCTTTGGATCAGAGCCATGGCAGCATGGAGCTTAAAAAATGGTTATCTATTGCCTTTGATTATTCAAATCTTTCCCACCTCTGCTTCTCTACCCAGTACAAGTCCTTGAACGCTGACAGTAGGGCTCTAATTTGAAGTTCCCTGCTGAGACACATCTTTGCTCTTACATTCAAGAGCTCTTTCTGATTCAAAGCAGCATAAGGGCAGAATAGTCACATAGCAAGCCTTAGCTTTACAAATTCATGAATTTCAGAGTTGAAATTTGATTTGTGAATACAAAAGAACCTTTATTTAAATTGAAACTATTTAAATAGTCAAAAGAATGTTCTTTTCATTTAGTGAGTTTATTATTTCAGATTGCCCCAATGTCAGTGGAGTACACAAATGAATATTTGCCCATCAATCCCTGGAGGTAAAAAGGTTCCTTGAGTGTGGGGAAGGCTAAATTTTCTGGCTGTGAAATGATCAAGCATCATATGAAATAATACTTTCTTATTTTGATTGTACCTCAGGGCTACCATGTCTGGACTGTAAAAATCCAGACAATCACAAGATGGCAGCAACTGGAAGGTTCTGAAACTATTGCCATCTGGTGGTCCTCAGGATTTCTGTAGCCCAAATCTGGTAGTTCATACTCTCTGATCCTTTGTGACCTCTATCAGAATGCCATACATTTGTTGAACTCAGATTTTCTGTATATCTGATAATCTCCTGACTGCTGCTTTTTTCCACAGCTGAGGAGCAGTAATCTATCCTTACTTACCTCTCTAAATCACAGCCTCACTGTACCGGGTCATTCTGAGCCTTTAATTCCCTTTTAGAGCAGACTAGAGTATAAAGTAAACAAAGACAAATTTGCAGCCTTCAACATTGCTAATTTGCTCTGATGTCAGAATATTTAAATAAATGGGAATTATTTGATCCAGCACTTGGGGAAATGGGTGAGGCTAGGAAGCTTCTGAAAAAATGACAGCTTTTCCAAGAGATACTTGCTGACGCTTTCCTTTTTCATCAACTGCATCCTCATTTTTTAAACCTCTTTGGTTACTAGAATAGGGCCTTTCCACTAGATTTTATTCCCCCTGTAAAGTCTTATAATAGCTTTTCTCAGAGCAATTCTGTGTCTTCTATGTCTTTTCATTTCTGATTCTGTAGAACACCAGGCAGCCCTGCCTTTTGTTCCAGTTCATTGGGCTGAATTTAAAATAATGCCTTCTGCTTAACATAAAGTCCAACCGTTGCTGTCTTTTTGCCCTGTCCTGTGTTCTTTGTCAGCCCAGTATTCTCTACTGAGACCAGGAACATCTTCAGTGCCCCTTAATTTTATGCTTTGCAAACAGCCTTTCCTTGGGGATTGCACCTCAAAATCAGTGTGACTTTACTAGCGGTTTATATTTTGTGAACAAATAAATTATTCAGGCTGGCAGTAGAAATGAGAATCTAACACACGCTCCCACACATTGTCAGGAAAGCACTTTTGACAAGTAATGATGTTAGATCTGCTGCCTGTCAAAGATACACTCTTACAAGATGACTTAAAATGCCTGTAATCCCCCCTCCCACTGTTCCCCCTCCCCTTCCCCCTCAGCAAGATTATTTCAGCCATTCCTTCTCTGCATTCAACATGAGAAGGGAAGGTATAAAATAACTGTAAAATATTGGGCACAAGGTTGTGTTTTTTTTTCCAGGTATTGGCTGTATTTATTTGTTTGCACAAAAATAGACATCAAAGGAGCTGAACGGCCAAGTAGGTCTATTCATCTTTACTGTGCAACAGAGATTAAAATGATCCACAAACAGTTTTCACGGGCTTTTTTTAAATGATATTTTTCTTTGGTGATACATTTTGACCATGCTCGTATGGATAGAACTAAGTGTGAGTTAACCTGCTGGCAACTTGCTTTAAAAAAAGAGGGAAATCACTGGGGTTTATCAGTTGTTCACACTTGCTCAATAATACATACTGGTAATGGATTGTTCTTCTGAGGATTTCACTAGAGAGGGTTGGATTCTTGTGATTGCAGTATTTGATTATTGGTGTTTGTTCTCCCCCCCCTTTCTCCTCCCCTCTCCTCCCCTTCCCTCCACGTCCCCTTTCTCTCTCCAGCTGGTGTAAATGACTGCTGTGGCCTCAAAGACCAAGAGAACCTGCCCAGTCAGCTGAAGCCCCCTGTGGACAGCTGTCTCTCCCTTGCTCTCAGTTGATGGAAACTGCTAGTAGCCACTGAATGGGGGAGAGTGAAGTAAAACCACAGGACCAGCAGCTGCAGCTCCAGCGGTGGTGGTGGTGGCGGCAGCAGCAGCAGCAGCAGCAGCAAGCAAGAGCTCTATTGTTCCCAAGTCTTAAACAGTTTTCTTCCTTTCCAACTGAAATGCACAATAGCTGGAAAGCCATTTCCAGTCTCCCTGCCCTGTGAAGAAATCTTGTGACTGGAGGAGGGGTGGGTGGGAGAAACCCTTCAGGCAAGGGGTTCTCCATTGTGCTGCTGGTTTGAAGAGTGAGCAGGCTCCTGGAAGACATGGAGATGGCAGAGCAGTATGTGGCTTTCCTTGGTGGTGTGGTGGTCTCAGCTCACCCAAGCAAGTGCCTGGAGATCCTTGCACTTCTCTGGTTTGCGATCTGGGTCGCTACGGCACAAAGTGAATTGGAAACTTCGGTGTATTTGTGGAAGACAGGTAAGTAAATCAAGGAAGTGTGTGCGTGTGCGGTCCTTTGGCTTATTCCTGAGGGTACCGGCTTATGCATGTCTCCTAGAAGGATAACGGGTTGCTTAAAGATCTGTTGTTTCCATAATCTTATAGAAAGAGAGGGACTGTGGGATGTTTGAGAAGCAAGGAGAAAATGGGATCATAGCCTACAATTGTGGGCATCTTAAGAGGAGCCAGGAAAATTGCATGCATGTGAGATGTGATTTGAAGTCTTTGTATTTTAGGAGTTGTGGATTCTTTAAAGTTAGGTGGGTGGGATGGGGTATAGCATGTGCAGAAACTCATGATGGATTGAAAAAAATAATCCCTAGAGCTGCCCACATTTCATAACTGAAAAATGTTCATGGCAAAAATAAGCTAAGTGGATTTAATATCAAACCAGGCAGATAATTTTTCTGGATTAATAGTGTGTCTGATTTCTTTTCTGGTTCTCAACTTTTTAATAAAAATCAGTGCTTATTTTACATATGAATCTCCTGCATGAATGTGTAACCTTTTAAATGGCAGCAAATGATAATGTATTTCTTAAAATCATATAAACTACTTTGTGTCTCAAGACACACCAGCTGAGTGCAGACCTTAACATTCAAAAAGATCAGCAGACTTGCAAAAAAAAAAAAAAATCAGCTAGTGTCTCCTAGAGTGCAAAAAAATAAAAATAAATCCACGAACAAACTGAAACAGTGGTACTCTTTCAGAAGATCTGTTCTTGAAATTTAGCAACAGCAGCAAAAATAGCCATATATTGCGATTTTAATCCTTTGCCTGCTTACTGAAAAGAAAAAAACAATGCATTTTGAAAGACTTATTCGCAATAGAGCTATGCTATTTGAAATGATGCAAAGGTTTGCTGAAATGTTTACAGTATGTGTGTACCTGTGTATCTTGCTATTTGAGGGACAAAGAAACAGAGTGAAATATACAGTTATAACAATGTCTTGCATTTTAATGGTTACATCTATCCAGCTGTTCAAAGAAGAAAATGAAGATGATTCTGCTTCAATAGAAGTCAGGCTTTTCCAGTAAGACATTTGAAAAGGGGTGGGTGGAAATGTATTGTATTTTTTGGGGGGGGAGAGGGGTTTAGATTTTAAAAGATCAATGGTCTAATGACTACAGTATAGATATAAAAGTGACCTTACTTTATTTTCATTTATTGCACTATTGATTAATCTAAGAGAATGTCCACTGTCCATCAAAGTCAGGCATCGTAGGTTAACCATAAAGTATATATAGCTAGTTATATCTACTTTTGTAGAGTTCCAAAGCCATACTACTAACACCTGTGAATTTTAAAGGAGTATTGATCCTTTGCCTGCACCACAACTGTGTTCTGTTCTTGCCTTTCTTTACTAATTGTTTAAAAATTCAGTGGCTGATATTAAATACAATAAATTGACAAATATTGGTTATCATTATACCATAGTTAAGTTTATTCCAGTGATAATTGTTATCCACATTGCAATATCTCATGAAATAAGTCAAGTATATTGCAGTATATATTTTGCTTCCTTAGAGAGTGAGGAAACATTTGGGGATAGAAAGTAATTAATATTTCAATTATAAATCCCTATTTCTGTTCTGTACAACTTTTGTAAATTATACTGTTGAAATTTGCAGATTTTCCTACTGTTCCCTGCTCCCTTTATGGATTTTTATAAAATCTTCCTTGTATGCATTTCCATGTTTTGATTATTCAATCTGCATAGTTCTGCTCTGTCAATTGTTAGAAGATTGATCTTTGAGATTTTATGAAAATGAAGCACCAAAGCTTATATTCATACCAGGACACTGAACATCTATATAGATAGTCCTCAGCTTATAGCTATTTGTTCAGTGACTGTTCGAAGTTATGTTGGTGCTGGAAAAAAGGACTTAAAATCTGTGTCCGAAGTTATGGCTATTGTGGTGTCTACATGGTCATGTCATCAAAATTTGAGCACTTAGCTGCACACCCATACTTATGACAACAGGAGCACTTTAATTTCCCCCATCCACCTATCTTCCTTCCATCTATGCTATTTTGGGCACCTCGTACCCTATCTTGTGGGGTAGCAAGCAGCCCACGAATTGCATGAGTCCAGATCTGCTTGCAACACTTAGGAAGCCTCAGCTGCCACCACCCACCTCACAAGCATTTGTTTGCCCAGTTGCCTTCTCTCCCTATTCCTACACTTTTTTTTTTTTTTTGCTTTCTGTGCCCAGCTACTGCAGCTGAAACAGAAATGCCTCACTACCTTGGCTGTTTACTTTTTGGACCTGAGGTCACCATCCTACTCTGGGTGCTCCAGATTCTCTGGCTTCCTACAAAGAGTTCCCCAGCCCACCAGGCAGCATACCCACAAAGCCCCAGTAAGTGCCAGCAAGCATTCATTCACCCATCTGCCTTCTCTCCCAATTCCTTGAATCCGTCTTTCATTTTTTGCACCCAATCACCCCAGCAAAAACAGAAGCACTTTTTAGTCTAGCTGTCTTGGATCCAGCTTTTCTAGCATGTTTCCTATACAAGGCTCCCTGAGCCTTTGGAATGCTGCGCTGCCTTTGTAAAGCTGTGCTGCTTTTGGGAAACTTGTGTAAAGATAGTGCAGCTTTAGGAAGATGGTGTAGCATTCTGAAGGATCAGAAAGCCAGATATAAAAAAAACCGGGGTGGGTCAGAATGATTTCTGCTTCAGGCTGGTTCAGAAAGCACTTCTGAGGTACTTCTTTGTGCCTTGGTGGATGGGCACAAAAGGCAAAAAGTTTGTGTAGTTAACTGAGAAAGAAGACAGCTAGGTGAGTAAATGCTACTGGGGACTACTGGATGGGCTAGGATAACTGAGGCTTCCCAGGGGCCTGGCAAGCAGCTCCAGAGCCACACACTTCTTTGACTGCTTGCTGCCCCACAAGGCAAGGTGTGAAGCAGCCAAAAGGAAGAGATAGGGTGATAAGTGAATGGAAAGAGTTGGAGGCTATCCTTTCCTTTACTGAGGCTTAGATTGGAAGTTACTAAACTTGAAATAGCTTAGTTTGGGTTGACCTGCAATTTTCAGATATTGACTGTGATAGGGAATGCTACTGTCATAGGTCCATGGTCACACAATGTCTTACTTTATAATCACATCAACTTATAACAGCAATCCTGTCCCCAGATTGTGGTACTAAGTCAAGGGCTACCTATAACTCTTGCCAAAGTTGGAATGAAAAAAAGTACAAAACTTTCCCCTGCTTGAAATGTTTTATCCACATCTCATTATATAAAGTACATCTAGGTCAACCATGTGAATATTCAATACCTTCCCTTGTTTTATGACTTCAGGATGGTTCATTGTAGCAACATGCTAGGAAAATAGCCAAGAACACAACATGGAACACATGGTATAAATCTAACCTCATCAGGTTAAGCAGAACACTTCAATAATGTAATTTCTTGTGTCAGGCTTCCAAAGTCAGGCTGCCTTGTTTAACTACCATCTTGCTCTAAGCAGCAGCCCACAATTTGAGGCCACCAAAAACTTTGAACATATTCCTCCCCTGATATAGTAATTTTTAATATGGCAGAAGGAAAAAAATAAGCTTGTGGGAAGTGATCATATTAATTTAGATTACACTTTTTTAAAAAAAAATCAAATCTAGTGTTCTTGCAAGCTTCAGATATTACTCTAACCTCTCCTACATGGCAGCCCTTCTTCCTCAGAAAATTGAGTGTTCATGCTTTTAAATAAAGCAAAGTGAAGTATTACAGGATGTGACTGGAAATTATCAGCATTCTAGGTGATAATGCAAGTTATACAATCTAAAAGATGCTTATGTGGTGAAGGTCAAAGACTAGATATCTTGACTGATTTTGGCCTTCCACCCGTACACTAATATTTAATGTTAATATATTCATATATTCAATCTTTGTTTTGGATAAGTATGCGTGAGAATATCTTTCATATGATCTGCTACAAGTTATGTCTAGTTTAACGAAGAGAAGGACAAGGGGGGACATGATAGCAGTATTCCAATATCTCAGGGGCTGCCATAAAGAAGAGGGAATTAAGCTATTCTCCAAAGCACCTGAAGGCAGGACAAGAAGCAATGGGTGGAAACTAATCAAGGAGAGAAGCAACCTAGAACTAAGGAGAAACTTACTGACAGTGAGAACAATTAATCAGTGGAACAGCCTGCCTCCAGAAGCAGTAAATGCTCCAACACTGGAAGTTTTTAAGAAGAGACTGGACAGCCACTTGTCCGAAATGGTGTAGGGTTTCCTGCCCGAGCAGGGGGTTGGACTAGATGACCTCCAAGGTCCCTTCCAACTTTACTACTACTATTATTATTATTATTATATGGATGACTATTGAAAGATTTAAAATAGTTGGGTTTTTTTTCTAAATATGAAATAGATATTACAAATACAAACAGCAATTATTCATCCAGTATAGAGACTGGTAGAGACTTCATGGATCTTTCTAAAATTAAGAGTGGGAAAGGAGCAGTAGGCTATTTTCATTTCCACCTGTAAAATCTCCCCACCAATGGGGGAAAAAACATGATTTAGAATTGTTTTGGCTGATTTGTAGTGAAAAAGATTCAGAGAGATCTTTGTCTACTACTCCCACCCATGACAAATCCAATCCCCTCCCCAAACTCCCAAAACAATGTCCTCCCTTCTGCTGACATCACTAAGCCATAAAAAAAAATATGCCGGGGCATCCAGCTTTTGGGGGAGCAGTTTGTACCTCCAAGCAAACCACTTACTACTCATTCCTGATCTAACAAAATGCTATTTTAAATTGTAAGAAATCAGGAGAGTAACTTATGCTTATGTGGCCATATTGTACATTTTACGTTCCACATTTCATATGTTTGCATCATTGGCAACTCAAGCCTGAGTTGTAGCTAAAGGGGTTTAGCAAGTCAAAATAAAGCTTAGAAATGAAAGAGTTTCCTTGTTTGATTCTATAAACATGTCAGGCCAGCCCCCATCTGATCCCTTGAAGTGAAGGGATCAAGGGAAAGCTGATCAAGGGATCAAGAAGTCAAGGGATCAAGAAAGACTCTTGATTCTATTTGATTAAAGTAAAGGGTTCTTTTACTAAAGATGTTGGTTGCAGTAAAGTCAAACTAGGTTCAATAGATACAAAAAGGTTTACCCACAGACCATCCATCTCCCTATGACCAGTTCATTTCCAGCCAACCAGACTCACCAAAATGTTTTGAGAATGATGAGATGCTTGAGGGTATTCTGTGTATTTTCTCATTGTACCTGGCCTTGGGATGCTGGTACAAACTAAATCCAGCAGCTCTAGTCTGTATCACCCATCATTCCCCGATTTCCCATCATGTACGCACACAGCTTTATTGCCCTTTTATTCTCCTCCCCTTCTAGCCTTTGATGGCAGGATGCCTATGAGGTGCTGAACTAGGCAGAAGTGACAAAACAAGAAAATGACTTGATAAATTGAGAGAAATGTCCATACTCAGACTACAATGTGTATAGTTCCATTATTGGGTTCTACTGTTGGCCACTGTTGTATTGAAAACTAATGCTTATCCTTAGAAGTAGTAAAAAATGGGATCCTCACATAGCATTATTAGTAATAGTACTACTGGAACTGGAACACTCAGCACTGTTCCAGAGCTCTAGAGTCTAGAGGACCTTTAAATTCAGCATCCCGTGTGACCTGAAAAGTAAAATTCTTCTTTTCTTTCTTTTCCTTCTCTCCCCATTAAAATTGTCACAGAATGAATGTTCAAAGGAGCATCATATGATTGTAGTAACAGCCCAGTACACTGATGCAGCCACAACTTTCCCAAATTTCATTCTCTTTGGAGTCATGAGTCTCAGATTTTGGATATATTCTGTACGTCTGCACCATATCACCTACTTAAAGATTACACAAATAAGAGTTTTAATTGTATATAGAAAATAGACATTCATGGTGCTACAATTGTACATCCAGTTGCTGACTTGGTATCAGCATTGTCATTGGGATTTATTAATCGGTCAATAAAAACTTCAGAACATGAACTCAGTTCATAATGAGTCTAATACCAGCATACATGACTGGATAAGGAAGAAATACTATAGTTATGGAGATCAGCTTTACCAAAGATGGTATTAGCTTCACTGAGGATACTGACAAATCTAAATGAGTTTAATTGATTCTTAACTACATAATTAATTGGGGGGCATGTGTTGAGCATAATGGATCCTGCTTGTCAACACAACTAAATTAGATCCTTTGATAATCTAGTTCATCTCACATAGAAGGATAGTTGAATAAGTATACTATAGAATCAGGAGACAATGCAAAATTAAGAGAGAGATTCTACCCAACTCCATCATTTGTGAGGTGAAGTAATATGTTCAGGCAGAAAGTATTTGGTATCATAATTCTAGCTGTTGAAAAATACTGATCTTGATTTACCCTAAAATTCTGCAGTAGTGAACCTGTATATGTATCTAATGAAATAGTAATCTGGGGTAATCTCAAGAACATTTAAAAATCATGGAAAGGTTAAAGATTTTGGGGATCCCCTGAGTTACATTCATAAATCTGGATATAATAAGAGGAGCCAGATGCTAGACATCTAAATTTCAAAATTGCATTGCAATAAAATTGGTTGAGAAATGTCTTGGGGTTGCTGATAATGACAGTGCTAGTACTTAAATTCACTGTTCTTTAACTTGAGCAACAAGGAGAAGAAAATGGGAAGGTTTGCAAACAAACTGGGAGACAGGGAGGGCTGATTATCAGCAAATGATATTTAACTTCAGCAGTAGACAGTTGGAACAAAGGATGAGCATGTGTCTGGCATGGTGGAGGCACTGTTTTCGGAGAGCTGGGGAGGGCCCAGCTGTGAGCTTATTGAAAACAGCAGCTGTTGTTGAGCTGACCATTTTAATATGCTGTGTGTATTATCTCTTTAGATCAGTATCAGACCATGTTGGACCTCTCTGTATGTTTTACATCCATATTTATCAATGTAAATTTGACAAATTATTGGGGAATGTGTGTATATAAATTTCATGGGAATCTTTCTCACCTGTTTAGCATGCTGTCAAAAGGTAGATACTGATTGGTTGTTAAAAAACTCATACAAACTGATGCACATGGCTTCAATATTTAAAGAACACATCTTCTGGAGTATGAGATTATAAAAAAATCAGTTATCCACTAATAAATATTTGTATGAAAAAGAATACATTTGCCTGAATGATGGAAGGAAATGTGGGTGTTGAATATATGACAATGGCCCTTTAACAAATGTAAACTTTATCCATTTTTGCTATTACTATGAATATTATAGTTGTAACCTATATAATACTGTAAGTACATAAAAGTGTACAATTACTATTGCAGGAACTTTTGTTAGATGCTTTCCGTTTCAGAGTTTAATGCTGGATATGTGTTGATCCATAAGCAATTATAGTAATGGTTGAGAATCTATACTTCTGGCATCTATTTTTTTATTCTTGTACCATGCACCATAATCCTTAGGAATTACCATTTAGCTATAAATGGATTAGAAGAAGATGTCTTCCCTCTCTTCTCATGTTGATCCATAAAAGCCCTTTGCTCCTGTATCCTTTTTGTAAATGCTAGAGTTCTTGAAAGGCTAAGTAGTCTTTTGTGCCTCTTTGCCAGTCCCAATAACAATATGAATTGATCTTGATTTTTGTTATGGACAAGCTGATTGCTTTTTATATGTTTTGCTCTCATCAGCCATCTAGTCACCCTCATTTGCTCTTGCTCCTCTTTTGACTATTGAAAAGTTTCATCCAAAACAGGGCCTCAATATAGGGCCCTCAGATGGATGACATGCCAATGGCAAAATGCCACGATACCTGGTCAGGAAAAATGCTAGGCAGTTGAATGCTGCTACATGCCATTCTAAGGAGCCCATGGAATCTAAGAATAGCAGAGAGCTCAGCCAGTCAGGCACTTCCTTTGGGATTACAGAGCTAATGAAGGCCCTGAAGCAGAGAGAGCAGCCCTAAGGGCAGTGTGGGATTGGTTCAGTTTACTGCCACACTCACCTAGGGGAAATAATCTAATTAAAGGTGGTAGACAGCTGCAGCCTGTACTGATAAACCACTTTCCTTGACATAGCTGAATGGGAATGCAGCAGCTTGCTCACTAGGGAGGCAGAGGAGAAAAAAAGAGTGTCATTATTGTTCATACTGTCACCACCACAAGTAATAAAAAGGCACTGATGGATGAATGGACTGACATACAGTAGGACAGGTCTGTGGAAACTCCCTTTCCCTTACTTGATATCCCTGAAATCTGAAGGTGGCTCTATGTCATGTTATTGGTTCATCGTCTTAAATCCCACTAGCTAAGGCAAATCATGCAAATCTTTTTTTGTATATTTGAGAAACCAAGAAATAAAAGGAGGAGGACAGAGGGTGAGTGTGAATAAAAATCTCCCTTCTGTATCATAGTGCTATTTTCTTTTCATGTCTAATTTGTCTCCATTGGCCCCACACAATGAACCATACTGTGCCTCCCTCCCCCGTTATTGAAATCTGATAACTGTATGGACACCCAGAGATGTTGGGGGGGGGGGTGTCCGAAGGATGTGACTTTAAAAAGATGGAAACCATAGCAATGCAAATGAAGGGCTGTTTGTTTGCTTGGCATTTACATATCAAAACCAAGTAGAGCTTCAATTGTGCTGTTTATGACTGCAATTTTGACTTTTACCACGATCTCTGAATCATATGCAACACTTTTGGATTCAGTTCCCAAAAAACTGCTTTGAATTCCCTAATACCACTTTGCAACATTTTAACTATTAATGACTTTTCCTGTATGCAACTGTATAATTCAGGATCTTATCTAAATTGTTGCACAATCATTAAGGGGCACAATCTGGCAATTTTCTGAGAAAAAAATACAGCCATGCTTGCCATTGCATTTCTGTTTTTTCCATCTCAACATAACCTATAGTCTTACTATTCCTGTGGGTATCATATACCATCCAGGCTAAATTCTAAGCTTACAAAAAATCAGTCATCTATATATATATATTGATTCTGTAGTTTCATATCTGAATTAAATATAAACTTGGAAGCCAGAAAGGTGAGATTTAACAAAGACAGTATATTCTCCATTTTTTTTCAAATTTGATTTTTTTTTATAATTTAGCTCAGATAACTAGGGACACAGTTGAATAAAACTGAGAGAAAATAGTTTAAGTATGGAAAGAGATGATGAATAATAACTACCAAATGCACTATGCCACTCCAGTCTATTTCTTCAAAAAATAGCCACCTAATACTGTCATCGGTACCATCTAATTGAGGTTTATGGGAAAAAAAGATTGTTCCCATTATTTGATTAATTTTCCTCCCGAAGAGCCTGTTTTATTACTTAAAAATGTCACAGATAATTTATCATTTTGCAGTGAAAAAGACCTGGAAAAAAATAATAAAGATTTAAAATGGATGAATCTCTTTAGGAAGAAGATATTGATGATTTATTTGAATGAAATGAGGAGAAATGTTAACCTTTCCTAGAATCAACCAAAATATTACACAAGAGCATTCTGATTTTGTTAGGTTTTTTTTTTGTAGGCTGGATATTGTTTTATAAAAAAAAACAAGCTAATTTAAATAAGCAATAATAAAAAGGTCCCATTTGACAACTTGGTAGTGGAGCCAGAACATAATTTCAGAAATTCAGAATGAAAAAAGAAATGTTGCTTTCAGAATTCATCAGACTGTACATATGTCCCTGTCACAAGTTTGTATTATCTTTCCTTTTTCCCAAATAAGTTAGTTCTTCTTTCCTAAGAATTAAATGCTACTAACTGGCAGCTTTATTGAGTATTCTGCTTCAGTTTTCTCCAGGGAGTTAATATTATAATTTCATGGAATTTAAAAATGTTTTTAATGGATGCAGTTTAGTTCCTCCTCCAGGCATGAATCTGGATGTCATGTTCCAGGGAAGTGACACATCAAAATAGTTGCCCCTTCATTATCTTTCTTGTCTGTTACCACAGTGATATTTCCATAAAACAGCAGCTAAATGGTGTTGGGCTCAAGCAACTGAATTACAGAATTAAAAGATATGGGGAAAATTGAGAGGGCTTAAAGAACTTAATGCAGCTTGAGTTTCAAAATAGATGAGACATGGTGCATTTCTTGGAAATTTTTTGGAATGAAAGCAATTGTTGATACTGAGAAACCAGACAGTATCTAAGTGATTAGTTTATAAAATGTAAACTTGCTATTTGTAAACATACCAAGACTAGATTGCAATATAGTATGGTTGCCAAAAAGTGATGCCTTTTATTACAATAATTGTGATGTTTTAAAAGGAAAGATATTGTTTTATGTACATAGCAGATTTGTTACTTTATGAAGTTTCCAACTAATCAATCAGCCAGTCAATTTCTTTAATGTTTGCTCACCATAAGGGAAAGCCTAAGAAATACAAAATTGGGTGCTAAATTAACAGCCTACTGCTTCAAAGTAATCAATATCTATAAACTGTATGGACAATAATTACAAAGGTTAATGGTAATATAATAACATGGAAACTATAAGTATAATTTTAAATTATAAGATCTTTTACACAATATTTAAAGTAACTCTAAAACACTGTAATAAAAATGTTACAAAGGTAGCATTCTATCCCATCTACAAAACTGAAAAGGCAAGCTATATTATAAATGATTAACCTAAATATAAAAAAATTGAAGCCAAAATACAGTAATAGGTTGTGTCAAATCAGATTAATACTTACTATCCATCAGTTCCATTGAATTTTACACACTGCTACACAGATCTTTATCACATTGTAGTTTATTGTCACAAATTAAGGGAGAAACGTATAACTGATTTGTATAGCCTAGCAGTCTAGAGAGTAAAGGGAGAATAAGAATGTTATAAATGGCCATGTGGAATAAGCTATAGAGAAGGACAGTTCAGTGGTTTCAATTTGTCCATCATCCACAAAGAGACAGATATTCCAGGAAGAATATCTCACTCTACCTCCCAAGTAGCCCCTCTTACAGGAAAGTTAGCACTGAACCAAGTTGAAAGCATAAAAGTAAGCACTTCCAGTTGCATAAGACAAGTAGCAGGTTCTACTGGATACATTAGGTTTTCATTAATGAGAAAATCCAGTATTTTACATTAATCACTTAACTAAATGTTGGCTTTCAGGAAAAGGAAGAACATTACCTGATGATCTTCACCAACTTCAGGGTAGAATAGAACAGAGTTTAAGCCTGCCAGTGTTTTCCCTTGCTTTTAAGTATCATCATATCTTCTCTTGCCTTGTCCATGGTGAATTTGAATTCAGATAATTGGGTTCAGATGCTCTGCACTAGGGGCAGAATCCCTCCTCTCCCTTGCCTTTATTATATTTCCAAGGAGGTATTTTATATGTGTTTACAATGAATAAAGCCAACAATACAGATAATTGGGTTCTCACAGGAAAGCTGAAACTACTTAAGTGTCTTGAGTTAAAGCTGTGGACTCTTGATCATACCCTTGTCTAGAAGCAAGGATTGCTGTTCAGGTGGGTGCTGAATGCTGCATTTTTGGCAGGAGTGTGCACGTTCAAAACAATGGCATCACTACATACAATCACAGTTAAATTAGGCTGTTTATGAGAAGTTGATTGCACAGTTCTCATTTACTGGTGCTGGATTTACTGAAATAGATTCATTAGATCTAAATTAATGGACTTCTAGCTCCATGCACAGACTAAATTCCCAGTAGGTAGATTTCCAATGCATAAATGATAATATTGTTTACTATTTGAGAAAACATTATTACTGGGCTGTGTTGTGCTTTGGATTCAAAAGCAAAAAAAGATGTTCAGAGGCCTGATCCCAGGATAGCATAAAATTGTTTTAAGAAGTTGAAGATAAAAACTCTGAGTTTCTCATCCAACATGTTGAATGACTCTATTAGGCTGAGTGAGGGGTAGAGAAGGGATGGGAAATTTGTGGCCCTCTAGATCAGAAATGTCAAACTTGTGATATCATGTGATGTTGCGTGACGTATTGGGACTGTTTTGCCATTGCCAGAAATGGAGTGGGCATGGCTTCCGCATGATGCATCTGGCCCATGGATCGGCAGCTTGACACCTCTGCTCTAGATGATGCTAAAATATAACTCCTAGCAGCTGTAGCCAGCTTGGCCATTGGCAAAGAATTGTAGTTCAGCAACACGGAAGAGCCACAGGTTCCCTATAGCTGGGATGGACTGATGCATTTTTTTCTGTTAGGTGACTTCATGCTAAATTCATGCTAAATATGTCAAAACCAAAGTCAGCTAAACTTGTGAGAACAATCAACATTTGATAGTGGATGAGATCAGAATTAAAGTTGGAAGGAATCTTCAGAACTGTTCAATTCTTTCTATTTATTCTCTAGTTCCTTCACACATTCATTACCTTAAAAGGGAATAATTACAGAGAAGAGATCCAGAGTACAATTATCCACACTGCTGCTTGATGCAGAAATTAAGCTGAAAAATTAAGTTTGAGAGTCATATATCCAAATTCCCCTTCATAAGTTTACATCATCTATACTTTTGTAATTTATGACCCCTTTCAACTCCCCCATACTTAATTCAAATATTTGGGAAAATGATTATCATTTAGAAAGATATTGAACAGGTATAGCACATTGATAAGAATAAGATCAGACACAGTGACATAGTACGCACAGATGTTCAGATCTCTGCGTGTCTTGCATTAGACAAGAACAAAATAGTTTTGGGGTGTCCTTCAGAACAGCATATAATGTCATTCAGTGTGTGCTTTCCATATTAAAGCTGAAAATTGTAAGATTGCATTTTATACAAGCATGTTGACAGGTTAGTTGGCATGTACTGATAGGCATATGTAATGATAATCAATGAGTGTCTTTCCTGCTGATCTACTCGAAAACATTGACCTTGTACTATAGATAAATAATAGAAGGGATTCTTCTGGAATCTTTCTGCAGACTGTATCTGGCTTCCTATTTGAAAGAAATGGCAAATAATATAATTTAGATAATTATTGAAAATGAATAAGCATGTTCTATTGTTTTTCTGATTACAGGCACAAGCTATATGAGAGTATTTGGTTGTAGAAAAAAACACACATGTATTCACATATACATACATATAGATCAACTAAAAGCATTTACATTTCTCTCTTTCCCAGTGATTTACAAGGTTCATTAGGATGAAGATGATACAACTTCCTCCTTCTTGTCCATATATTATAAAACCAGTTAGTAGCATCAGAATATGAGTAGCATCATTCAGAACAGAGAAGCTACATTCCTCTTGAAACCAGATTTCTGGTTTCCACAACAGACTTATTGGAGGGTGCAGAGCGACATTACTGGCAAGGTATTAGAGTGATATGGGAGCAGGACTCCATTAATGCTCTCTTGAAATCCATGTTTAGTGATAAGGACAAAGAGATCTCCTGCATTGGGTTGCCTTCGATGTTGAAAAGTTACCCTCTCCTTTCCCAAGCCCACACTTGCTCAACTGCCACTGTTGGCTTTCTATGGTTTAAAGCTGATTAGTGCTAAGTAAAACTAGTGCTTTTAAGTTGCTGAGCCAGATAAATGAAAGATAGCAATCATGTTAATCAGTGGGAAAGCACATGCCATATGAATATACTGTTACACTCTTAAATCTCTTTCCTCATGATGCTTGTCCACGATTGAATGTTAAGTTTAAATCATTGATTTAACTTGTACATTAAGATAAAAAAAGTTTTACAATACCTAGCTAAACCATAAAACTTTGCTTCTTGTCCTTTCTCCTTGCTCAACAGGAGCATACAGATTATGTTTTAATTTTGTGTCGTATTGCAAATATACAGCCAATGAGAACTTAGCCATCATTTTACAACTCTTGTTGCCCTTACCAAACTTCCTAATAAATTGATTATCTAGTTTTAAATGGTGGACCAGCTTTTGAATGGGTTTCTCTTTTAGAATATGTTATAATTCAACAATAAGTCAGATGTCCTTATACTCTCAGGAATAACAAATGTATCATTTTGTGTTGGTGTTCTTGAACAAAAAGCACTTCACAAGAGTAGATTCTTCTGGTTTAATGCCAGGCTGATACAGCAGTTGCTTGCTGCTGACGCCATGTACTGATTAAAAACAAAACAAAACAAAGCCGCTTTCTTTCAGAAAAGGTGTGGCTTGATGCCATCAGTGCAATGATATTGCAATCCAAGTTTCCAACCTGGAAGTTCAACAAAATGACTGAAATGACTTGCTGACCTGATTAAAGCAGTTGAACCGTAACAGAAATGAAAGAACTTCCGTGTTATACATCTGACAAATCAACATTTGATCTTCCTTCTATACCACTGGCAATTCAATAGGTCCTCCCTCCCATCCCCCCTGCTTGTAACATGAATGTCAAAACTAACTGAGATTATTTCTATAGCATCTCTTAAGTTAATCTGACAAAAGATCATCTGTAAACCTAGTCATAAATGTCAGACAGCAATGGGTACAGTTGAAACTGATATATTTTGAGATATGCCACTTTTATATTGGCAGATAAATTATGTGGAAGAATGAATAGAAATGCAATAGATCAGTGGTTCTCAATCTTTCTAATGCCGTAACCCCATAATACAGTTCCCCATGTTGTGGTGACCCCCAACCACTTATACATCACTGGGTGCCAGGGGCGTGGCCAAAGAAAAGGGAAAAAAATGGCGGACAGCCTTGTTTGGCGACCCCCATGAAATGGTCGTTCGACCCCAAATTGGGTCCCGACCCACAGGTTGAGAACCACTGCAATAGATCATTTATGATCTTTTAGATGGAATTTTTTCACTAACCACATAGAACGCAATGGTATGTTTACTGGGCAAATTCCCAACAGAAACAAAATGTGACCAGTTGTATATTTCAAAACTTCCAGTGAAGATGTTTATTTAAAGCAACGTTGAGATGACGAATCTCAAATTCAAGTATGGTTATTAAAATCTAAATGTGATAGATAATGCTAACAGGTAAATAAGGACATTTTAGAATTATATACAGTATTTAGAATAATTAGAACTATATAGGATAGTCCTTAATTTACAAAAGTTCATTTAGTGAATGTTCAAAGTTAGAACAGCATTATGACTGTTTTTCATACTTATGACAGTTGCAACAGCCTCAATGTCACTTGATCAAAATTTGGATGCTTGGCAACTGGTCATAATTATGACTGTTGCAGTGGCCTGGGATTATGTGGTCCCTTTTTGTGTTCTTCTGACAAGCAAAATCAATGGGGAAGCCAGTTTCACTTTTCAGCTATGTTAGTAGCTTAACAACTGCAGTGATTCATTTAACAACTGTGGCAAGAAAGGTTGTAAAATGGGCCAAAATTCACTTAACAAATATTTCCCTTATGGCTCTATTGGGGCTATAAATCAAGGATTTACAACAATGTGCTTAAAGAATTTCTGGAATTCTTTCAATCTGGAACTTTCAAAGGTTTTAATGAAACGTCTAAATCCTAACGAAGTCATCCATGGAACATTATTGATTTACCTATGCTTATTTATCTATTTACCTATGCTTTCTCATTGTATTTATCAGGGGGGGGAAAACCTGCTTTACCATTTATGTAAGATAAATGTAAGATAAATTATACAATTTCAAATGAATTTTTTGGCATATCCTTTTCATGTTATTCAGAATCTTAACATTCATTTGAAAAAAAAAATAAAGATCTTTCTGAAATTCAGTTGATCAATATATAGATGGTACTATAGAAATAATTTAAAAGGCTATAATCTCCATTTTCACTGGGAAATTAAAAATAAAAGGAATATTGGGCTGAACTTTTAGATATATTTTTTTTAATCTCAGTGTACCTTCTGGATAGCTTGGTCTAGATAGGTTTATTTATTTATTATTTTTTCCCCAATTGATCAGGTAAACATTAACATCCCAATGATTAGCAAAAATCCTTTGAGTCATAATGTCGTCATGTGCACCAGATATAATAAACTAGTAATCACAGGATGTGGCAATAGTGTGGAATCTATGCCTGGTTCTGGTACCCTGGATTTATGCAAACAAAGAAGAGATTACCTCCTTGAAACCATTTTCTGTCTTGAGACATTACAGATTTTTTTTTCTCTTTTTCTACATAGTATTTATTTCTTTTATATCTCAACCTTCTCCCAGACCTCTTGGAGTATCTAGTGTCCTTTGGCTAGTTCTTAGTTAGGTTGCTATGGAAAGCAATGATTGCCCACATTTCATTTCTTACTTTCACTATTTTTCTCTAGCTTCTGTGAGTTTTGAAGATTTTACTGTTTTCGATTGCTCTTGGGTGGAAACCCTCTGTGTATAATCCTTTCTCCTTTGTATAGTGCTGTATGTGTTATTGGTGCGATTTATATAGTAATGGAAATGCCATTGCAAGATTGCAATCATTTCAGCTTACAGGGACAAAACTGTGAAACAAGGGATGTGATTTTGTTCTTGTATCATTTTGGAACTGAAGTATGAATATGAGCTTTTGTGTAATTTGTTTTGAAAGATGAGAATAAAAATAAGTAATTGGATCTGGTGCAAATTAGTTGCATTGGCTTTGAAAGACATCACCTGTGCGCAGACTTTAACACTTGGATGCATTACTTCCAATAAGTGAAAAGTTGATAATTAAAAAGGAACATTAAATTCCATCAGTTCAATGAGAAATTATCTTTTTCTTGTTAAAGATATAGTATCTTTTTATACTTGTATACAGAATGTAATGCTTTATTTATCTAAATGTTAATTGGATTTCCTCCCCATTTTTAAAAATGTGTTGTAAAATGACTCTAGAATTGAGTAGTTTTTAGAGGGGAGAGGGAATTAAATCCAAACCAAAATAAATATAAACTTCTATAAAAACAGAATACATTATATGGATCTCTTTCCATTCTTTAGGCTGGATAATTTGTTCATGCAAGACAGAAATAAGCATTAGGATCGTTACCTGGTTTCCTGGTAAAATAGTTAAGGCTGCTCATAATGAACATGATTTGAATTAGCTTCATTTGAATGAAACATGATCGTTCATAAAATAGCAAGTTTCAAAGGCATTAAATGAGAGGGTTTATCTTTCATATCCTAATGCTCAGCAAACAAAGTAGATTTGGTCTTAAAGAGGGCTTCAGCTGATGTGCCCTGGCTGGTTTATTCTGTAACTAACCAAGTAGCTGTAGCTGATCAGGATAATTAGCACTAAGTAAACATCAGTTTCCTGGTGCATCCAGGAAAGTAATTTTCATTAACCTTGTGCTTTTCAGGGGTATTCAATGGTTAGCAGCATCAAAGATGAGGAAATCTAGCAAACCTAGCATATGCGAAAAATACCCAGGTAGGAAAGGCTGTAAAATAGGATATTGTGAAAAGTTTTCAAATAATAACTTGTAGCCATTTGATCAGGGGTATCAAGCTCGCAACATCACGTGACGTGTCATGACGTATCGTGACTTTTTCTCCATTGCCGGAGCTAGGGTGGGTGTGATTTCGGCATGACGCATCCAGCCTGCAGGCCAGCATTTTGACACCTCTGCACTTGATGGAAAAACTCTGTGTAAGATAGTAGGGCTGGTGGTTCAAGCTGAATATCTTGAATGTTGTGTGCTCTTACCAACTCTGTCCAAAGAGGTTGTTATAAGAAAACTTTGTTTAATGAGTCACTACAACCCAGGGTGATATCTCATACTTTTAGCAGTCATCTAGTACAGATATTGCAAACAAAATGCATGTGGCTAACTTTATTGTATTGGGGGCTATCTCTGAGAAATCCATGGATGAACACTGGTCTTAACTGGGAAATTCATTTCTGTCTTTGCCCTGTGAACATCTATTAAACTTAAACAAAACTGAAAACCTATCAGATGAAGTATGAGACCTTTTCAGAGTTCTGCTGTACTGTTGATCAGGTCCTGTATCAATTAGGGCCTTAATAAATAAAGCAGCTGATATTAGAAATAAAAATAAAGTACCTGAAACACATTTGACTGCTGGTGACTTTGTGGACATCTGCAGCTTTCTGGGTAGTAACAAAATGTGGTCTGATATTT
The DNA here is from genome assembly GCF_016545835.1 of Crotalus tigris. Lineage (NCBI taxonomy): Eukaryota > Metazoa > Chordata > Lepidosauria > Squamata > Viperidae > Crotalus > Crotalus tigris. Next base: position 487,760 of record NW_024096692.1, read on the forward strand.
CTGTATTGTTTTTATCATTGAGTGGTACATGCAAGATATAGAACAAACATATTGGGGAAAAAATAAGGATTAGATCCAAGACTATTTTTCTCTGTGCATTAATTCTCTTCAGCATGTGGAAAGCTTGTTTTATACTTTGTGCAAAGAAGTTCTATCAGAAAACTGAAACAAATTTTGGTTTTATGCTTCAGAAAAAACTACACAAATTCTTGCATCAGTTGAAATGTGAGACCTAGAATAATAAACTTGTTACACAGTATAGTGTAAACTGTATGGCCAAGCATGCATTCTGTCTTCTCCACATGTTATGAACTCCATACCCATAATCCTTTGAAAATGGTTATAATAGCTGGAGCTTGAATTTAAAGCATGCAGCAGAAATTAGTTATTCGTCCAACAGGTTTTTTGTTGTTGTTAAGGCACAACTTTATGGATCTGACTTCTAATTAAAACCAAAATATAGTGCTGCACTTGATATACACAGTCCAATTCCTATCTAATATGAAGGTTTTTTAATTACATTTTGCTCTGCTATGTGTTGTGTTCCTTATTGTAAAAACTCCTTAAGATAATTCATATTGATTCTGCTAAATAATATATTTTGAAAATCTGCAATTCTCAGCATTATTGTATTGGTTGGGTTGGGTAGCAAATTGGTTTTTGTAGACAGGTTTCCACTAATTTTCTCTGAGAGTCTCTATAATATATTTAAATTTGATGAATGGAAATTGTGGTCAGCTGGATCTCACATATGGTTATTCATGGAGATTCATTAGCAAATGCTCCAGACAGAATAATTGATTACATAAGTTGTTTTAAACCATGGGGAATGTATCTGAACTTTCAAATTTGATCTCCTGCTCTAATATTTTTAATAGATACATTTCTTTATTTGTACTAAAAATCATCAAAATATATAAAGTTGAAATAACCCAGAGGATTTATTGAAAAAATTGAAAAAAATTATTCAAGAAGCAGTTCTGCATAATTAATTCTTCTTTCTGTTGCTTCCAATGTGGTATCCATATTCATTGACATGAGTGGGCCTTGCAAACTCATTAGAAGAGCTGTTGACATTGTTTGTGGCTCATTGTTACACTGCTCATTTGATAGGCTAATCAGTTGCATTAAACATATGCATTCAGAGAGATAAGCTTCCCTCACCTATCAGTGGTGGATATGACATAAGATAAATTGTATAAGTTCAGTTGAATTTCTTTGGCATATCATATTCATATTATTTAGAATCTTAAAATTCACTTGAGAAAACAAAGCCCTTGATGAAAATAAGGTTCCCAGCTGAAGTTCCCAAATAGAATAAAATAAAATAAAAAAGCTACTTTTGCTAGTGGTTAAAGCACTAGGCTAGAAATAGGAAACTGAGATTTAGTCCCTACTTAGATATAAAAGCCAGCTGGATAACTGAGCCAGTCACTCTCTTTCAACCCAACTCACCTTATAGGATTGTAGTTGTCAGGAAAATAGGAGGAGGAAGGGGTATAAGAAATGTCCACGTTTAATAAAAACAAGATAAAAGAAATCTTTAAAAAAACTTAACTTTTGTCAAAAAGAAATATTGGGATGAGAGTTTTTAGGCAAGAACTAACTTTTTTTTTAAATCTCAGTGAACCTTCTGAAATAGCTTATGTAGACATGTTTATTTATTGAAAACACTTGGCAAATAAATATAGACATAAGGAAATCAATGTATAAAGTCTAAATTATTGGACAACCTACCTGAAAGGAAGGATAGCTTCTTTTTTTAATGGATTACCTTGTTTATCTGGTACCATCGTATATATGTTATAATGATTGTGTACTTTGAATGTTAACATTGGACAGGTCCTGTATAGTGGTATTTTTTTTTTAAAAAAAATAACATAGTCCAGACTGAAAAAAACATTAAAGAACATATTAAAAAAACTTTTTGGAAAGTGCTTTCTAATTTGTTGGCTTGCTTTCATATAGTATACCATGAAAAACAACTACTAATGTAAATGAAATAATAACACAACTCATTAATTAGAAATAATTTTTTGAAAATACTGGTTTGTCTCATATTATTCTGGAATTAATTTGAACATAATTAGTTGGAATAATAATTAATTTGAACATAATAAAAGTAAATTAGTCATATTGTGATACTTCAATAATGTTGTATAACTTCTATGATTATTGATTTTTTAAAAATGTACTCTCTAGTTAGAATATAGTAGTCAGTATTGATAAGCAAAATATTGGAAACATTCATCAAATAGAAATTGTAAAAAAATGTCCAGATATGTACATAGAAATGTTTAAGAAACTCTCATATTCTCATACGGAGTAAACAGAAAATTTAAGAAATCAAGATCTAGTTTTTTTATAGCAACTATCTGTTAATATTAATATATTTTGTTTTCTACTATAGCTTTGCATGATTATCTAATAATCATGGGTGAGCTGACTATAATTTACTCTTAGTCAGTTGCTCACACTCTGCAGAAATACTATTCAGTTTCTCCTGGTGCTTTACAACATCTCACCTGAGTCTTTCCATCTTGTAGAAGCTCATTGGTAGGGTTAGATATGCAATACAGCACTTTTGCTTTTTAAAAGCAGAGAGAATTTCATATGAAACTTTTGTCAAATCTGAAGCTTTTCATTGAAGCTGTTTACCGTTCTGTGGGGCTACTACTTCTTTACTACTTCTTTTACCACTTTGGGTATTGAGAAAGATACAAACTTCTGGTTCTTATTTTTCTGGTGGCCTCAACCATCATTACTGGATGCTGTTGTGGTGTGTCTTTGCTATTGTTTCTCTTCTTCTGCATTTGCCTCTTGTTCTTTGAGCTTTTCTTCTTTGTAGGATTCCGTGCCTTGTACAGTACGGAATCCCAAGTCATTCTCTCCAGGTGAATAAACCATTTTATTTGCTGTTTTTGTATGTAGTTTAAGTTTGGTTCTATGTTAATTCTTTCTCTTATAATCTCATTTCTGACTTTATCTCTTCTGGTCATTCCAGCAGCTTTCCTCAAACATCTCATGCTTGTTAATATCAACATCAAATACTTAACATCAAATTCTTATTAATGATAACAAATTGTGTTCGATAATATTTCTCTTTAACTTGATATTCTCAATTGTTGAGTTATACTGAATTTTAACCTTTTTGAAAGTGTATCTGGAAGGTCAGTGAAAGAATTTGATTGCAAAAGAAAACTCATTTGTATGTTTCTTTCTCATGTCTCAGAATCTACATAGCAGAAGCAAATACATAGAGAAAAATAAGACTGCTTGGCTTTAAGTTCCTGAGTATACCAGGTTGTAAGTTACATATATTTTGGTGACAAATATGTACATTGGGAAAATGCCACAGTATATCATGGTGTCAAGGACTTTTACACACACACACACACACACACACACACACTTCATCCTAGAACAATTTTCTGTCAATATGCTCCAGACAAAAGAGTGGTATTGTACACCTAATACATATGTATTTAGGAAGTGATAAAGATGCCTAATGCAATAGAAAGCCACTATAATTGCGTAGACATTTATTTAAGACAGATGAATCATAGTATAGCAGCTAATGCATTAATTATATATTTATACAGTAGCTATTAGTTTAATGAGAACATGTTTTTTTTAAAAAAAACAGTTTTGCTAGTTTCTTATCTTTCAGCATAGAATTAAATTATACATTTTGTAGGTTAAATTAGTGACAATACATCCTATTGCATCTCAGTAATGTGATGCTATTTTCAAAATTGCTTTATGGCAAGTAGACATTATAGCTAAATGAGTTAAACATAATTTTATGAGGTTTAATGATCTCTGCTGTCCACTTCTCTCACCAACACACTAATTACACAACTACCTGATAGATTATCAGTTACTCGGCAGATGGGAAAACTGTCAGTTATTAAATGTGCTGAGTTTTTGTTTTTGTTTTGTTTCTTTTAATTTCAGGGACCAAACTGAGGTAAGACAGATGGATTCACTCCTACAAACAAAATGGCATTTAGTGTTCCCTCCTTATCCTTTGGTGCTATGAAAGCTGTGATACACGTAGAACTAATTTGGAAGTTTGTAATAAGAGAACACTTAAGATGAAAATAAAAACTAAATTCTTGTACCATTAGAACTTCAGTCAAACTCGGTTTTATAAATACTGAAATAAGGAATTAAGATAATTGTATAGCCATCTTTGGTGGGCCTGTGTAGCAATTCCTTCAGATTGTCTTTACTGCATTGGTTATTTAAAATACTGCATTTATTTTCTAAATAAATAAATATCTGCAAAAGGTAGACAATGTTCAATTTACAGGAAATGTTAAACGGAAAAAAAATTCAACTACATCCACTTCTGATATTCAGGAAATGTAAGACATCCATATTTTAAAATAAATTATTCAGATGAGGAAAAAAAATCCCTTTTCTATAGTAAATGCAGCATTTTTACTGCAGCAGTATTTGAGTCAGCAACCAATGAGTAACAGTCATGATATATATTTTAAAAGTGGTAATTATTTATGAAAACCATGTGTACGTGGGCACAAACACACACATGGGGTAGTGGCGGAAGATAGTAAAAAAATCTGCTTCTAGTAGTAGCCACAAGGAAGGAAAGTTCTTTTCCAAAACATATGGTTCCTAGGAGCCCAAGATAAATTGCACTATGCATTTATGTCTTTGAGTAACAGAAAGTTTTCTCAATCCCTCATCTGGATAAAGCTATTGTTTTCCACTTAATTTGGGAAGCAATCAGGAGCTGAGTTGAGGGGAGGAGTGAAAAGATTGGCTAGCCTTGAATCGTTAATGGGAAGGAAGCTTCTGAAAAGTGATACTCCCAAAAGCTTTGCAGTATTTATCTAGTAGTTTCTTGTAGTAACTGCATTAGTCTGGTGAGATTCCTGCCAATAGGCAAGTAGCAATAAGCATACCACTGCTGATCAGCTACTTGTAGAGTTTCTGGGTTTTTGCTCCTGACATAATCTAATTTAAATCTGTCAGCCTTTCAAGATAGTCCATACCAGGAAAACAAAACCAATAATACTAATATTATCTTCATTGTAAGTTTATAGTAACAGAATTTTGAAAGTCTGAAAGCATTTCTCCCCTTCCTCACCTTTATATTTCAGAGAACTAGAGAGATAAATTTTGAAATCATTTCTCCACCCTTACTCCTGTTTTGGACTCATATTTATTTTATCAGAATACTGTCTAAGTTGTAACTATTCCTATTGCTTTCAGAGTTATTATCTCAGTCCCTTACAATTTTTTAAAGCTTCTGACTTAGCCTTATATACTGTACAGCTTTAGTTTGGAACGGCATCCTAGTTTTAGAAAATTTTTTCTGAGACTGTAAAGCAGGCATGTCAAACTTGTGACGTCATGTGATGTTGCAGAACATATCGCGACTTTTTCCTCATTGCCGGCAATGGGGTGGGCACAGTTTCAGTATGATGCATCTGGCCCACGGGCCGGCAATTTGACATGCCTGCTGTAAAGGATTAAGCATTATAATTTCTCTGTGTATAGCATGGATACCTAACTATATTTCTCAAACTCAATATGTAGAATTGACGTGTATTGATAATTGTAAATTGTTATGGATTTATATGCTTCCCATTGTATAACTAATAATCCTTAGATACCCTTGGAGATTGGCTTAGTTATGGCTTACTCCTCAAATAGAAGTGAAGAGGAATAGAGTTGCAGCTTTTAAGCACAGTTAGGAAGATTTTATGATTCTTGAAAGTATGCTTAAACAAAATGTAATGCAGAAGATACTTACTAATTTTGTTTGCAAATGTTTCATTCTCAATCTCCTTGATTAAGTACTGTTTTTTCCTATTTGCTTGGTATTAATCCCTGCTTCTCTAGGTGTTGGCTGTTAGAGTGGATGTTATTTTTATAAACAACAACAACAACAATAATAATGGAAGAAGAAAAAAGTAGTAGTAGTAGTGGTAGTAGTAGTTGGAAGGGTCCTTGGAGGTCATCTAGTCCTACCCCCTGCTCAGGCAGGAAACCCTATACCATTTCAGACAAATGGCTGTCCAGTCTCTTCTTTAAAACTTCAAGTGTTGGAGCATTCACAACTTCTGGAGGCAGGTTGTTCCATTGATTAATTGTTCTAACTGTCAGGAAATTTCTCCTTAGTTCTAGGTTGCTTCTCTCCTTGACAAGTTTTCATCCATTGCTTTTTGTCCTGCCCTCAAGTGCTTTGGAGAATAGCTTGACTCTCTCTTCTTTGTGGCAACCCCTGAGATATTGGAACACTGCTATCATGCCACCCCTCGTCCTTCTCTTCATTAAACTAGACATACCCAATTCCTTGTATGTTTTAGCTTCCAGTCCCCTAATCATCTTTGCTGCTCTTCTCTGTACTCTTTCTAGAGTCTTACCTAGAGTGTTACCTTCTTAGCTATATATTGTCTGTTTTGAATAATGTGTAAATATCATAATCTCTTGGCATCTTTTAAAAATAAATGATTATATAAATCTATTTAAAATATTGGTACCTTGATGAAGCAGAAAGTCTGTATTGCCAATTATTTTGGAAATTATTAAGGAATAATGGATTGAATTTCTTTCCCATTACGAATTCCTAGTCAAAATTGCTCTCAAAGCTATTATTTAATGTAGAAAAAGAGTTAGTCATTGTTATGTCCTGAGCCTGTGCAAGCAGGCTCGGGGCATTGCAAACGGTCCCGGACAGGTACAAGTTGCCCAGGACCAGACAGGCTGTCGCCAGTACTTGTGCGCATGCGCAAGTGTTGGTGCGCCAAAAGTTGCAGATTGACCCGGGAATGGCCTATATAAGAAGCCAAGAGTTTTGGGCATTGCCGGCGTCTTCCAATGGTAAGTTGAACTAAGAATAAAGAAGTCTTGAGAACTACAACTGCTTCTCGTGTCTTGCCATTTCGCGAAGGACGCAACACTAGCGACGACGGTGGGATTGCCTTACATCAATCGAAAAGGTGTAAGCTTACCCAAGTGAGTCCTGAGCGGCAGGAACGGCGTTGACTCGGCAGCTACCCGCCAATCCAGCGTGCATTCGGGGGTAGGCTGGCAGATAGACCCTTCCTTCTACAAAATGGCAAAAATTGGAAGGCTTTTGGAATTCGACGTCTCACATCCAGAGAGCTGAGACTCCTACGTAGCCAGGGTGGAAAACTACCTCAAGGTAAATCAAGTACGGGAAGATAGTTTAAAGGCTGCCACCCTGCTGTGCGTTTGCGGTCAAGACGCATTCGAAATCGCTGAGAACCTTGCAGCACCTGTCCCTCTAGAGTCTGTCAGCTACGCAGATCTAAAAAAGCTACTGAAGGAGCACTTCCAGCCCAAGATGTCCGTCATCGCGTGGCGCCACACCTTCGAGCAGAGGGATCAACGACCCGGAGAATCGGCCAAGGAGTACATCGCTGCGTTGAGGAAAGCCGCCAAACATTGCGAGTTCAAAGACTTTGAAGAACGACTGAGGGACAGATTTGTATGCGGTCTAAGGCATAGAGAGTTACAACAGAGACTTTTTGCCAAGGAGGACTTGTCATTCCAAGATGCCTTGAGAGAGGTCACCGCAGAAGAAGCAGCGGGCGGTGCCATCAAGAATATGCGGCTGATCAGAAACAGTCCAGATGCTGCGTCCGTGCACCAGGAAGAAGTCCAAAGGAACTCTGAGGAGGATCCTGACGAGGAAGTGGACCGTCTCCACCCCACAAAGGAAGGAAAACAAAAAGGAAGCTTTTCAGCTCTCCCCAAGTGCATCGGTTGTGGAGGTCGCCACAAGAGAACCGACTGCAAGTTCCGCTCCGCTATCTGCAGGGCATGCGGAAAACAAGGACACATTGCAGCTGTGTCCCTGGGCTGTCAGAAGGTACAACCTCAGGAAGAATTGTGCCTGAAAGGTACCAGGGTTCCCAGCCAAAACAGGGTGGGGTTTTGCGCTTCGCGAAGAAGCATCTATAGGACAGGCACACATAAGCCCATTAAGAAAAAACTGTCACTTAAGGTGAAGCTACAAGGGCTTCCATTGGCTATGGAACTGGATACGGGGTCTGCACTTTCAATCATTTCCATGCAAACGTTTAGGAAGATTTGTTCCGGTAGTGGAACTCAGGCTAAGCTGAGGCCTTCTGACATTGTGTTAACAGACTTTCAAAACTCCAGAGTGTGTGTTAAGGGGGAGGCCACCCTTAATGTACAGTATAAGGATTTTGAAGGTCCACTAGATCTAATAGTAGTAGGGGGTGAACGAACGAGTCTCATAGGACTTGATTGGTTTGAGGCCTTGGGAATATACGTCACAGGGCTCAATAGTCTGCAAACACTTGACCTACAAGAAGTCTGCAAAGAATTTGCAGATGTCTTCAGCCCCCAGCTGGGCACATACAAAGGACCCCCTGTGTCATTAAAACTAGACCCCCACTGTCACTCCCATTAGAATTAAAGCAAGAAGGGTCCCTTTTGCTTTAAAAAGTAAAATTGACACTGAGTTGGACAAACTGATTCAGCAAGGAGTTCTAGAACCTGTTGACTCCAGTCCCTGGGAAACCCCTATTGTCACGCCTCTCAAGGCAAATGGGAACATTCGCATCTGTGCTGATTACAAATGTACTCTGAATAAGGCATTGCAGCAACATGCCTATCCTGTTCCTGTGGTCAGTCATATTCTGGCCTCCCTCAAGGGGGGGGCGCGTTTTTGCAAAGCTTGACCTAGCTCAGGCATATCAACAGCTGCCTGTTGTAACGTAGACCATTGTGACCCACAGAGGGGCCTTCAAGGTGAAGAGGCTACAATTTGGAGTAAATGTCGCTCCTGGAATTTTCCAAAGCGTAATGGAAAACACACTACGGGGTATACCAGGGGTTTGCCCCTATTTTGATGATGTCTTAATTGCAGGAGATTCTACACACAATTTAGCTGAGAGATTAAGGGCTGTCCTGTTAAGGTTCAGGAAAACGGGCCTCAAGCTTAAGAAGGACAAATGTAAAATTGGGGTGCCTTCTACTGATTTTCTGGGATTCAAAATTGATGCTACTGGGATTCACCCTGTTGAATCCAAACTGAAAGCTATTATGCATGCTCTAAGGCCGAACTACAGGCTTTCCTGGGCCTTCTGAATTTCTACAATTCCTTCTTCCACATAAGGCTAGTGTAGCTGAGCCTCTTCACAGGCTATTAGACAAACAGGCAGTGTGGCAGTGGTCACAAAAAATGAGGCAAGTTTCAATGAGGTCAAGGCCTTACTCACTTCTAACAGTGTACTTGCATATTTCAATGAATCCCTTCCTGTGTGCATCGCTTGTGATGCTTCTCCTTATGGGGTAGGAGCTGTACTAAGCCACCTCAAGGCAGATGGAACTCAGGTTCCTGTTGCATACTACTCCAGAACCTTGTCTGCTGCTGAGCGTAATTATGCTCAAATAGACAGGGAGGCTTTAGCTGTGGTTGCTGGAATTAAAAAATTCCATGATTTTTTTATATGGCAGGCATTTCACGGTCTTCACTGACCATAAGCCTTTGTTGGGATTCCAACAAACTCCCCAAATCATCTCCCCCAGAATGCTAAGATGGTCTATCTTTCTTTCTGCCTATGATTTCTCCCTACTTCATAAACCTGGGAAGGAAATGGGCCATGCTGATGGCCTCAGTAGGTTACCCCTGCCGGTAATAGAAGCTGACCCTGCTCCAGCTATCAATCTTCTCTCCATTCAGGCCTTGCCCGAGTCTCCTTTGAATGCCAGAGATGTAGCCACTGAATCAGGCACATATCACACACTTTCATGTGTCCTTTCTTGGGTTTTATCTGGATGGCCAGAGAGCTGTCCTGGCACTGAGTTTCAGAGTTTCTGGTCTAAAAGGAACGAGTTGTCCACCTTCCAGGGTTGTCTGCTTTGGGGAAGCAGAGTTGTCATTCCTACATCAATGAGGACTAGGGTCTTAGGTTCCCTCCACGAGGGTCATCCTGGCATTGTACGCATGAAGGCGCTCGCGCGCAGCCATTTGTGGTGGCCTGGGTTAGATAGTGACATTGAAGCTAAGGTGCACGCATACCACCTTTGCCAATGCTCGTGCCCCGAAATGCCACAAGCTCCTGTACATAGATGGGAAGAAACACAGTCTCCATGGTCTAGGGTGCACATTGACTACGCTGGGCCCTTTCAGGGTCAATTCTTCTTGGTCCTAGTTGACAGCCATTCAAAATGGCTTGAGGTTGTACCTGTATCTTCCACCACCGCTGCAAAGACTATTCAAGTACTGAGGGGGATTTTTGCTGCACACGGGCTTCCAGATGTCCTCGTGTCTGACAATGGCCCTCAATTCACTTCTTCCGAATTCCAAGCTTTCTTACAGGCTAACATGATTCGTCATTCCACCTCTGCACCTTTCCACCCGTCCACCAACGGTATGGCTGAACGCATGGTTCGCATCACCAAGGACGCCTTGAAGAAAATTACCTACGGAGACTGGCATCACAGGTTGGCTGACTTCCTCCTTTCTTATCACACTACACCGTCCACTTCTACGGGGAGGAGCCCAGCTGAACTTCGTTGGGGGCGCAAACTGACTACCAAGCTTGACCGGTTGCATCCGGATAGACTGCCTTCTTCTTACACACGCCCCAGAGCACCTAGACAACTCCTTGTGGGTGCCCCGGTTTGGACTCGTAATTACAGGCCTGGTCATTCATGGGTCCCCACTTCTAGATCCAGGGTCACAGGCCCTCTGTCTTACAAGGTGTCCCTGGACAATGGTCGTGTCCTGCGTCGACACATCGACCAACTTCGCCCTAGACGGGACCTTCCCGCTGAGACTCCTGGGTCTTTTCCAGGGGGAGGGGGACCCCTTTGGGCAAGGGGAAGGGCATGGGCTGCTGCCCATTATCAATGAGGAAGCCACGAAGGGCTCATCTCAAGATTCCGTGAGTGCTCCAAACAGGAATTCAAGGAGCCCAAGTAGATACCAGGCATCAACGCCTACTCCAGCCAGGGAGTTACCCGGGGGGCATAATCACTACTCACCCGCATCACATAGTACTCCAGTCAGGGAGGATACCCGGGAGCATCCCAATAAACCATTTCCCGCAAGAGAGCTGGCACACACTCCTTCTAGTTGGCCCGACACTATCCCTGTCCCTAGAAGGGGGCAAAAATACAGGGAGGTGGTCGAGGAACCAAATCCCGACTACAACACCTCTGACTTCACTCAGGGGACAACTGAGTTTTGGGACAGTACTGAAAACCCCACAAGCCTGGGGACAGAACGGGAACCAGGGGACAGACAACCTCCTGACAGGTCTTGGACGGACTTTGGAAGTTCTACAGAATCGCCCAACAGTGACAGTCACTTAGAGGGGCCAGAGAGCCTGCAGCAAGGCAGGACAACCAGGTTAAACAAAGAAAGAAGCCCTGGCCTGACGAGCCCGGTGGGCAAGCAAGCAGGCCAGGCATTGCAGCACAGTCCTTGGGAACCACCAAGGCAAAACAAGGGGGACAGGCACGCATCACCCCTCAGTCAAGGGGTACTTGGCAGGTACCCAGAAGTTAGGAGGTCACAGAGAGCCAGGAAATCTCCTAAGTATTTAGAAGATTTTGTAACTCTATTGGCAAAACAGAGTTAACAGAGGGAACAGAACACTTAGACTAATGGATGCAAAAGTAATACCTGGCATTGGGTAGTATGGCACTACACTCGAAATGGGTTATGTGTTACTATGGCATGGTTAATAGTTTTAACCCGGGGGGAAGGGGTGTTATGTCCTGAGCCTGTGCAAGCAGGCTCGGGGCATTGCAAACGGTCCCGGACAGGTGCAAGTTGCCCGGGACCAGACAGGCTGTCGCCAGTACTTGTGCGCATGCGCAAGTGCTGGTGCGCCAAAAGTTGCAGATTGACCCGGGAATGGCCTATATAAGAGGCCAAGAGTTTTGGGCATTGCCGGCATCTTCCAACTGTAAGTTGAACTAAGAATAAAGAAGTCTTGAGAACTACAACTGCTTCTCGTGTCTTGCCATTTCGTGAAGGACGCAACAGTCATATTATACTTCTATTATTTACAAGTCAAATATCCATCAGGTCAAGCCAATTTGGGCAATTCACATCTATTTTGTAAAGCAATCTAAAACAAAAACTGGAGAACTGCTCTTGATAGTAAGTGCCAAATGGAAAATATGTTCTGTTTGACTCAAAATAAAATTGTGAACAACACAGTTATGTTATGTTACTTAGATGATGTTTTAGATCAGACATGTCAAACTATTGGACATATCGGAACTTTTTCCCCATTGCCAGCAATGGGGTGGGCGTGGTTTTCTCATGACACGTCTGGCCCGCGGGCTGGCAGTTTGACACCCCTGTTTTAGATGATTGATGTTTTTAACTCTGTTTTGGCATTTTGTAACTTCAAAGCTCACAGAAATTGAATGGCATAAAAGCTGTCAGATGTCCTTGCCACACTCCTGGCTCCAACAAGAAACAAGCCATTGAGTTCACAGGTGGTTGGTTAATTCACCGAATTCTGGCATGCAGTTATTCACAGAAAGAGCAAACAAAGTTAGCGCTGGGAACAATCACCTCCCAGCGTTTTACATATATGCGTGCCGGTAAGTGCAGCCAGGCAAGGATACGAAGCAAGCTTCCGGCTCCCTGCTGCTTCTCTGCACCAATCAGCTGTTCGGTGGGATGGCCGCAGAGCCCACAGCCACATAGCTATGCTCCGCAGGGTTCCCTTTCCAACATCCAGGTAACGGGAGAGGGAAGGGGTTGTCGCTGCCGTTTCTGTTGCTGGCCTCATCAGCTGCATCCGGATGCCTCCAGCCGCTGGTCTTGTACACCTCCCCCCCATTAGTGTCAAGCCCAGAGAGGCTTGACAAAAGCTTTAGCAAACAAATACATTTAAAAAATTAACCTCACTCAGAATGTCCTGATGGAACAAACACAAAATAATTTGATTAGGCTAGAACAAAACAACTATTTTAATTATTCCTGCTGCAGAACAATTTGAATAATTAAAAAGCCTCTTGCTCTCTTGATTTTCACCTCAAGGTTTCAAAAAGGGTTGAGGCAACAGCTGAACAAGCAAAAAAGAGAGGATTCATTCAGATTCTGTTCTTCTCAACATGAAAACAAACAAACACTAAGGTAGACAGGCAAACATCAATAATATTTCCTTCCATTTCTGTAGGGTTTTCTTAATATTTCAACTTTTTTTTTTTAAAAAAAATATTTTTATCCTATTTTTTAATAGACATTGCTATCCTACCTACCAATTAATACAAGAAATAATTCCTTTTCTTGTTTCTGCTTTAGTGCCAAGACAGGCCAAACAAAAATTACTGTGCTGTTGTTTAAATATATTGGAAGGAAGCCAGATTTTATTTCATTTTTTTTAAAAAAATTACTAGAATGGCTCAATTTTATATTTTAAAATAATGGTTTATTACATTTTTAAGAAAGAATATAAAAACTAACACAAACCAACAAAAAGTAAAAGGAAAAAAGAAAGGAAGAAAAAAGCAAATGGGTAGAATGAATAAAAAGAAATAGAAGAAAATTTGATTTCTTTTGCAGCAAATATAAGTAAAATTACAAAATTATCCCTTCCTCTGATTACAATGAAAGCTCATTCTTTTCTATTATCCAGGGTTTTTTTTCTAGTCATCAAAATGATATATTGTAATTCTATTTTTTTTTCATTTCACGCAAAAAAATTTTAAGAGGTTTCCACTCAATCTTAATGGAGTGGCTTAATTTTATGAATAATACTAATAGTACAGCAAGGTGCAAGTCCATGCATGGTGTGCTCTATGCACATTTCATGTTAATGAGTACAGTATTTGCATTTTTAAGTATACTCTTGAACAACATTACTCAGAAACTTGACAACTTTGGACTTCAACTCTCAAAATGTTGGCTGGAGTTGAAGTCCACCAGGTCTTAAAGTCCCTGAGACTGAGAAACACTGCTCTACAAACTTAACATCAGAAGAACATGCTCATACCAAAGCTCAATAACAAGATGCTATAAGCCTGAATTGCATTTATATAATAGCAAAAGTGTCGGTAACAACTGTGTAAAGCATAGTGCTGAATAAATACAGAAGGAAAATAACATATCAGTTCACCAAAATAAAATTATCTCTGTAGTGTACAAAACAAAAGTGTAGATCTGCAACTATGAGGAGCCTTCTGTCAGATCAAATGTACAGGTGCTTCTTTCATCATTTATCCAATCTAGTGTTAAACCAATAGCAGCAGGAATATTTATGTCTCTGAATGCTGTGATACTGGCTACTCTTGGAAAAGTCTGAAAGAAACTACAGCCCAATCACAGGACACAAAACAGACTAATCAGAGTGCAAACAACAGTGAAAACAATGTTGTTCAGGATGGTGAAGTTTCAAGGTTAGAGTGTGTAAGAGAGATTTCTGGACTGACTCCAAGTCTAAGAAACAAATGTAGGAGCATCTCAGAATGTTAAAAGCAACAAGCAGATGGATACTGTAGGTCATTTGTATATGGTCAAGGGTTAGTTAGGCCTCGTTCTAGGAAAAAGAGGTTCAACTGGCTATCAGAAACCCACCACAATTGGCTAACTTGACGGGTTTTGAGATTGTTAATAAGGTAAAATATTTGGGGGTGATGTTGTCTGTTTCTAATGTAAAATTATTTAAAAATAATTATGAAAGGTTGTGGGTCAGGGTACAGAAGGACTTGAAGAATTGGGAGAAGTTGCAATTATCCCTCATGGGAAGAATTGCAGTGATAAAAATGAATATTCTACCCAAGTTTCTTTTTTTGTTTCAAATGTTACCGATTTTGAAAAATGAGATTAATTTAAGTGAGTGGCAGAAGGGTCTTAATAAATTTATTTGGGCAGGGAAAAAGCCAAGGGTTAAGTTTAAAATTATGCAAGACTTCCGTGAGAGGGGTGGACTTAAGGTACCAAATTTGAAATTATATTACGATGCGGTGGTCTTAACACTAATCAGTGATTGGGTAAATTTGACAAATCCTGAGATACTTCATTTAGAGGGATGGGATTTACTTTATGGGTGGCATGCCTATTTAATATTTAATAAAAAAATGGACTGGGTCTTTAAATCTCATATTTTAAGAATTTCTTTACTTAGGATTTGGAGAAAATATTATAAAAGTGATTTTAAAGTTCCATTATGGGCTATACCTTGGCATGCGATAGAAGGAATAAAAAGAGGAGTAAAAATGGACATGGTGTCTTATAGTCAGTTACTTAGATGGGATGGGCAAAACTGGCAGTTAAGATTACGGGAAGATTTAGCGCAAGAAAATATTATTTATTCTTGGTTTCAATATAGGCAACTAGTAGATAAATGGAAGGTGGATTGTAAATTGGGTTTTCTTAGAGAAGATGGAAATCTTATTAAGCAAGTCAAGGATCAAAGACAAACCCATATCAAGAGAATTTATGGGGTATTAGTTGAAATGGACTCAGAAACGGAATTAATTAAAGATTGTATGATTAGATGGGCGCAGAATTTTGGTGTCCCAGTCTCATTGGACATTTGGGAAACCATTTGGGTGAGAAATGTCAAATTTACACAAGCACAGAACCTTAGGGAGAATTTTTATAAAATGTTTTATAGATGGCACCTTGATCCACAAAAAATGTCTCTTATGTACCCTGACGTGCAACCCAAATGTTGGAGATGTGGTTATAAGGATGCTTCCTATTATCATATTTGGTGGTCATGCAGAGAGATAAAAGCATTTTGGATCAAAATATGGTGGAATATCCAGAGAATTTTTAGAAGGAGGGTAAAATTTACTCCGCAATTATTTTTGTTAGGCATTGTTACAGATTGTGATACAAAGGAGGTTGTATTGATGTTAAATTTGATTACAGCCGCTAGGCTGTTAGTAGGACAATATTGGAAGAAGGAATCTTTGCCTACATTGCAGGAATGGTTTCTTAAAGTAGCTTATCTGGCGGAAATGGCAAAGATTTCGGCTTTCTTAAAGCAACAAACGCAAGAGAAGTTCCTTGCTGTTTGGGACAAATAGATAAAATTTATACAATTTAGATTGGGTATACAAAAATATCACATAGCTTTTTTATAAGTTTTATTTTTATATATATATAGATATTATTTTATATATATATATATATATAAATATAAATTTTTTAATTTAATTTTTTATTTTTATTTCTTAATTTTTAATTAAGCCTATATTCTGCTCTGGGAAGCTCAGGGGGGGGAAGGGAGGGTTTTTGTGAGGGGTGGGGGATGGGGTTTTTTTTTATATATATATATGTAATGTTTAGTTTCCTTTTTTGTATATGTTGTCTTTTGTTTTGTATTGTTTTTGTCTTTTTGTAAAATTTATAAAACTTTCAATAAAAAAAAAGAAAAAAAAAGAAGATAAAAAAAAAGAAAAAAAAAGAAAAAAAAAAGAAACCCACCACAATAAAATCACTGATAAATCAATATTCTACATTGGCTTATTCAATTTCAAGATTCTCTGTGTTAATCCCAGTGGTGGGATTCAGCCAATTCGCACACACTTTGGTAGAACCGGTAGCTATTTTTTGTTGCCCAGGCCCAGAATGGACTTCTGGAAGCGGCATCCACACAGAGAACTGGTGGTTCATCTATTTGAATCCCACCACTGGTTAACCCCTTACCTTGACAATAAATTGAACCAATGAAACCATTGTGAATTTTTGTAGCTTATACTCTGCTCTTAGAGGGTTGGCAGAATCATTCCATTTCATCAACTGTCATGTCCATAATCTGGCCCTTATTAAACATGTCCTTAAGGCCCACAATTATTCCACCTTCAGGAATTTGCCTTTAATTCACTTAAGCTTTTTCATAAAAAAAAGGGTTCAGTGGTTAAGTTGCTGGACTTGTCCACTGGAAAGCCAGCAGCCCAGGTTTGAGCCTGACTTGAGTGTGACACGATGGGGTGAGTTCCAGTCCTTGTCCCAGTTCCTGCCAATCTAGTAGTTTGAAAGCATGCAAAACCAAGTAGATAAATAGATAACACTTTGGTAGGAAGGTAACAGCACTCCATGATGTCATGTTGGCCACATGACCATGGAAATGCCTTTGGGCAGCGCTGGCTCAATGGCCATAAATGGGCATGCTCCCCTCTAGTTGGCAACAACTAGTGTTTCCCAAACTTGACAATTTTAAGGCATGAGGACTTCAACTCCCAGAATTCCACAGCCAGCGTTGCTGGCTGTGGAATTCTGGGAGTTGAAGTCCTCATGCCTTAAAATTGTCAAGTTTGGGAAACACTGAACTAGAGGAATAAAATTCTCAGGAACTCCTTTATCTTTTCAGAAAAGTGAAGTTCAAGTTGCTGGATCCTAATTAAATCATAGATCTTGCCAATACATTCCCTCCATTTATTTTTTTTTTAAATCATCCAATGCTTATGAGCTCTAATTGTCTTAGGACATTTACAAGAAAAGAAAACAAATAATTGTATATCCATTTGCTTGAAGTAGGGAGAAAGAAAATGTCAGCATCCACATCATTATCAAACCAATATGTATATATATATATTTCTAGTTGGAGAACAAAATGCAGAATCCATCTTTTTTCCAATTTATTTTGGCAATTCAGTGAACCTCACTAACACTTTTTAAAGACTGGTCTTAAAAAAGAAAAAAAAAACCTGTGGTAGATTTGAATTTTGCCTATGTTAGAATGTGCAGTAAAGTGTTCTTTAGCTAAAAGCTTATTAATGTGGGCAAAACTCCAGACTTTATATATTAACATTTGTTAAAGATAAAAGTTATTTTTACCCTCCCCTCCTTTTCTAGGACAAAGAGAACCGACAACTTTTCCTTTTGGGCATTTCAATCACAGTAGCACAATATGTGCAATTATTGAGCTTGATTGCTCTTGTGCAGGTCTATCCCCATGAGTCACATTTCGTTTGGGAGGTCTGTTTCAGTTTTTCCTAACAATATGTCAAGCAGCCTAGAGAAAGGAAAATGAAACCTACCCCTTGGGTTTCATCCTTCTGTTCCTTTAAACCAGCCTTTTGGAAGAGAAAAATTCCACTGAGATCCAATTTGCTTTTCTCTCTTTGTGTGCATTAGATATCCCAGTTTTACGTAAGGCTAGGAAAGAACCCCTGACAAATGACAGGCCACACAT
The DNA here is from genome assembly GCF_016545835.1 of Crotalus tigris. Taxonomy (NCBI): domain Eukaryota; kingdom Metazoa; phylum Chordata; class Lepidosauria; order Squamata; family Viperidae; genus Crotalus; species Crotalus tigris. Next base: position 505,906 of record NW_024096692.1, read on the forward strand.
ATATTTTCAAATGCATCAAGTGCAGTGAAGTGAAATTAGTTTGGGGTATATAAACTAAAGCTTGGGATGTTTTGAAAATGTCCTGAACAATACTTTAGGTCTCATTTGGAGATTGTCCTCCCTGCTATTCATGAAGGATTCAGACTATTTAGACGTCTGTAGAAATTTGGAAAAAAAAACAACGCAGTTGCAGTCATGTTAGCCACTTTAATTAGAGGTCTCTTAAAACAGCTGCATCTTTCTCAGCCTTGCTTGAAAACTTGAAAATAGTGAATGTTAGGAAGGAGTTATTCTTGCATGAGGTCTGAAATTTGTCTTCCAAATAATTTTTGAAGAATGAATAGCCCTAATACAAGCCCTTAGTTTATAAGTTTGGGTTTGTGTGCTTTATAAAGAACTATCATGTATTCGATCATTTAAATGGGAAAAATGAGGGTAGATATATGTATGGATTTTTCCTTCACAGAAAGATAAGGGATTGTGCTTATATTAAAATCATTGGAAATTATGCTCAACTTATTCCCATAATTGCATGAGTTTGCTGGAAAACAGTGACAACTGAAAAATAGCCAATTTTGATCTTAAAACAAGGTTGGTATTATTCCCCCCCCCCCGTGTTTCAGTATTGTGGCATCTAGGAAATGCTGAAGAAATGTTAGAATTCTCATGTTGTGGTGACACAGTTCAAAAGCTGGATCATTAAATGACATGGATTAAGATTGTACTCTTATTGCCATATATTGATTTGCAATTAATGGATTCTTAACATGATTTTAGAACAATTTCTGTTTATAATCCCTTGATATCCACACTGTTGGGAATTTTAAAAGTTTCAAGAATGATGGACCTTGGGGTAGCCCAAAAATTGTCTTGTTATACCACATTGACAAATAAATTAGCACTTGAATTGCAGCACTAGATTGCAAGTAAGTGATGTTAGTCACATTTCTTTTTGACAGAAGGACAAAAGAAAAGTTATTTGGATTTATGTCATAATTTGTCATGCTTTTAAAGTTAAAATATTAAAGTATTAAAGTATTCATTGTTAATTACCAAAAATGGCTTGTAGTTGCATATTTTTATAGTTTTCATTATTATGTTTGTAGCATAGTCAATCAGATGTTTAGACTGGATTTTTTTATCCACCTATCAAGTCTTTCCCAAGGATTTCGAATAGGCAGATGTGGATTTTTTGTTGCTGTTATATTTAATTTTTTAATTTACAGTATAGGTGGCACAATTGCTAAGTGATAAATTTGTTAAATGAGTTTTGCCCCATTTTACAACTTTTCTTGCCACATTTGTTAAGTGAATCACTGCAGTTATTAAATTAGTAGCACAATTGTTAAGTGAATCTGGTTTCCCCATTGACTTTGCTTATCAGAAGGTGCAAAAGGGGATCACATGCAACCGTCATAAATGTGAGTCAGTTGTCAAGTGTCCAAATGTAAATCACATATCCATGGGAATGCTGCAGCAGTCATAAGTGTGAAAAATGATCATAACTCACTTTTTTTCAGTGATGTTGCAACTTTAAACAGTCACTAAGTGAACTGTTGTAAATCGAGAACTACCTGTATGTTTAGATACCGATTTTGATATATCCACAAAAAAAGAAATGACTCAATAAGTCACTTTTCTTTCTACTGTCAGAAAAATCTTTCTGCACCCTTGGTCCCTATTTATGGCTTTTTATTACTCAACTCTAAATGATTTCAGTGTCTTTTTAAAAAGTTGACTTTTTGCTTAGTTACACATATTTGTAAAAGCAATGTTCACAGGAGTCACAGGGTGTTTACAGGGTGTCATCAAAAAGGTAAGATGGCAACAATGAGAGTTTAGTTGTAGTTCCACCCATTGTTTAATGCACATAAATCATGGGTAGATATTTGACTGCACCATCAATGGCTGTCATTTTTACTCGTTTGCATTCCAGATATCTTGGCAATATTTTATCATATCCAGAAAATAAAGTCACATTATTGAAGATGGTAACTATCTATGTCAGAAATCATAGGCCAAAATTCCAGTGTATTCTGGCTTTTACTTATTAAGAAAATTGGTAGTATATATTCCTCCTCACTGTCAGATGAGACAAAACTAATTGAAATTCAGCTGTTCTTTCAACATACTTATGATGCCTCTCTATAAACATATTTATAAAGTCAATTGGAGTACTCTTTCTTGCATTGGGATGTGAGCATATGATTGGGATAATGCTCTTTTATGAAAGTTACTAGTAAGCAAAAGTGAATATATCCCAAATTAGCTGCCATAATACTATGTAATAAAAACATACAGAATGCTACAAAGTTTCAGTATGAGAATCTGGATTCATGAATTAATATTTGTGGTGGCTTCAGAATGGGTTTGCTTACATGATCCCTATTTGTGGTTCAGTAGATATATGAATTGCTGAAATTAATGAAAATGCTTCAAATTAAATTGCATGCACATCTATGCATATGCACATGTTTATATATTTATTACAATTTTCCCTATTAAATCTAAAAAATGATTTTAAATTTCTATAATATTTCACACTATTAATGCTTTGTAATATTAAATCTGCAATATTTCTAGTCAATTGTATGCTCATTTACATATTTGTTTGCTTATCCTTTACTTCTGAGCAAGGATGTCCTGCCAAAATTTAATGTTACCTGCCAGGAATGTATATTGTGATATTCTGGCAGAACATCTCTCTCTCTCTCTCTCTCTCTCTCTCTCTCTCTCTCTCTCTCTCTCTCTCCTCTCCCTCCCTCTCCCTCCCTCTCTCCCTCCTCTCTCGCTCTCTCTCTCTGTCTCTCTCTCCCTCTCCCTCTCTCCCTCTCCCTCTCCCTCCCTCCTTCTCTCCCTCCTTTCCACTTACACAATGTTGGCTAATCTGCTTATGTAAAGTTTTGCATTGTTTCGTTTAAACCAGTAAGTTTCAGACGTAGAATGTAACTCAAAGCTGACATTTATATGTATAAAGCTATAAAGCACTCTGGGCCATAAAACAACAAATGGGCTACATAATCTTTGAACATGTTTGTCCATCTGTAACAGGAGTAATATTGACAGTATTCATTTATTTTCTTATCCAAGTTCTTCTCATGATCATCTAGCACAGATGGAAATGGAAAAATAGAACAGGTGTTATAGTTACTTTGTATGTCTTCATTGGAAGCAAAAACATGACTATCTATTAGTTGGAATTCTAAAATATTATCAGCTGATAATTAAAAGCAAATGTTATTATAAAAATTGAATAAAGCCTATGACGTTTTAGAAATATTCATGGTGTAGGTGTCAGAATCAATAAATTATACCTTAAAAGAACATTTGCAGGTCTGTTACACAAGAAAACAAATTATATGTCTTTCTCATCACAGAGAAGTAAGACTGTGATAGCTTATGAGATTTGGATGCTGGGCTGACAATTGCAGGCTTGTATGTGAGATCTGGTGCTTGCCATGGGATAGGGTGAGCTCCTGTCACATGTTTCAGCTCCTGCTGACCCAGCAGTTCGCAAGTAGGTGACCATGAGTAAATAGATGGTACCACTTCAGTTGGCACCTTAACGGGGATATAAAGGAGTCCTCAATTGGACCTCCCCTGGCAATGGTTATGTCACCTGTTCAACCAGGAAGCATTTTAGTGACCTCAACATGGGCGTAGTAATACGAGAGAGAAGTGGTCTTTGTGAATCAGCCAGTAAAACTAGGAAGAGGAAGAACTTGATTTTTGTAATATTCTCGCTATGCACTGATGTCCCTCATGAGAGCATTATTGTGGAGGTAGAGTGTGGAATTCACTAGATGCTTAACAGATGGAGAGGAAGTATTGTCTGTGACAAAACTGCATTGCTGATGTGGATTCCAAACAGGACTTAGAACATTAGAACATTAATGAGTAAAAACACCCTAATTAATTCACAGATCCTACATGAGCAAAGCAGGTTTTCTGCTGCAGAAGCTCGTGTTCCCAGTTGTTCTGGTAATGGAGAATGCAAGAAAAGGAAGCTGGCATGCTCACTTTTGTTCTTTTTCATGTGTTCTGCTTTTGCATGCAGTGAATACATGTTTAAAAGACTATACTTACTTCACTGTTTCTTATTTGTATTGGCTCTCAGGAAGCTGTGATGTTCTTTCATGACTGAACAAACCTCATCATTTCTAGTGTACCTTAAAAATGCTATGGAAGCCTCTGGCTGTATTCAAGTGATTTTTTTTTTTTTTACCTTTAGTTTTTCATAGAATTCCTTCTCCCTTCGAATTGTCATGATTTTCAGTAAGCAGTTTGAAATATTGAGAACTAGATACTTCACAGACATACTTTCTATAAATTAAAGCATATACTGATGTTCTCTACCAGATTTTTTTTTTTTAAAAAAAAATAAAGACTTTGCTGTTGTCAATATGGATAAGACTTTTTCTTAGCTGGGGCATATTTTTTGATGCCTTGAGAAATTTCAGGATAAAGAACAAATCTCGCTCTTCTCAATAAAAGCAAATTTGGCATGGCATTTATGTAGTTTGGAGATGGTTCAAATCTGTTGGCTTGCCTTTCCATTAGCAAAAATAGCTCTTTTGCTGATGGAAGTGATATTCTCAATAACAAAAGGATGTTGTATGAGAAAAGATTCAGATAGGACCCTAGTTTGGGCAAGTCATTGTACAATATTTTTCACTTTTTTTTTAACCCACTAGAATTTGTACCATTTACTTAATCCTAGAATTACATTATTTCCCAGTTTGGTGTAACACACAAGGATCTCATGCTCAAATGAAGATGGGATCCTCAATATATTTTATTAGATTTTATTAACACATAAAATCTACTAATAAATGAGCTGCATTCATACAGTGCAAAAATGAATCAAAATTTATTCCCAGTATCAATTATTAATTAATAAAATCAAAATCAAAATAAGTATTAAAATTTAAACACTAATATAGGCAATGGTTACTAGAAATCAAAAACATGTTATCTGCAGTAAAACAGTAAAATGTTGTATTGCCATGGATTCTCATGGTGAGCAAATTAAAGCAAATATACTTTTGCTCTCCCCTGACTGCAATACTCTAATCTGTCTGTTGCACACTTCAGTCACTGTGTTGTTCTACACACATCACCCTCCAATGCTGGCACACCCACGTGCTTTCTGATGAACTCTCTCAGTCTGTAGTATTTCTCACCAGAGAAAAAGGCAGGTCTGTGAAGAAAGGCATGAAGAAGAAAGACAGCAAAGACAGGATGGTGGTGGGGAGCAGGGACCTGCAGACACAAAAACACGGGCAGACAGGCAGACATAGAAGTTCCTAATGGACCAGCTATTCTACAAAATAGCTTTGCCCAATACAAAAAGGAAATCAACAGGCTGCATGCAGCCCTTGAGTTACATGTTTGAGTTCCTTGATGGAATGCAAGCTTCTTGCGAGGAGATTTGGTGACTCATAGTTCTTTTGATTTAGACCAGTGGTTCTCAACCTGTGGGTCGGGACCCCATTTGGGGTCGAATGACCATTTCATGGGGGTCACCAAACCATGCTGTCTGCCATTTTTTTCCCTTTTCCCTAGCTGTCCTACTCCCTCTTATTGGTGGCCACACCCACTTGGGGGTCACCACAACATGGGGAACTGTATTGTGGGGTCACGGCATTAGAAAGGTTGAGAATCATTGATTTAGACCATGTGACTGTCAGTCTGAGCACATTTCTGCTGAACCAACCAGAAGAAGACAACCCAATAGCAAAAGGAAGTACTAAATCAGTGGTTCTCAACCTTTTTAATGCCGCGACCCCCAACCGGTCGTAAGTCGAGGACTACTCAACTGGTGCAGCACCATTTGCAGAATGGGACTTTTGGCGGGCTCAGCAGGGCAGAGACAGCCTGGACAATTCCTATTGGCTTTTGAAAGCCAATAGAATTAGACTCTATTCAAGAGAGTCTATTCTATTGGCTTTCAAAAGCCAATAGAATAAAAGGGAGTAGCACAGCTAAGGAAAAGGGAGGGGAAAATGGCAGACTGCGTTGTTTGGTGACCCCCGTGAAATGGTCGTTCGACCCCAAATGGGGTCCCGACCCACAGGTTGAGAACCACTGTACTAAATTGATAGGCAATAAATAATAGAATAATTATATAAGCTATTGTTGGTTTTTATAGACATCTTTAACAAGGTTTTGACTGCCTGGATAGTCCCTGCAGATTTTGGAAGTGGTTTGTCATTGCTTATTTCCTAGGGCTCAGACAGATTGAATGACCAAGGTCGTTCAGCTGACTACATGCCCAAAGAAGGACTAGAACTCACAGTCTCCCAATTTCTAGCCTGATGCCTTAACCACTATAACAAACTGACTAAATAGATAGTAGATAATAGACTGTTATGTATTACAGACTTTATAGACTATTTTATACAAAATAGTATATGAAATATTATAAATATAAGATAAGATAAAATAAGATAAGATGCCATATACAAAAGATACACTACCACTTTTTCAGGCTTTACATTTGCAGCAGAATGTGAAATATGTCAGTTTATTTTTTTGTAGACAGTATTATATTGCCCTCTCCAATGTGCTTCAGAGTTGTATGATTTAAAGTCATTCTAATTGGATGGCTTATTGATGAAATTGCTGTTTGGATCTGATAAGAATTTAATACAGTACATGGTAACTGGGCTGGATGACCTTTGCCACGATAGATGTTGGTCTTTTCAAGTGCTAAATAACTATTCAATTTATCTAACTTATTGGAAATATTGTGATTGCTAAATGAACTGTCTTAAGCAAAGATATCTACCATTCATCTTTAAAAGGTTCAGCAGGCACAAATAATAAAGAAAGGTCAAAGAACATGACTTTGTGGATTTTTGAAAAGCAAATCAAGCACATTTTCAAAAAAGCAGAAATCAAATGCATCATCATAAAAACAAGGCATAATTTTACAACTAGATTATAAGTTTTGCTCGGATTTGAATTGCTGCTTGTGGAAGTTTATTTATTTGAATATTCTTCCTTTTTTTGAAAAAGCATAAATACTTAACAGAATTGTAGAAATCAAATGGTGGAGCATAGGTTTGGATTCCCCCCCCCACTATCTAGTATTGCTTTAGTAGAATTTTTTTCAAGGAATATTTAGTTAGTTCTAGGCAGATAATGGGTTTGATTCAACCATTGGCACACAGCTTATAGTGAATAAGAAAATGCATCTCCCACTTTCCTTCATATAGGAAGCTATATAAAGTTGATTAATCAATAAAAACAATAAATAAAATTGTAACATAATCGATTTTGTAGTTCACATTTTAAAGATGATAATACAGTTGAGAGATGGCTAAAGTACATGTGGAGGAAAATCATCTTGAACTTGAATGAAATTAAGAAGCACTCTCCTTGAATCTATTCTGATGTTAGTAAAGGTGAAAAAGAGATTTTTCTTTTTCAACATTGTATCCTCTCTATATTGCCCAGCAGTGATTTTATTGAATAGTTTGATTTTTTAAGATCTAGCTTAGCTTCAATTCAGACAGAATCCTCAGTAATATACTGTGATATGTTTGCTAAGTATTTCAAGAATACAATTAATGATATTCAGAATAATTTATACTTCATAATTTGAGTAGTTCAATCTGCAGAGGTACCACGAGTAGTTCAATCTGCAGAGGTACCACAGGCCAAGATCTGGTTAGGATATTTTGAATTATTTTCAATTTTTAAGACTGATATAAACAAAGGGCTTACTATATTTTGGGCAGTTGCTGTTCACTTATTTCTATTAAATTTTACATATAATAAGATGTGTTCTGATAGGCCCAGGAAGTTATAACTTCCTTCCTATATGAAGGAATGGTCCTTCATATTATTAAAAAGTCCATAATAAGATCCCTTCTGGAAAAAAAAACCAGAACAAAACAACAACAAAGTAGATATCAACAGTTATAGACCTGCATAAAAATCTTTCTGGACAAGGGTTTCAAATAAGTAGTAGTTAATGAAATTCAGAAATTTGTGCACTATACTGATTTTCTAGTATTTCATTATTTAGACCTAGTTCTGCTGCTGAAATGGACTTCATTATTTTGTGGGGTGAATTTTGCAAAGAAAATATAAGAGGAGCACAATCTTATTGATTCTGTTGGATATCACAATATCTTTTTCTACTTTTTCTATATACGATATATATTCTATATAACAGTGTACATATTTTATCTATCCTACTTGGCAAATATTCAAAACTGGATTATTTTTTAATATGTTGTTTAATAGTTAATAATGTCATTGTCTTTGAATAAAAATATCCCAGTTATTGTGAGATGGTACTTAATATACCCGCTTGCTGGAAGATTTGAAGTTTGCAGAACAATAAAAGAATGCTATCGATACATTTATTTTATCTAAACCAGTGGTTCTCAACCTTTCTAATGCCGTTACCCCATAATACAGTTCCCCATGTTGTGGTGACCTCCAAGTGGGTGTGGCCACCAATAAGAGGGAATAGGACAGCTAGGGAAAAGGGAAAAAATGGTGGATAGCGTGGTTTGGCGACCCCCGTGAAATGGTCATTCGACCCCAAATGGGGTCCCGACCCACAGGTTGAGAACCACTGATCTAAACAGAGTTTCAGCTGATCTGAGACAGTTCCAGATGCATTTAAAGCTTTCAGTGATGATTGTGACATAGCTTTGGCAATTTAAAATGCATTCTATTGTTTTGAATTGCAAACTGAAATTCAATAGTAATTTTTGTTTGCTTTCTGAATTGACTGTGTTAGCTGCAGCATTTTTGAGTACTGTTATTTTACTGTTACATTATGGTTCATATAACATCTCTGTTTGTAAGGCTGAAATTATAAATATTTATTTGTACCAATAGAACTGAGCATGATATAACTGTGTTGCTATATATTCTCTGACCACTGTTCTTCTACAGAACATCTTCTGTCATTTCATTAATGTATCAATTCAACTTTTTCCCTTCCTCTTCTTGACCTTCCTGCAATACCAGCAACCTAAACATTTCATTAGGACAGATTTTTGTGTTTAATTGCTTATTTGGGGCATTGGAGGATCTTGAATTATTCATAGTGTCTCCTTATGCTAGATCAG